>NC_137972.1:86029660-86461478 GCF_963924665.1 Micromys minutus | reverse complement strand
CAAATACATGAAATTATGAGGAGGACCATAAAATGTAAGGCTGCAGTGCACCTGAGATTCTCTGTAAATCCCTGCATGTATTCCCACTTAAATATTAGATTGATATGCTCAAGGCATTCCATCAATAAGTTTCATCTTAATACAGGTCCTTCAAGGCCATTCTAGCTGAATTCTCTAAAGTCACTGGAACTCCCAGTGGGTTGCTAAGCAAAGCAGCCAACAAGACATAGAGCAACGTCTTTCCTTTTTTTCCTTTCTTCCTCCCTCCCTCCTTCCCTCTCTCCCTCCCTCCCTCCCTTCCTCCCTTCCTTTCTCCCTTCCTCCCTTTCTTTCTTGATTGATTGGTTGGTTTGTTTTGTTTCAAGACAGGATTTCTCTGTGGAGCCCTGGCTGTCCTGAAACTCACTCTGTAGACCAGGCTAGCCTCAAATTTAGGGATCTGCCTGTCTCCTGAGTGCTGGGACCAAAGGCATGAACCACCATAGCCTGACCAATTTCTTACATTTATCCTTTGAGAAACTTGACTATTGATCACACCAAATCATTGAAAAATCTGTTTCATTGGTGAATACCTTCAGCATAGTAGAAAATGGTCATCATTCAGCAGATTTATGAAATGGATAATTGTCTAAGTAAGTTATAAATTAGTTGTATAAGTCTGTTAACATGGAGGAGGATGAGAACAGAGGATTAGTAAAATTCTGGAAATACATTTTTTTTGTTCTGTTTCTTTGAGACCAGGCTTTGTTATTACCCAACTGCCTCGGATTCACTGTAGAGTTCAAGATGTTGAAGTCTGGATCCGGTATTCCCCTTAAGTGCTGGATGACAAGTCTGTGCCACCATGCCTGACGTACCACCATGCCTAGCTGGGGCCACCGTGCCTGGCTGGGCTGTGCCTGACTGCCCCATACCTGCTGTGCCACCAAGCCTAGCTGTGCCATTATGCCTGGGTGTGCCACCAAGTCTCTGTGTCACCATGCCTGGCTAGGCCACCATGTCTGACTTTGCAAATACCTTAAATGATAAGAAGAAAGAAAACCAGGGACAGAAAAAGTAACTACAGAGGAGGTGCCACTGTATTCTAAAAGTGGCAGCGTTTTCGTCACCATTCACTGTAGCTTCCCTGACAAACCAAGACTAAAGAGGCTCCTAAAATTATTCCCCTCGGCGACTCAGAAAGAACAAGCTTTCGTGTGGTGGCACCATCACCAGATTGTCTGGGATTGTCATATCAGCCTAGCCCTTGATATTACCAGCTGTGTGAGACTGGGCACACTGCCTAACCAATCTGAACAGAAATTCCGTCAAATCCAAACTTGGAACAGGAGCTTCATCCAAGAAACTTGCTGTGATGATCAAAGTGTGTTCACGTTTTTCTACAGAGCAAAGAATACATGGTGAGAAGCTTGTGAGGGAAGAGAACACTGTGCACTGATGAGGGGGTGTAGACCGGTACAGTTAGCAGCAGAAATAAGTGGCAGTTCCTCAAAAACTTAAAATAGAATGATCTTGTGATCCAATCTTCCCACTTCTGTATTTGTCTTCACCGGAAATGAAGTCAGGATCACAGAGAGATATCTATCCCCACTCTTGGGTTTGTTCCAGCATTATTCACAAAGGCAAAGCAAACAACTGAACGTCTGTCAGCAAAGAAAGACAATATGGTGCATACACACTATGGGGTATTATTTAGCCAACTACTTGCAGCAAAGTGAATGAAACTAGAGGACACTGCACTAAGAGAAATTAGCCAGTCACAGAGAAACAAATACTCAGTTACATCAGAATCGATAGGCTGCCATTCTCACGGAAGCAGAGTACAAAATTGCTTGCTAGGAGCTTGAACTGGGGGAAGTGGAGAGTGGTCAGTGACTGGAATACACAATTTCAGTTACACACATGAGTACACTCTTAAATAAAGTTTACTATATCATACTATATTCTTGAAACAAGTCATATATATATATATATATATATATATATATATATATATATATATATATATACAATGTTTTTGTGTATGTATAAGTAGATCTTCATGTAGAGACCAGCAGACAATCACAGATGTCATTCCCCAGTGCCATTCACCGAGGTGGGGAGAAGAGTAGCCCAATGGCTTAGAACTGGTCTAGAACTCACCAAGAAGGCTAGGCTGGCTTCCAGCAGGCCCCAGGAACACTCTTTTCTTTGTATCACCCATGCTTGCATTACAAGGGTGTGCCACTAAAGCTTGGCATCTTTGTGTGTGTTGAGGTTGGTCTTGGGCTGCTATAATATTTCTAGGGTTGTCTGGGGATCAAAGTCAAGTCCTTGTATTTACAAGGCCAGCGCTTTATTGACTAAGCTATCTCCTAAGCCCCACACACATTCAGTATCTAGTGGCGGTCAATTATATCTCAATGGAGTAAAGCATTTGCCACAAACACTTTACTCAGTAGACATTAATGTTCTTCAATAAATTTCTGTGATCTAAGTGAAGAAATGCAAGGCAAATATCAAGATATTTCTTAGAACGATAGTTTTAGTACAAATGATAGGTAGGTAGGTAGACAGATAGATAGGTAGGTAGGTAGGTAGATAGGTAGGTAGGTAGGTAGATAGATAGATAGATAGATAGATAGATAGATAGATAGATGATAGATAGATATATGTATAGATAGATGATAGATAGATAGATAGATAGATAGATAGATAGATAGATATTCCAGTATTCTTCACTTGAAGAGAAGAAATCATAGAATAATTTTCTAATGGATCCTAGTCCATTTTCTGCCAGTATTAGAAAAAAAGAAAAAGCAACAGCCCAGGTAATTTATAGGCAATATAAATTGATTTGGATCATCATTCTGAAAGCTGTGAAATTCTTGAATATGATACTAGCACCTAGCAAGGGCCTTCCCATTATATCCTTTTATGGTGGAAGGTATTGGCTCCTCCCTTCTATAAAGTCTTGGCTTCCTTCATCAAGCAAGGCCTTGGGAGGACAGACCTGCTGTGCTCTAGTCACCCTGAGGTCCCACCTCATTACACCATCACATTGGCAGTTACATTCCAGCCTATTTTAAAGCAGGGGACATTGAAATGGCAGCACAGTGACTAGACAAAACTAGTTGAGTAAATTACCCACTCATTTCTGGTGGGGACAAAAACTGCTCGTGGCTCAAAGGTCTTTAATTCCTCTGTGACGGCCACTCGTGCTCCAAGCTTTAATTTGTTCTAGTAATGGAGACGTGACCACCCCATTCTGATTTGCCCAGGAACTCGAGTATATTCTGAAACAGGGACGAGAGGTTTAGAAAAGCACTTTTATACAAACAGACCTCGTTGACGGCTAGTTACTCAAACATCCAATGACAGCGCAATAAAAACCGAATGCCTCCATTTAATTAAACACTCCAGTTCACCCCTCCCTGGAAGTGGTTGCCCATATTTGGAAACTGCTCTTTCACGATTGTAAAATTGCACACAGCACCCTGACAGTCGCGCACTGGAAGGAGCTTTCTGATCTGAGGGTGCTAGTGTGGGTGTGAAATGCATTCAGGATGAATCCAGCTCCATGAGGCGTCTATGCACAGATGAGGGAAATAAAGCATTTTTTTTCAAGGGGTTTTCAGAACCACCTCAAAGTGACGAGTGAGGAGAAACTGCAGCAACGTGGATGGTAAACTGCAACCAGCAGTGAACCTTCCCATGGGCTGCAGCAAACTCAAACCAGTGAATGGAAGATTAAATAATGAACCCTGAGTAATACTGCTTGTTCCTCTGTGACTGATGCCTAGCAGACACTGTGAGTCAGCATGTAAACACACACTAGTGTTGGTAGACCTCACAGGGTTTATACTTGGTTAACCACAGCTGCCTCGGATCTACTACCGAAAAGATGTTTTGGAGAAATGAAACTAGACACCCATCATACATGTGACAGTTTACTCATAATAACCAATGCCCTTCGTGGGAAAAGACATTCTTACAATGGTCTTTGCACACTCTTAAAAAAATATATGCATAATGGCTTGTGCTTTCATACACAGAGGATGGTCAAGGATTTTCCTTTATGTGGCTAACCTTAATGGATACATTTTGGGGTGTCTTTTATGAGCTGGGTTACTAATGCGCTATCTAGTGACACAGAAAGGGGTCTCTCAAATATGTAGCAAAGCATATGCTGTAGATGAGAGGGACCAGGGTTACAATTAATTAGTCAAAATGTAGCTGTTATTTGTACTTTTTCCAAACATTAGTTCAAGCGCTTTACTGGAATTGTTTAGTTTTATTGCAATTTCAACAGAACATAATTCCATTGTCCCAGATTAAAAGATTTGAGAGACTTGGCCAATCTAATGATTGATTTGGAAAAAAAAAAATCAATACCTAAATGGGAAGAGAATGATTTTCATAGATGTTTTTCTGGAAATTTACAAAATTAAGATTTTTCCCCCTAAACTAACTATACGTGGAAACACATATACATTGCAGGCATCTATACCTTGTAATCAGCTTATTTGTTTTATTGGCAATTCATGGCAGCTTTGATGTATTGTTTTTAATTTTGTATATGAATATAGGCATGCATGTGTGTTTATGTATGGAGGAACACATGTGTAAGTGCCCATGTACATGTGTGCACATATGTAGAGGGCAGAGGTAAGCCTTGGATGTCCTGCCTCAGGACTGGCCCACATGTTTCTTGAGAAATGGTTTCTCCTCTAGGCCAGGGGTTCATCAATTAGGCTAGACTAGCTAGTAAGCTCCAGGACTTTGGCTCTCTCTCCCTCCCCTATTGGGATTACAAGCATCTACCCCCTGTATACAGGTGCTTGGAATGGAACTTCGGTCCTCAGGTCTACGCAGCGGCAGCTTTACAGATTGAGCTACCCTCCCAGCTACCGTGCAGCTTATGAATGAAACGATTTTGGTTTGGTTTTCACCTTTTAACATAAGTTGAAGGCAAAGAAGCTAGGACTTCCTCTTCTAGACTTCAATCCACCGTTCCATAACTTACCATACACACCCACTGCCAACTCCAGAAATCTTCTCCAACTTAGACCAGGCAATCATCTCCCAATCGTAACTGCCTACTATGCACCACACCCTGGGGACACAAAGACCTGAACACCTCCCAAAGCACCCAGCCCCCTAGGACATATGTAAACAAGCCTTGACAAGTGTATCAGGCAATAGAGACAGATAGAACAAAGTTCCAAAGTAGAAAAACTCTTCACAGACTACAAAGGGAAGTTCTGGAAGTCTTCACAGAAGTAGAAACATGAAAGGTGGCATCATAAATGTAGGGGTAAATCTTCAGCGCATATGGTTGCTCAGTGTACTCGTATGTTTGCTCTACCCATCAGCAAATGACCCATACAAACTGGACACTGGACACTGGAGATGACAGCACTCGCATGAGTTTTCATGAGGACAGGGTGTGGCTTGATAGGGAGGTGTTCTGAGAAGTGCATAATTAGATATCTGTGTCACTGCGCTGACTTCATAAAGCATACTCACAGAAACTGAGATGGCGAGGGCCAGCCTCTTTACTCTTGCTGCACATAGAAGACACAGTAAACTAAACCAAAGATGTTTGAGGACGCTGCCAAGATAACACGGTATACTGTTTTATAGTAAGCTATTTTTTTTAAGTTGAGAGAATGATCATAAAATGTATGGTATGATAAATACATAGACAGTAACAAAGTCATTTATTATTAATGGTATAACATCCTTTACATAATTCATGCTATACTCTTAAACCTTTGAAGTTCAGATTTGCTTACAGCACTGTCACCACAAACGTGTAGCATATTGAACATGAGGGACACGTTCTGAGGGACAAGTCCCATTTCAACACTCTTGGGCCAGGATTATTAACCAAAACAGCATCATATGGTGCCTGGCAGCACATCTGCTTCCCCCAGGATGCCACACAATTCTGCATTCAGTTTCTGACATTCCCTTTATTCCAGAAATTACTCAGCCTGCCTGTTTTTTGAATTAATTTTTATGTGGATGGGTGTTTTGATTGCAGGTGTGGTCATGCACTACGTATGCTCCTGAAGGAATTCTGAAGAGGGCATCAGAACTCCCGAGGACTCGAGTTAATAAAACAGTTGTGAGCTACCATGTGGGTAATGAGAATTGGACCCAGGTCCTCTAGGTGAGCAGCCAGTACCCTTTAACCACTGTGCCATCTCTCCAGTCCTCTGTTTACCTCTCTTAAGTAACTTATCAGGTGGTTTTACTGTCAACATAAGTCTTTTCTGGAACTTTGAGATAAAACCCGTTAATGCCAAACCCAGGAGAATGTACATAAATGATCTTTCTGTATTGTTTGTAAGATGGAAAATGGCCAAGTGTAGCAGAATTGGCTTGCAACTCCAGAATTCAAGAGGCTGAGACAGGAGGATCACTTCTAGTTAACAAGCACAATGTGAGTTCAAGACCAGCCTGACCTACATGGTGAGACTCTGCCTCAAAACAAATAACAACAAAAAATATTATTTTAATGACAGTCTTAAAAATTAATTGACAAGAGGGTAAAGAAATTGTGGCATTAAAAAATGCTATTCATTTAATTGAGTTTATTCGGGTGCTTGGAAGGCAGAGACAGGGAGATTTCTGTAAGTTGGAGGCCAGCCTGGTCTACAGCCAGGACTACACAAAGAATCCCTGTCTCAAAAAAACAAAAGGAACAAAAAAGACTCAGACCCTCAAACAATAAAGTGAAGAATGCGCTCATCTGTGTAATGCTTCTCCATGGTGTTCATAAATGTTCTCGGCAAACGGAAACGGAAGTATCGTCTCCGGTTCTTGCCATTAGACTTCCCACACCTGAGGAAAACAAAGCTTCCGGAAGCAACTTCCCCTCTAGCCTTCAGTTCATCCTCCAAGACAAACAATATGTCTTAGTACTGTGAAGGTGAGTTCTGATGTGAGTTAGCTGCTCTTCGCTGGGTAAGTTCCCTTCTGAGAAACTGAGGAAGAACTGACAGCCCGTTCATGTTCCTCAGTGCCCTCAGAATCTTAAAAAGAAAATGTTAAGGTTCACACGTTAGCAAACTTTCAAACGAGAAAGCGTTGTGGGCTGTTAGGATGGCTCGGTGGGCTAGCGGACAGAGACCTCCCTCCACTTGTGATTTTAGGACATTCACTAAGCACTCTACCGCTGAGCTAAATCCCCAACCCCACTTAGCCTATTTCTGAGCCGTGAGTCCCAAGGGCAGAAGTCGGTATTCCTACGAATGGCAGATTGATATCTAAAGGGGCTGATATGCACCCCAGAGCTCATATCTAAACTGCGGAGCCAAAGTCATGGGAAAGGCAAAACGGTTAATAGGACAGTAGTAGTATCAAATATGAGAATTTCCAAAGGGGCTGGAGCGGTTGAATGACATCTGCCTGTGTTCATCCGTCATGGGCAGACACAGAAAAGCCACCAAAGCTTTGACCTGAAACACTCCAGGCCCTAAAACACAAGAAATTGGTGTCATTATGTCCCACCCAGTCTGGTGTATTCAGTTACAGCACCGCACGCAGGCTATAGAAGGCACTAAAGAGCATCAGAAAACGTGCTGATCGGTCCGTGGCAGGAGCCCCTCCCTGCTTTCGGAGTTGCTACAGGATTCTCGGATCAGAGAAGGCTCTGACGAATATGTGCCTGAGGCAACTCGGTTTTATCCTGGGCCTTGTTCTTCCTCACGGCAGTTCCACAAAGATTTCTCTACTTGAGCCTCCACAAACCAGAGATGAGCTTCTGTGCAGGAGAGGGAACCGGGGAGGGCGCACGCGTGCACACGTGTCTGCATACACTTTGGAGTCTAGAGGTCAACCTGAGGTGTCGGTCCTCAGGAGCCATCCACTTTGTGCTCTGAGACAGGGTCTCTTGTGGACCAGTGAGGCCCAGGGATCTACCTGTCTCCGCCTCCTGATATCAAAATTATAAGTATGCTCTGATAACAGGAATTCAAGCGAGTGTCACTGTGTCTTGCTTTTACATGAATTCTGGGGATCATACTTGAGCTGCAAGTACTTTAACAGCTAAGCCATCTCCTCAGCCTCAGTGGTGGGTTTTTAAAATCCAAATAAGGCCAGATGAATGCTTGCCTTAAAATTATTTTCCAGCTTCAGAGGCTGGGCAGCCCCCAAGCCTTGGCATCAGAATTTCATGATTCAACATAATACTCCAGATGAGATCTGACCGACCTGTCAAAGCCTATTTTGTTTCTGATCTGTTATTCTCAGTTCTAATCCTAATAGGAATTTGTGCCCATTTCCAGTGGATGCCTGTGTATCTGCAGGATCCCGCCAAGCTTCTCTCCTTTCTACCCTTTGGCTTTTGTGCGTTTGGTACTTGCCTGGAATGTCCTTTCCTCCGCTCTTCCCACTGATAACATCTCTGATTATAGCTTTCAGCTTAAAGCCTTCTCTGGCTACTCTACCTAAAATAGGGTCTGGACTGGCAAGATAGCTCACTGGGGAAAGAAGCTGCTCACAAACCTGCTGGTGATCTGAGTTTCATCTCCAGAACTCTTGTAAAGGTGGAAGGACAGAGGTGACTCCACAAAGTCATCGCTGTGATCTTTACACATGGACCTGAAAACAGACACACACATGCACACACATTCGTGAGCATAATGTCCATTTTTAGACTCGTGTAAGGATGGAGATTGATATAATAAAGCATTGCCAGATGCAAAACAAACATGTCACAGTGTCCAATGCTTTATTTAAAAAAAACAAAAATAAAACAAAAGCCAAACAAACAGTTATAGAACTCGTACATACACTCACTCTTCCCTATGGCCCTGGGCTTCTTGGCACGTTCTAGGCTCAGCAGCCCTGGCATCCCAAGATGCACCGTCTCACTCTCCCACGCAGAGCTGCTGAATCTGAACGCACACACCTGGAGCCAAGTGAAGAAGGGGAGAACACAGCAAATGTGAGGCCCATTCCCCAAGGGAGCAGAAGTTAACTTCTCTGTCCTGTATATCCTTGGGGATGCACAGAGAAGCTTCTCTGTTGAAGTTGTAGGTGGTGAAAGCCCCACCCTGATCCTGGAGGTGCCACAGGCTTTCCATTTACCCCAAGAAAAAACCAAATTCTCCCCTGCTGTATTTTTGAAATCGTGAGATAAGTATCAATGTGGCCTGACAAAGCGCAATACTTAAAACAATCCATGGAGTTTGAGAAGCTAACCCATCTTCTCTCTCTATGGCTCCTAACCACTATTTTAGTCAGTCTTTTGTGCATTTGTTTGTTTATCTTGTGGTGACCCTCTTACCACCACCTCCTAAATTTTAGATCACAGGTATTCAAAACTACTGCAGGCATGATCTACATTTAAGAAGATACTGTGTATGGTGTTTTGTTTGCACAATGCCTCTGTACCACTTGTATGCCTGGTGCCTTCAGATGCTAGAACAGGATGTTGGATCCTCTAGAACTGCAGTTTCAGAGGGTGGAGAGCCCCCATGTGAGTGCTGAGAACCAAATTCAAGGCTTCTGGAAGTGCAGCCAGTGCTCTTCTGGGATCTGTTGAACTCTGGCTCTAGAGCCGCACTTTATTGATGGGATTATTCAGAACATGGCGGTGCTTGAAGAAGATAGAGCTCCTGGCTTATGATGGAAAGGGAAGATAGAGATTTCAGATCAATAAAACAGTATTGTACCCGTATATCACCTGGGCATCATAGGATCAATCTACTTGCTGCTTTTTGGAGTGTATTAGCTCCTGCTATCACGGTAAAGAGACACCGTGACCATGGCAACTCTTATAAACATTTAACTGAGGGCTTACTAGTGTTTCAGAGGATTAGTTCATGGCAATCATAGCAAGCATATGGCTAATATCTTACATTCTGAACCAGATAGATAGATAGATAGATAGATAGATAGATAGATAGATAGATAGATACAGATAGATAGATAGATAGATAGATAGATAGATAGATACAGATAGAGAGAGGGGGGAAGGAGAGAGAGAGATTAATAAGCCCAACCCAAGTGACACATTTCCTCCAGCAAAGCTCCCCAATCCTTCCCAAACAGTTCCACTAACTAGGTACCAAACATTCAAATATATGAACCTATAGAACCACCATTCAAACTCCAACAAAAGGAATTGGAATGTTCATGATTCAATATATTCTCAATCCATGAGACACTTCTGACTTGTTCCTCACCCCCATCCCAAGCTTCCTGGTGACCAGACCAAGAATCAAAGGTTTGGAGAGATAGACTAGTTACTGGTAGAGGGCTGCATTGTGGCTTAATGTTGGATCAAAGGGGACAGCCTGACTTTTCTTAGATCAGAGAAAATCTGATCCATTTATTGTCATCTATATGCCAATGATGGAAACTATTAAGACAAAAGGGGGGAGTGAGCAGCAGAGAATTACCAGGAGCAGAAATAACACACTTAGCCCCAGATTCTTTGGTTATGTCATAAGGAGGCATCCATGAAAGCCATGGCTTGGGAAGGCTGCTGGACATTTGGGGCTAAGACAAGGAAAAGTGAGGAGGAGAAGGAGGGAAAGGAGAAGAAGGAGGAAAAGAAGGGAGAAGAGGAAGAGGAGGGAGGAGAAGAAAGAGGAGGGTAAGGAGGAAGAGGAGGGGAGGAGAAAGAGAGGGAGAAGAGGAAGAGGATGGGGAGGGGAGGAAGTAGAGGAAAGCAAGGAGGAAGAGAAGGAGGAGGAGAAGGAGAAGGAGAAGAAACTCTTATCAAGAAGGAAGTGAACAAGAGCATAAGAACCAAATACTGTAAAGGAAATTTTATGAATCTCCAAATCCTTTAATCTAATCCTCTAGGGAAGGAGGTCTGTGAGTGAGTGAGTCTAGACTCTTCTTGGTTTTTCATTTATTATGATGAAACCTGTTGAAAGTTCATCCAGAACTACAGGGTTGTGGTTTTTAATTTATCAATGGAACATCAATTTGTCACTGAGAAAAAATGTCATGGGAACAAGATAAAGCTTATGTAAATGAAATATAATATTTAATAGTTTGAGTTTTACAGCACCAAATGGAGGTTATTATCTACCTTGGGGTATAATTTAAATAATGGCTGTGGATCCCCAGAAGGAACTCAATTTACTGAGGATTCTTCAGGTGGCTAATAAAAAATAAAATATAATGAACTTTTTACCTTTAGCAAATGAAATTTGTAACTATCAGAGAATATGGGTAACTGATTGTCCTAATGTATACTCCTTGCTTTGTCTTTGTTTGTTTGGGACAAGATCTCATGTAGCACAGGCTGGCCTCAAACTCACTATGTACGTGAAGATAGCTTTGAACTTCTAACGCTCTTGCACCTACATCTAGAAGGTAGACATTTCTTTATTCTCAACTTCCACCAGCCTTTCTGGTTTTTCTTTTTTTTTTTTTTTTTTTTTTTGTTTTGTTTTGTTTTGGTTTGGTTTAGTTTGGTTTTGGTTGTTCTCTGGTATTAGAGACTAAACCTGGGACCTGCTAGCTTATGCTAGGCTAGTGCTGTACCACTGCCTCATACACCACAGTTATTAACTATTATTACTGATCTAATTATACTGATGATGATGATGATGATGATGATGATGGTTATTCAATAAATAGGTTGGAACTTTAGTAACTCCAAAAGGGAGGCAACTAATATTGGCGCCCTTTCTGGGACACTGTTACCATAAACTACATAAGCATCTGTTCTTATATCAGTTTATTCTTTATTCAACTAACCTTAATCACTGAAGGGTTCAGATTTTTTTTCCAACCTTAAAACCATCTCTGGGGGCTGGAGAGAGACAGCTTGGGGTTTAAGAGTACTTGCTGTTCTTGCAGAGAATCCAGATTTGGTTAGCCACACCATGTGACCACTCACAGCTTCCTGTAATTCCAGTTCCACGGACCCATCTTCCTCCTCTGGCCCCCATGAACTCCTGCACACACACGCTGGCGCACACAGTCTCATGCAAGCAAACAGTAGAGAAATAAATAAATAAACACATCATTAAAGATAACGTAAAAATGTAAACTTACCTCTACTAAACAACCTAATATTTAGGAAAACATCTTTCAGTTTATGTGGTGTAAGCAAGCTATTTGTATAGAGAGAAAGTGACATGATTTTTTAAATTTTTGTTTGTTTGTTTGTTTTGTTTGTTTGTTTGGGGTTTTTTATACATATGCACTGGAAGTAAACTTAAGGTATATTCTGTTTTTCATTTTTATTTTTGTTTTTTACTTATTTACGTTATGTCCTGTACATTCTGATCACTGTCCCCCCCCCCCCCCCCGTCATCTCCTCCCACAATCCTTCCCCCATCCCTTCCTCCTCTTCTCCTCTGAGCATGTAAGGGCTTCTGTGTCTTTTTTTTAAGGGAACATGACTCTATCAGGATGTTGGTATCATTGAGATTAAAGTACTGAGTATCTCTAAAGAATGGGCTTTCGCTGACATTTTATATTTTTGAAAGCAAGAGTGGCTTCAGATTCCTTACCCAGTCACTGGCATTTGCCTTATGACACTGAAGCTGTGAGTCTTACATTACAGGCTCATGAATCACTGCTGCTGCCTAGCAGGAAGCAACAACAGAAATGCAAAGAAACCATGGTTTTTATTTCCTGCTGTGAACTGGAGTGCACTGTTTTTTTGTTTTTTTTTTTTTGTTTTTTGTTTTTTTTCTTATTTTGGCATTTTCCTTCTGTATCAAAGATAAAAACTGCAACTACAATATAAAGGTGTATTATATAAACCTAGTCTATGAGTGTCTATGGATTGTATACCCAGGGCATTTGTCCCTGTGTGCGCATGAGTGTCTGCAGATTTCTACAGAGAGTCTACCAGAGATACGTGTTTCTTTCAGTTATGGTTTTAAGATTCTAGATCTTGGTTTTAAGACTTTTCGTCACAAGGGAATGATAAGAAAACCAGGTGAGAGTGTTAATTGGCTTTATTAGGCCATTCCACATGTACATATATGTTAATATATTACATTGTACCTCATAAATACCTACAAAATTTTTCAACAAAAAATAAATATTTAAAAATCAATATCTTTAAAAAAAAAAAACTCCATTGCAAGACTGGAGAGATGTCTCAGCAGCTAAAAATGATCATAGCTCTTACACAGAAGATCTAAGTGGGTTTCCCAACAGGATGCCCACAAGCCTGTAACTCTAGCCCCAGGGATGGCTCTGGCCTCCTCGGGCATCTAAGTGTGCACATTCCCACACTAAGACAAACACATGCCTGTACACATAATTAAGAAGTAATAAAAATAGCCAGGCAGTGGTAGAACATGCCTTTAATCCCAACAATCAGAAGGCAGAGGCAGTCAGATCTCTGAGTTCAAGGCCATCCTTGTCTACATAGTGAGTTCCAGGGCAGCCAGAGCTACACAGAGAAACCCTGTCTTAATAATAATTAATATTAATAATAATAATAATATTTTAAATGCACATTTAAAGATCAGTACAAAATAATGATACAATATATAAATTTGATATGTGGCTCTTTGAATGTCTATTTTTTCTGCATCCAGTATGACTTTTATCAAGATCAGATTTTCTTTTAACTTTAATTCACAATAAACTCATCATATATATTGTTTTTCTTTCATGCTGCTAAGCAAAGCTTCTCAGAGAGGGGAGGGAAGGAGAGGGAGAGGGAGTGGGGAGAGAGAAACGATAAAGGAACTGGTTCTTAAAAATCTGCAACTGTAACATCAACCCTTAAAAGTGAGACTCCTCTTGGGACTGGAGAAACAGCTCAGCAGCTAAGGGCACTTACTGCTCTTGCAGTGGACCTTAGTTCAGATCCCTGTATCCATGTGGGGTGGCTCACAACTGTCTGTAATTCCAGTTCCAGAGGATCCCATTCCTCTTCTGACACTCAGGTAAGGATGCATTGGCATGCTCCGGAACACACACGTGTACACACACCCATACCTAAATAAACAAATATACATTTTTAAAGGAAAGCTCTTCTTGAAAACGAATCTCAGTGAACCACTGTGTCCCCGATCCTTCGAATCAGGCCTGTTAGCACAATGATGTGTGACTAGTTACTTACTTCTGAGTCTTTCCTGTTACTATGAACTAGAAATTCATTTCTGCTTTGTTTACTTCAAAGTTTCAAATTACGAAAATCCGTTTAGGCTTTTTTCACTATTCACTAATTCTGGTCACATCTACAGACACCCTCTACCCCCAAGAGCTGCCACGTCCTAACTCAGATCCTATGTTAAACATAAGGAGAGACCTGCCCGTCCTCTTCCCGTCTTATTTCAAGAGCAAGTCTCAGGGCAGCCTCATGGGTGGTCAGTCCACTAAAAGCATGGAATCAGCTAATCGCCTACCACAGTTTTATCTCAGAGTTTGCATGACATCCCAGTGTCACCCAGCTCAGTGAGCGGTGGCCAGAAGAACTCCACTCCATTCCCAGGTCAGTAACAGTGTGTGTGTGTGTGTGTGTGTGTGTGTGTGTGTGTGTGTGTGTAAAAGACAAGCACAGATAATGGTGCAGTGCTCTTCCCTAAATGGAAAACAGGAGTGGGAGCTTGTAAATACCAACAAATACCATTCAACAACATGGGGCACATGCTCTCTCTCTCTCTCTCTGTGTGTGTGTGTATGTGTGTGTGTGTGTGTGTGTGTGTGTGTGTGTTTTGAGTGAACAAGAAACTGTAGAACACACACCAAATCTATTGTTCAAATAAGGGGTAAGACCAACTCAAGCAGCCAAGAGATTCGTGATCTAAAATAGAACAGGAGTCTGCTTATCTCAGAAATACTTCAGATGCATTTTCTTAACTTGAGGAGTCAAGCTGAATTTGATTAAGCACATGTCTGCACATCACACAAGCCCACCCTTACTACAGAAGAGCATAGGAACTGAGGAAAAAATGTCACATACTTCACGGTATGAGTCAACTTCTTTCCAAAGGACACTCCCTTTGAAGTGGCATAAATCTGGAATCTGCTTTTTTGAATAATGCTTCTTTTAAATGTTCAATTTCGATTGTGATGTAATGGATCAAATCTACACTTCAAAGCTCATAAAACTGAGTTTGCCACCAGGACTAAGCATGACGTTTCCTTTTATGAACCCAAATAAAAAACAGTGTGCTGGATTATTAGATAGGCTTTTGTTCTTTTCCTCAAATATTTGCATGAATTATTCAGCTTTTGTGTGGCTGGAGCTTTGAAATATTCAAATCCCTTGAACTACTTCATTATTTAAGATTTCTATTTTTCCCCATGTGGAAGTGTAGACTCGGTTTGGTCATTGCTCCCCTGGGTAAGTGCTTATACCGAGCTGAGCCTCCATGAGAGAGGAGACATAGAAATGAGCGGAGTTTTTGTCAGAGGTTTGTACCCAGCAGGGACAGGAAGTGGTGAAACCACAAAGTGCTTCTAAACCACAAGTTACAGCACCAAAGAAAAAGAAAAATCTTCCGGTGTGTCCTAAAGGACCTTAAGACATGAAACCACAAAGCCCAGGCTGGCCTCGAACTCACTATGTAGCCAAGGATGATAGCACTGGGAATCCACGATAGGCAACTACTCTGCAAGCTCAGCTGTCTCCAGCACCTGTAAAGGAAAATCTTGAGAGGAGCTGGCATCTCAGATGAACCCTGAAAGACCAACTTGAGTATCACAAGTAGGAGGACAGTGAAAGAAGGAGCTAAACTCTCAATTTCTTAAGCAGGGCAGTATTGGGGCACGCCTCCAGCACTCTGGAGGCAGAGGCCGGCAGATCTCTGAGTTCAAGGCCACCCTGGTCTACAGAGCAAGTGCCAGGACAGCCAGGACTACATAAGGACCTGTCTCAGAAAACAAAACAAAACGAAAGCAAAACTCTTCAACTTCTTTATTCATCCTCATTTAATTCTCTAAAGTTCCTGTCTGCATCATTGAAATTATCAGGAGACTGTCCAGTGGGACAATAGGTTCCCTGGTCTTAACTTTGATTCTGTCTCCCCATCTGATAAACACATGGAACAATTCTAGGAGCCTCTTTTTTTGAACTGCCCCTCACTGCAAGGTGAGTAGGAATCCCCTAGGATGTCACAAGCAGTCCTCAGAAGCAGCTTCCCTCAGAGCCTTGACCCTACCTCCTTTTACTTATGTCCTACTTGATGAAAGAAGCAGTCTGAAGATTAAAAAAAAAAAAA
Organism: Micromys minutus; assembly: GCF_963924665.1. Classification (NCBI taxonomy): domain Eukaryota; kingdom Metazoa; phylum Chordata; class Mammalia; order Rodentia; family Muridae; genus Micromys; species Micromys minutus. The sequence continues at coordinate 86,445,327 of NC_137972.1, read as the reverse complement.
AAAAAAAAACCAAGGATCATGACTCAGCAGTAAAGTGCCTGAAGTTCTTGAAGAGGACTGGATTGGTTCCCAGTACCCGCATCTCGGTTCCTAGTACCCGCATCAGGAGACTCTACCAGCATCTCCTCCGCCCACCCACCTCCTCTCTCTCTCTCTCTCTCTCTCTCTCTCTCTCTCTCTCTCTCTCTCTCTCTCTCTCTGTGTGTGTGTGTGTGTGTGTGTGTGTGTGTGTGTGTGTGAAGGAACCCAAATCACAAACTTCAAATGCTAGCATAGCATAGCATGTCATATTTAACACGTCCTGCTTCTCTGGGAGAACATTAAAATAGTCCAAAAGAAGAACAGCAAGAGATCAAAGCAGATGTGCATGCGTAGAGAAAGGGGGTCAATAGCTGGGACATCACCTAACCCTGAGAAAACAGAAAAGTTATGGTTTTGAGCCCTAGAAACTGTGAGAAATAGGACATCTGTGATAGAATTGAAAAGGTTCAAAGGGGAAGGACTCTGTTAGCACAGAATGAGAAGAATGTACCACAAGCAGATCTGTTGTTTTTTTTTTTTTTTTTTTTTTTTTTTTTTTTGACCCCGCAGGGAAAAAACATCCTGGGGATGAGGATTTGCCTTTGAGATTACTAAAGATATGAAAAAAAAAAAAAAAAACTTAATTAGGTGAAAGAGAGGGTCAAGCCAGACAGCAAAGGATTTGGCATGCAAAAGGAAGGACAGAAGAAGCAAAGAGCGGAAGAGGTCATGAACCGGGGTAATGGAACTCTGAGTCAACCAAAGGACAAAGGTAAACACAGGAGCACTCTACACCACTGGGTACTATTGCAGCAGAAAGAGGGACATGGGGACCCAAGCTGCATGTGACAGATGAGCAACAAAAGTTATGGCTTTAGAAAAGTGGTAGCCAGGGAAGGGCTGAGGGACAAAGAGCACAGAAGTAAATGGGAGTAGCCTGCCAGCCAGTATGTATTCCTAGGACCACTCTGATCCAAAACAACAGTGGCAACAGATGAAGTACAAAATGGGAAGCAAAGTCAGGCCTGTTCACACTCCAAAATATCTCAGAAGCAGCCCAGAAACAGAACAGAAACAATATGGTAAGTAGGCTGAAAATATAGACCTGCTGGATCCTACCAGAAGTAAACAGAGGCTCTGGAGCCTGGCCTCACTAAGGTGTCAGGCTATAATCCCAGCACTCCCACTAGGAAAGCAGAGGTAGGAGCTCCTTGAGTTTGAGGCAAGCCTGCTCTACATAGGGAATTCCAGGACAGCCAGAACTATAGAGAGAGGTTCAGTCTCAAAAATCAGCAAACAATCAAAAAGGAGCCAAAATAGAAGTAACATGGACAGTTCAGACCAGGCTTAAAGTAATGCTAGAATGACTGAAAGGCTCTCCTTTAAAAATGAACCTGGTTAAGAGTTTCAAAGAAGGGGCTAGAAAGATGGCCCGAGGGAAGAGCACTTGCTGCATTTGCAGAGGTTCAATTCCCGGAGCCTATATGGCAGCTCACAATGTTCTGCAACTCCAGTCCTAGGGGATCAGATGCCCTCTTCTGACTTCCATTGCTTTTATACACATGTAGCACACATATATACATTCAGGCGCACACATACACAAACACACACACACACACACATATAAATAAATAAATGTTTCTTTAAAAATGGTTTCAAAGTTAAGCAGAAGAGTAACATCCACAAAACATGAAGGGCAGTATACAATACATGACTAATTCTAGCACTCAGAAGGTAGAGGAAGGAGAATATCAAGTCTAAGACCTGCTGGGCTATGTAGCAAGGTCGATCTCACTATAATGCTTTAAGGAAAAACATTCAAAACTAATTTCAAAAAGTTAATTGAAGTCTAAAATTCAGAAACAAAACCATTAGTGTCGACTATCTAAAAGAGCCAATTGAAAAACCAAGTAATTAAAAACACAGTCATTGACATTTTGGGTGGGGGGAAGACAAAGGGGGAACAATCAGGGGAACAAAGGCTAAAGGGAATGCACATACTTGCATGTTTGCTCACACAGGCACGCATATACAAATACAGATAAATACAAAAGATGAAGAGGAAAGATGGGAGAATAAAGAAGAGGAAATAAAATTCAGAACAGCGATAAGCCAAAGAGAAAAAAACCTGATAATAGTTCCTGCTGATACACATTGGGACCAAGTGAATTTTATTAAAGTTTCAATTAAGAGATAACAGCAATCACATAGAGACTATTTGTAAAGCTGAGAAAAAAAGGAAGCATCGTATGACTCATTAGGATTCTAACACAACCTCAATACCTAAAGCAAGTGACAGTGAAAAATGAAATTATGGAGCACACTTAGGGGATAGAACTAAAAAGGTTGTAAATGAAATTACTAATAAATTAAGTTCAGAGCTGAATTTTAAAATTTCAAAACACACCATAACTAGACAGCACTTACCCTGAGAATTAAAGAAATATGACTTATTCTGGATGGTGGGGCATGTACGCCATTAATCCCATCACTTAAGAGGAAGAGACAAGCAGTTCTCTGTGAGTTTGAGGTCAGCCTGGGTTACAGAAGTGAGATTCTGTCTCAAAATTTGAAGTGCTTTGACATGAAAAAAAAAATCTGTAGATATTGCATACATATAGAAAAACAAAACCAAGCCTCAATAAAATAAAGAAGGCATCCTAGTAAATTGTGCATGTGTCTCGTTCATCTTTGATTCCTTGTGTCTATTCTTCAAAAGCTACAGTAGACGTTCTTCTAGAAGCTAATTGCTCACACATAGGAGAATCTCAAGTACAAAGGCCTAGGCTTACCCAGAAGCATGTATAAATAGCAAAGATTTGTGCAGATCCCCACTGTTCTCATTAGTATACAAGATCCTCTGGGTTTTCACATCATTGCCAGCATCTTTTAGACTTTTTCTTCTCAAACAAATGATAATAAATGTAGGCATGAACACTTCCAATATTTACCTGTAATAGGTCAAGCACAAAAGAAGTCAGAAACAATGGCAGAAGGATGATGAGCTATAATAAAACATTAATGCAAAATATGAAAAGCAAAGGAAACAAGAAAATGCTGTTTTTCATACACTGGACTGGCAATAAGTAAGAAAGATTGTTATCAAGTGTTGACAAGGTTTGGGATGACAGGTGACACCTTTGGCTTTTACTAGACATGACTTAAAAAGTCACAAGAGGAGTTACTTGTTAGTTTTTTCTTTGCGTGTGCCTTTGTTTTAATGTTTGTAGTGGTAGGGATGGAGCCCTAAGGCCTCATGCATTCTAGGCAAACATTTTAGCACTGAGCTGTATCCTAGCCCCAACAGGAGGGTTTCATTCAAACTGGTATGGTTTGACCAGTGTTGAAAGATGATCCCTTCTAGATGCTGTGCTGAGAACAGACTGTGTAGAAGTAGTGAGACCATGTAGGAGGCTGCTGCAGTGACTATACAGATTCAGTGGTGTCTTGAACCACCATAGAAACATTTCATTTAAGTGTTTTACACGACCCAAAATGTCTTCGGGTCAGGCCAGTGACTTTAAGGCTAGGAAGACTTGAATCAATGCTCAAAATGTAAATTTTGTTTCTAAAAAAGTTTAATAAAAACTCCTGCATTAAAACTTTGAATCTAAGTCAACAGAAGAAACTGTGAGATAGAACAGGTCAAAGCATTGTGATCTAAATAGCAAAGGTCTTGCTCTTAACACGGTCCCAAGAAAATGGCAAACTAAGCAAACTTAGCAAAGAACTTAGCAAAAAACACAAATAAGCAGTTTACAAAGAAAAGAATATGATGGCAAGTCAGAATAGAAACAACTGGTCAACCTTGCCAGGCAGTGTTGGGGGAAATGTGAAATAAACAAGGAGATACCATGTTTCATACACTGGCTTGATAATAAGAAAGATTGATATCAAATGTTAACTAGGGTTTGGGACAACAGGTGTTACCAGGAATATAAATTGGCTGACCTTCTTGAAAAATAAATTGTACATAAGTTCCTTCCTTCTTTACATGTACCTATCCTTTGACTTAGCAACCCTGCACCTTGGTATCCACATTAGAGAGATGGTCACTTAAAAAGTAAAAGAGGAGTAGATACAAAATGATTTACTCTAGTACCACCTGCAGTCAGAGAAAAGGCAAAGCAACCTATACAATCACCAAAAGAGGGGCAGATACATAATCAATGGTGCATTTAAGTTATGTAAAAATAAGCAGTGGTTAAAAAGAATTAGAATGTAATAACAGAAAAAAAAATCTCCCAGACATGTGGATAGATTCTTTTTTCCCCTTTTAAAAAAGTCAAGAGCTAGAATTGCTAGCATACTCGCCTAGCTTACAGGAAACACTAGCTCCCCTCCCCCACCAGCACCTCCATACACATACACACAACCCTATACCTACTCCTCTCCACGCTGAATAAAAGTGGGCATCATGACACATTTGTAACTCCAACACTTAGGAGTTGAATGGAGGATCAGAAATTTCAGGTCATTAGCGAGTTTGAGGCCAGCCTGGAAAAAATGAGACCTCCCTCCCAAAGCAAGCTGAAGAACTACACTGTGATACAACGTGTGTGGAAGCGGAAACAAAGCAAACATTCTCATACACACATGCAAATGCATATGCACGCAGCTAGATAATGCAGGTAACTAATGCAGATACATAGGTATATGAAAAGAAGAAAAAGACCGTCTGGAGGTTGAAGTCAGTGGCTGCTCCTAAGGAATATGCTGATTGGGAGTAGGTAGAAAGAGAGAGAAAAGAAGTTTCTTTTTCAAGATCCTTTAGTGCCTCTGTGTAGATCCCACTACATTATGAGAGAAAGACCTTGGGCTTTGCAAAGTTTCTGGTCTGTGTAAGACATCTGCACCCCTGCTTTGCATTCCAGACAAGCTGCATTCCTGAGAAGCCTGTGACTCAGCTGAGCATGCCCTAGGCCAAGCCAGGGTGCAGCAAGTAGGTGCTCTACTTTGGGTTGAACACCCACTCGGACTGACTGGGAACCAATCGGTTTCAGTCCCTTTTTTATATCCAGTTCGGTTGTGGGGGCAGAAAGGAGTGTACAAGTGTATATAGCTTGCCTCCTCCTATCTGTGTAGGTGACTTTGGTAACCAACAAAGCCGGTCTCGGCAGTTGGTAGGTGGAGCTATCAAAGGAAATGTTCACTGCAAAAGGGAAAGCCAGGGATACCATTGCTGGCCAACTTTTGCTACAGTGAAGCATTCCCTGTCTATCTGGTAGACTCCATGCAGTTCTTCCTTGCAGTCTGCGTAAACAAACAGCAGATAAAATGGTCCTTTACCATTAGTTAAAGCCCTGGAGAGATGAGCCATGGGGACGCAAAGAAGATGGGGAGACAAACCCAGATACCTACCATGAACAAACACAGCTCAGAGGCATCCTCATAGGACAAGCCAACATGTGTACAACAGCTGTATAATTATAAAGCTTGAACATGGCTAGCCACATCACAGGACTTCCAAAGCAACACATCCCTCCATCCTTTCACCTTTCCCACACGGGCACAATCTACATCAACCCTGTAACAGCTCCAACAGGAGGGACATTCTGGCCAGATAAAAACCGACACCAACAAAAGCCCCACACAGCTGTTTTAGCGATCTCTCTCAGACACTGACAAGGAACAAGGGCCGTTTTAAGTTATTCTTCATTTTCTTTTATTCTTGCCTGGCTTGGCAGCCCTTCAGAACTTCAGCTGGTCCCAAACACGGCTCAATAAAGATTGTTCCAGAGACGTTTCATATTCCTAAGATTCCTTAAATTTTTCTCCCTCTAACTTAGGAAATGAAGTTGAAAGGGGGGGGGGGGACAGCCCAGATTGTACCGTTCTCTCTATGAGGTTCTCGCTAAGCAAGCTGTGCCTCCTTTTCCAGTGAGAACAAAGAGAGTCAGGAACCTGATGGAGAGGTGGGTGGCCAGTCCTAACAGACAGTAATGGGACTGTTTGTATTCTGAAGAAGCCCCAGCAGGTCCAAATGTTCCCTGAAAACTTTACAAGGAATAGGGAGAAAGGAGAGAGAGAGAGAGAGAGAGAGAGAGAGAGATGTTTGCATACACTACCCATCTAAACATTCAGCAACTGTGGGCTGCAACCATTCACCAAATATTTATCTCACACCTGTACTACGCCAGGCTCTGTTGTAGATGCTGAAGACAGAGTTGCAAAGGCAATGTGTGTATGACCCACAGCAAGCATCTGGACCAGGAGCCTAACTTAGAACAAAGCTTGAGGAAGCCCTAGCCCCAGGCTACTTGCTCCCAGCTGGTTTTGCTATTTTGTTCTCCCTTTTTAGGCTTCCAGGTTCTCCCTTCTGTCCTTCCCTCTCCCTCCCGTCCCGGTTTATTATATGCTTCACCTTCCCCTGTGTAGTCACATGGCCCTTTGTAAACATCAAAGGAAAAGAAGCAGGGCCTGGAAAGCTAATGGAAATGAGATCATGACTCATTGGAGTCTTAAACAGCTCTCTCCTCAGAAGAACTTCAGAGCCTTTGTTGTCCCTTTCATGGAGTCCTTGCTCTACTTCTGTTGCTCCGATCTCTATTCTTAGTCTCCCTCTGGGATGTACCTGCTCACAGAGGCTCTCACTTGCAAGCATTCCTGTTCCTTATACAGCATTTGTTGTTGGATTTTTGTTATTATTGTTGTATGTTGGTGTGCGTGCGTGCATGCATGTGCACATGTATATGGTGGCCAAAGGTCAATGTTAGGATATTCTGCTATCATTCTCCAGTTTCTCATTAAACCTGTCTGTCTGTCTAAGGCTAAAACTAGCTGGCTAGAGAGGTCCTGGGGTCAGCCTGTCTCCAGCCCTCAGGACTGGGGTTACAGCCATGCTCAGGTGCATCCAGTTTTAAATGATCCTAGGAATCTGCACTCAGATCCTCATGTGTGTGCAGCAAGCCCCTTACCTGCTGAGCCGTGTCCTCAGCCCTGACGGCTTATTTAGTACTTGACACCCATAACCTCATTTCAAATTACAACTTATCCCAGCCAACACAGTCACTGCTCTGTTCCCTCAGGTAATCCTGCCCATCCTGCCCACACTTCACAGGCAAAGGGAAGCCCTTGGAGAAGTCCTGCTCCCTTTCCAATCACCCCATCTCGAATTTGTGACCCTACTGTTTCAGCCTTCCCAGTACCAGAATTTTACGCACGTGAAACTGTAGGTGGTAAATTATCCTCTGCTGGTGAAATGAGCCAATTCAAGGCAGAGTAGAGTATGTAGATGCAGGTTCATTGAGAAGCAGCTCTCAGGCAAGTCTCAAGGAACAAGGCCAGGGAAGTCACCATGAAGGGGGAAGAGAAAGAGAGAAAGAACATGCACGCACAGGGAAAAGGAAAATGGTGGGAAGAGAGGGAGGGGGTCAGAGGGGAAAGGGAGGAGAGGAGGGGAAAGGGTAGGGAGATGGAGAGGCCCAAGCTATCTAGATTATATAGGGAAGAGCATCTTCTAGGGAAGAGGAGACCCAGTTCCTTGGCTGAAAAATTCAAGGCAGAGGGCAAGGAATGACAGCCATGTTCTGTAGGGACTGAGGGATGCTGGAAGAACCTGCTTTGGTAGGTTTAATATGCACTTCAGCTGCTTGCCCTAAGTCTAAATACCAACAATGGGCAAATTTTCCCCCTTTTCTCTCCTCCTCCTCCTTCTCTTTCTCCTCCTCCTTCTCCTTCTCCTTCTCTTTCTTCTTCTTCTCTTCCTTCTCCTCCTCCTCCTGCTGCTGCTGCTTTTCCTCCTCCTCCTCCTCCTTTCTTATCTATTAATTTGATGGATATGGTGTTTCGTCTACACATGTCTGTGTGCACTATGTGTGTGTGTGGTGTCTGTGAGTTACATTGGAACCCCTGGAACTGGAGTTAGAGATAGTTGTGAGCTCCCATGTGGGTGCTAGGAATCAAACCCAGGTCCAATGGAAGAACAACCAGTGCTTTTAACCACTGAGCCATCTCTCCAGCTAATCATAATTTTTATTCGCACATTTTCCTTGCACTTTTGATGATTTCTTTTCTGCATCTTGGTTCTTATCTATTTTCTGGAATCTCTCAGGATAATAGAAGCCGTGCTGTTCTTGATAGGCTCTGTATTTCCTTCCCTATCAGCCCTGTGGGACCTGGACACTGTCCCTCTGTGGATACTGACATTAGCATAATAGTGCTCCAGGACTTTGCCAAACGCCACATTTGACCTCGTGCCTGCCTAGTGTACCTCAAACTAAACTCATATTTTCCCCCAACAGTCCTGTTTCTTCTATCTCAGTAAGCGGCACTACCACCCACGGAAATTACCCATGCCAGAGACTAGGCTTCATATGTGAGTGTTTTTCTCGTTTATAAGCAAACGTATTAATCCCGAGTGATCTAGCTCCTTATGACCACTCATTGCTATCCAGATGTTTCCTGCTTTGGTGAAGCAGCACAGGCCTCACAAAAGCTGGCTACTCTCCCTACGTGTACGCACTTTATGTAAGGGAGGCCTCAGCAACTCCGGTTCCGAATTAGCTCACACTGAGGTCAAGGGACCAGGATTTTCTCTTCCCTAGTCCAATGAGTCATTGGATATCGGCATCCCTGGGAAACTGAGAACAATTTTGAGCCACTGATGGCTAATAGCTGAGTGTATCTGCTTGTAGCACTTCTAGCAGCCAAGTAAATGAGTTATTTATGGTAGAAGTTCCACGTGGTACCCTACCTTTTACCTCAGATTGAGGTACACAGCATTTCAAATGTCTTTTCACACTAGACTTTCCAATGTAGCTTTTCTCCCCAGTGACAGTGGTAAACAGTGTATTTCAGAGCCCATCTGTCAGTCCTTAGTATAGGCCCAGGCTGGGACAAGGGATGCTTTTCAAACTTAGAGATGTTTCTCAGTATCAATGCTACAATTCTACAAGAGCAGGATGCTCTTGTCCCTTTCCCATTTCCTGTCTGGGAATCCCTCTTCACTGTTACCACAAAGCAACAGTCTAAAGTGGGGAGATTTTATTTTGGTGTATGGTTTCAAAGGTTTCAATCTGTGCTCAGTTCTGATGCTGAACATCATGTCAAGCATGTGTGCTGTAGTAAAGCTGTTCACCTCTTGGTGCCAAGGAAGCAGAGACAGATAAAAGATAAAGCCATGCAAGACATACCCCAGTGGTATACTTTAGCTGGATACTGCTTCTAATATTTCCCAAAAACAAACTACCAAATAATGAACCCAACAAAGAAATGATGTATTGATTAAGTCAGAGCCTTATGATCCAATAACCTCTCTGTAATGAGATTTACTCAACACATGAGTCTTTTGGAGGACACTTCACATCTTAAATAAAGCATGACAGAGGTGGCTTGAATATGCTTGGCCCATAGGGCATGGCACTATTAAGAGGTGTGGCCTTGTTGGAGGAAGTGTATCACTGTGGTGTGGGCTTTGAGGTCTTCTAGTGCTTAAGCTCTGCCCAGTGCAAAAGAGAGTCTCTTCCTGGCTGCCTTCAGATCAAGACGTAGAACTCTCAGCTCCTCCAGCCCCATGTCTGCCTGGACACTGCCATGCTTCCTGCCATGATGATAATGGACTAAACCTCTGAACCTGTAAGCCAGCCCCAGTTAAATGTTGTCCTTTATAAGAGTTGCCTTGGTCATGGTGTCTGTCCACAGCAGTAAAACCCTACCTTAATCAATGGCCCTCTGTAGTGCTTCCTGTCCATCATATGTGAAGGAATCTCTCCAAATCACAAAGATACTCATTTTCTCATTTCACTGTGAGTTATTTAAAACACACCTTGGTTTTCTATCATCTTTGGACACTGGAGCCCAGACTTCTTAACCTGTCTAAATATGTGAACGGGATGTGATCTTGACTCATCTGTCTAGTTTGATTCTCTTCTCCTCTCTCCTACACCTCTCAATTTGATGTATCAGCAAGCCTGAATTATTGAAGTCTTCATTACCAACCAAACAGCTACCTGACTCTGGATTTTAAAGTATTTTCTCAGATCAGAATATATTGAACTTGTTTATCTCAATAACTTGATTATGAGCATTTTGAGAGCAAGACACTTCCATATCCTTAAAATAATCATTCAATACATAGTAAATGGATGCACAAGTATTTCTAGAAAGAATTAATGCCCCATGGGATGTGCCATGGGTGGCCACCAAATGGGAAATTCCCAGCAACCACATGGTGGCTTACAACCATCTGTAATGAGATCTGATGCCCTCTTCTGGTGTGTCTGAAGACAGCTACAGTGTACTCATATAGATTAAATAAACAAATCTTTAAAAAAGTTATTCTATAAAAAAAAAATCTTATTCATAGCTTATTTTTTTATTTGTCTGTGCTCTGAATCTTGACATTCATTTCTTCTTGACATGCATTTAATGTAAAAAAAAAAAGGCAAAAGTTGATATATTAAAATTCTCTATGACTGTATGACAGGACTGTAGAAGTGAACGTGCCCAGAGAACAATGGAATTAACAGCAGTGGGAAACGTAATGTGGGGTAGAGAGAGATGGGGAGAACATTCTCAATATACCCATGTGCATGAACACTTAATACCATTAGAGAATTGGGAAAACGCTATCTGATTTCACAGCACTGCTATCTTGGTATGTTCAGCTTCTTTATCCATTCTGTGCACAGCACCAGCCCCCTTCTCAACTCCAGATGCCTCTCAACTCCAGCTGGGTCTGAAACAAATCCCTTCCAGTAATTTGCATCTGGCTTGGAGGCCCAAAGGTATAGGAGGCATTAAAAGCAGTTTACCAGGAAGAGCAAGTAGTAGAGACTCAGTTAAAGAACGTTTTTGCTAAGACCTCTGCCACCATCTTTGCTCCTCCTCCTTCTTGGTCATACTGTCCCTCCTTAAACTCTGTAAAGCTGTCCCTCACAGCTCCATCGATATCTTTTATATAAGTTAGTGTCTGTTGCATGCAGGAAAACAAAAGCTAGTTAATCCAAATACTAGTAAGAGAAAAAAGAATGTTTACCTGCCAACATACATTCACCACTCAAGAACAAGTATACATTTACTCATAGTACCTACTAACTTGTGTGTGTGTGTGTGTGTGTGTGTGTGTGTAGTTAGAATCATGATCCTACACTCTTCCAGTCGTTTTTTTCTACCTTACATATCTACAACCTATAGAAACGTTTAGTGCTTTGACAAGCCCTTCTCCACAGCGCTGTAATACATACCATTGTCTGGTATTGGTATATTGTAATTTATGAAATCTCAGTCCAACGGCTGAATATTTGGGCTGTTATTGGAGCTTTGTTAGCAGACACAATGTTCAAAATGAACATATTCACAAAAGCGGTGCACTTTTTTTGAGCTGTTTCTTTTCTTATGATAAATTTACAAAAATTGAAAAATAAACGTGTTATGACAGTATGCTTTCTCCTTTCATGAATTCGATGTGCTGTATTGGAACCTGAGAGGTGCTTCTGTGCTGTGAGAGGTTTTGTTTGGCATACTTGGGTTTCCATTTATATGGTATTAATAGATATGGCAATTTTAGATTAATAGAGTTGATTTGACTATAAGCAGTTCTCGGCGTTGTGACTGTTATGTAATTATTAGCACGATTACAGTTCTTTAAAAATAAGCTTTTGTTGAACATAACAGAAAAAGATGGCACAAGTCACAATGGCCCAGCAATGAATTTTCACAAAGAAAGTACTCCACTGCGATCACTATGAAGCTCAAGGGAGACCCTGGAAGGTTCCTCCCCATGATTACATTCTGCCAGGAAACCACAGTCCTGAAACCAACTGTAACGTGATGATGGGTGTTTTTAGACTTTAAAAACATGCGTCAGCTGGTGCAAGGTGACTCAGTGGGTCAAAGGCACTTGCAGCAAAAGCCTAAGGACCTGAGTTCAATTCCCAGAACCTACATAAAGGAGAAAAGACTCCACAAACGTGTCCTCTGCCCGCTTCAAAAATTAGCTAATTAATTAATTAATAAAAACAAATGAGTCTTTTTGTGTGTGGCCTCACTCATCCACACTTTGATGAAGTCCTGATGGAACAATAGCTCATTCATTCCTACTTCAGGAGAGAATTACATGGATCAGACTTATGGTAACTTATGTATCCATTCTACGGTTGATTGGACACATGGCCTCTTTCCCAATGTTGGTTTCTATGAATATGCCTGTGGTTTCTCAGTGATTACTATAGACAAGTCCAACTTTCCCAATTATCACCTCTCCGTGAGTGGCTTTCTCTTGGGTATTGTAGCACCTAGGTCAAGGAACTATGAGGTGTTCGTAAGCTTGCTTTAATAAAACATCTTAAAGGTCCATGAGGGAACATTCCAGGGACTAAATGGTGGCAATTTTAAATACTTATTCATGAATTTATTGCTGTGTATATATAAAGTGTTTTTATGAGTGTGGGTATGGGCACGGGCATATGTAGAGTTCAGAGAACAACATCCTTATAAAAAGATAATTTAGTGTGTGTGTGTGTGTGTGTGTGTGTGTGTGTGTGTGTGTGAGTGTGTGTATGGGTACCTGTGGAGACCAGAGGAGGGTGTTACATCCCCTGGAGCTGGAGTTGCAGATAGTTGTGAGCCTCCTGAAATGGGTGCTGGGAATTGAACTTGTCCTCTTAAAACAACAGCAAGTGTTCTTTTCTGCCTAGCCATCCCTGCGGCCCCAAGAGGTCAACTTTCAAGAATCAGTAGGTTCTGGAGCTTAAAAACACAGGCTTGCATAGTCCTGTACCATGAGCCATCTTGTTAACCCAGTGAGGGCAATCTTGACCTAGACCATAGCAATCACTGATTTTGCTAAAAGCAACTGGACTTATATGTAAATGTATCTCCCTGTGAGGCCCACATTCAATTCTAAGGAAAGACAACATCCTTGAGATGCCTTGGGATTCCCTGTGTTCTTAACTCCTGTCTGAACTAGTAGAGAATTACTTACCTATTACTCCGGAACCTGGTACTTGATACCAAGTGTTAGTTGACCTAAAAGTAATTCTTTTATTCTCCCCCCAAACCCATTTTTGGTGAGTTGCTTTCAACCAACATTCACATGTTTAGCTCTGGAGGAGGGATGGAACAATAACAAGGTTATGCAACATTGTAAAAGATCTCCTCCTCGGGCTGTGGAGAGGCTCAGGGAGCAACATGCTTGCTGCACAAGCGTGAAGACCTGAGTTCAGATCCCAGCACCCACATGGAAGGTGGATCCAAGGCTCACCAGACAGCTAGTCCAGCAAGAGACCTTGTCTCAAAATACACAGTAGAGACCAATAGACAAAGACACCTGATGCCCACCTTTGGCTTCCACTCAGGTGCATGTGAATAAGTGCACATACAAATAAATAGAGCACTTTGTTTTCCCAAAATAATCCATACATTTAGCCTAAAAGTATCTAAATGCTGGAAATTTGGTTAGTGTTGTAGTTTAGTGGTTGTGTTTGTACAAGGGCCTGGGTTTGCAAATTAGCCATGCTAAAGAAAGCATTCCTATAGTCATAAAATTAGTTTGGTCCTCCAATATTTTTTTTTTAAATTTACTAGTTTTGTAGGTATTGGGACAGTCCCAAGTACATGTGTGTAGAAGTCTGAAGACAATTTGTAGGAAGCATTTCTCCATAAAGGCCCCCAGGATCAAACACAGGTTGTCACACATGGAAGCAAGGGTCTTTACCCTCCCTCTTGCTTATTTTTCTACCACTGAGATGTGACATCATGATCCAGGCAGCTTACAGAACAGCTTATTTTGCGCTTACAGTTTTAGAGGGTTAGAGTCCGTGGTGGCAGAGTGGAGCAGCAGATGGCAGGTGGCTGGTGGCTGGAAAGCTCACAACCTGCTACAGAGAGAGCTTACTGGGAATGGCAGGAGATGTCAGAGACTGACCCCCCACCACCTACACCCTGAGGCACACATTCTCTGAGAAGGCCACGCCTCCTAATCCTTCCCAAATAGTCACACTAACCAAGGACCAAGTGCTCAAACATGTGAGTCTATGAGGCTGTTCTCATTCAAACACCACATCCACCCAGCCATCTCGCTGGCTCCATAAAATTAGTTTTAAAATCTCCTTGACTCTTTCCACATTTAATGGTTCAAGATCTGATTATCCAGAAGGTGCACTGTATGTGCCCTTTTTTTCTTTTATTGTTGCTCTCGTTGTTCGTTTTGTTTTTCACTTCAATTCATTCTTTCTTTGGAAAAACAAAAGTAATATAATCCTGTGTAATATTTTCAGCTACCTTCATAAAGATTTTGTAGGAGGGTTAACATATAGCCTTTGTTTAGAATTTGATTAGGTGCTACCAGGCACTGAGGGAACATTAAAGAAGGTGAAGACGTTGTCCTAGCTCCTAAGATTCTCATTCTGTAGTAACAGAAAAGTGTACACAATGAAGCTTAACTATTATCGTGGAGATGGCATCATGAAAGAAGGGTGGCCACACGGGCATACTGCACTGGAGACCTTATAAACACGCAGGGGCTTTGAAAGGGTCTCCCCTTTAAAATAGTGCACACTGGCAAAGTCATACAGAGAGTCTCAGTAATATTGACGCTCGAGCCAGTGGTCAAACAATAAGTAAAAATTTAGCATGGAAATAAGAGAGGGAGGAAAGACAAAAGGAGGAAAGAAGAGAGAAGGACGTAGAGAGGGAGGGAGGCAAGAAAATTCTGCATAAGCAAAGCCTGGAGGCCTCCATCTACGCAGGAAGCTGAGGCAGAAGGATCACAAGGTCAAATCTTGTCAAGGCTACAGAATAAGATTGAGGCCATTCTGTTCAACCTGGAAGACCCTGTCTCAAAATCAAAAAGTAATCAGAAGCTGGGGACAGCATTCAGTGGTGAAGCATTTGCCCAGCATCTTCATCCCCGGTAGCCTTTAGTTTAAAAAGAAGCAAAGAAAACTGTACAGGTCTAGAATTCCAGAGCCTGGGGCTCCTCTACACTTTTAAATGAACTGTTTCAAGCTTAAAAAGTGTAGAGAATAATAAACTCTTTTGTTCTCCACATACAGCTCTGTGAAATATTAACTTACTGTTGCTGTATTTGCTTCAGGCCCACCTGTTAAACAGAGAAACATCAGGGATTTGGCTTTGCTCTGTCACGATCCTTGCTTCCTCGGCAGAGGTACCTAGTACCTACCCGCAGAAAGAACTAGCAGGCCTGTTTAGAAATGCTGATCACATATGGAAATGTCTCATGCTACCTCACATGCTAGCCTCTGCGGTATAATTTCCACCACTCTCTTCTTCCTCTCGGCACTGTAGTTTTAGATGTATGCATATTCAAGCTCTGGTTCTCACTCACATATTCATTTATTTATAGCTCTGGGAACTGAACCCAGGGCCCAGGGCATGCTATATGCTTTAACTGAACTGTGATCACACAATTTCCTCATTCAGTGTGTTGATGGAACTTTTCGTTACTTGGGGTGATTTTCCATTGCAGATGAACAAGCCCAATGCCTTCTTTGCATCCAAGGGAGAGTTTCCTTGTAGGATCATGTGGAGCAGATTGTAAGATAAGAGAATCTTAACAGACCTTGCTAAACTGTCTTCCAGTGTATAAAAATTTAAGAGCTCCCCCAGTAGTGTATAAAACTTCTGGGGTCATCCTTGGAATTCTGATAATTACCCCAAAGGACTGGAGCTGTCAGTATGCCCCGCAGTCTCTGAGAAACGGTACATGGAGGAGATCTTCTGAGTCCGGTGCCTCCGTGGACTATCCAGTTTGAGCTAATAGGAGACAGAAACCTCTGGAAAGAATCAAAGAACAAAGAAAGGATTGAGGATCGGAATGGGTGAGGACTAGAACACTTTACTTGGTTTTGGTCCCAAGTATGTAATATAACAAAACCCACTAATCATGGCTCAGTAAATGCTTAATTGACTGGGACTAATGATAATTATGATCTGCTCTTAGCTTTCACTTTTTTTAAGCTTCAATTTCCCCACCTGTAAATTGCGGATGATAATAATTTATGAAGTCATTCTAAAGCTAAGATGAGACAAAAATGTGAGAACATTTATAAATGTTAACAAGCTCTGAGAAGTAAGCGATCGGCGAAAGCTGCTTCCAGACAGAGGCTTCTCAGGCACAACCGGATTGTGGTGGCTGCGGAGAACTGCTTTGCTTCTCGCTGCCATTCTTCCTGTGACTCCCTTAAATTCTGGAATGCATCTTAATCTTAGGTTCTTAGTGTTACTGTGCTTCAGTGCAAAATGTTCAACATAGGCTTAGATATTCGAACGCTTGTCCCTAGTTGGTGGCACTCTTTGGGAAGGTTTAAGGGGCAGAGTCCTGCTTGTAGAAGTAAATCACTGGGGGCAGCCTCTCCAAACTCCCCATCATTTTTCCCC
The DNA here is from genome assembly GCF_963924665.1 of Micromys minutus. Lineage (NCBI taxonomy): Eukaryota > Metazoa > Chordata > Mammalia > Rodentia > Muridae > Micromys > Micromys minutus. Next base: position 86,428,965 of record NC_137972.1, on the reverse strand, counting down.
CATCATTCTCTCTGCATTGTTTAGGATGTAAGCTCTCAGCCTTCTGTCCCTGCCACCGTGCCTGTCCCTTTCTGCCATGTTTCCCTGCCTTTAAGGATTCTTCTCTTTCTGGAGCCGTAAGTCAAAAGTAAGCTCTTTCTTTCATAAATTGCCTGTGGTCACGGCATTATAATATTTATAGCAACAGGAAAGAGAAGTAACTAATACAGAAGGTGGTACTATGGTAAAGTACCCGAGCTTCTATAGTAAAGAACCTACCTGACTGTGCTTTTGGAAGAATGTGGAAGATTGGAACTTTGGACCCAGAGAGGTGGTCGAATGTTGTAAATAGAGCTTAAGAGGCCCTTATGAACATGAAAGATGCTACTCCTGAGGGAAAAGCACACTGTAGAGCTCTGGCTCCATAGCCTTCAGAGGGAATTAAAGATTTTAGTAACAACTGAGCTGAGGTCATCTGAGCTGGAGGTCAACCGCGACTGTTTGGTAAAGAAAGCTTGTTTAGCAAAGAATTGGTCTTCTGCCCTAGTCCTAAACACTAGCCTGAGGCTAATTTTCAAAGGATTGGATTCATTTATTTGATGTAGGAAACTTCAAGGCAGTGTAATCGAGAACCTACGACGTGGCTATTACTTAGATCTATTATGCTGGTCTTCAGCGGTCAGAAATAAATACAGCCTATCTGGTTTGGAGAGAAAAGCAACAGTGGTGAGCTCAAGGTCAAGGCCAAAGCTCCTGTTGGAGGAATGGCTGTAACCACTTACGAGAAACCTACTGACTGGATGGGGAAGAGTGCCCTTAGGGTAAGACCCCACCCAGCTACTCTAAGGAGTTTTCTGCTTCCAGAAAGTAACATCAGAGGAAAGCTGAGGATGATGTGACTCAGAGGGCTGGGGTCCATCATCCCAAATTCAATGGAACTAGGCAGTGTCATCCATGTGGTACCAATCGAGGCACAAGAGATCTAAGAGTTAAGGGTCAGAAGTTTTTTTCCACAGCAATTTCAGAGAGCTGCTGAGTCAGGCCCCTGAGTGAAAGGTAAGGCTCTCCCTTACTGCTACGCTTCCCTGCCAGGACGGGCTTTTATCCCACTGGAATGAACCATACGTCAAAATAAACTCTTCTGTAAGTTACTTTGGGTCATGATGTTTTATAACAACAGGAGAGAAAACTGATATAGTTGCATATAAAGATACAGAGGTTGATAGGTATTCTTGGCAAAACATGGAGGTGCATGCCTTTAATCCCTGCACTCTGCGGGAGGCAGGGACAGGCAAATTCTGAGTTTGTGGCCAGTCTGGCCTACAGAGCAAGTTCCATAATAGCCAGAGCTACACAGAGAAATCAATCCTGTGTCAGAAGAGAAGGAGGAGGAAGAAGAAAAGGAAGAGAGGGAGGAGGAGGAAGAGGAGGAGGAAAGAGAAAGAGCATTCTTATTCTTACTCTAAAAGAATGTCAAGGAGGAAGCCGCTTGTGGTACCTGGGTGTGATGGTTTGAGTAAGAACAGCCCCCATAGGCTCCTAAATGTGAATGCTTAGACACCTGGGAGTGGAAATGTTTGAAAAGATGATAAGGTGTAGCCTTGTTGGAGTAGGTGTGGTCTTGTTGGAAGAAGTGTGTCATTGGGGTTGGGCTTTGAGGTTTCAAAAACCCTTGACAGGTGAAGTCTCTCTGTCTGCTACCTGAGGATTAGGATGTAACCCTCTCACCTGCCTCTCCAGCACCATGTCTGCCTGTGTGCCACCAAACTGCCCACCATAATGGTTTAGCCTCTGAGAGTATCAGCAAGTTCCAATTAAATGCTTTCTTCTGTAAGAATGACCTTGGCCATGGTGTTTCTTCACAGCAGGAGAGCAGTAACTATGACTTCCATTCTAATATCTCCAGTCTCAAGTATAAGCACACACAACCTCTGTAGCATGATTGTACCCAATTCTGCACTCTTATGTTTCCACTTTCTCATTTTGCCTTAATATTTTAAAGGTCATCTCGATTACTACAAGGCCAGGTCACTCCTTTCTCCAAAGTCTCTTTTCAGTTTAGAAATCCACTATCATTTCCTTACATTTCCATATCAAAGAAATCTAGAAAACATTTACCTGCAAGGGGGAGGGGGAGGGATTCCGCCACGGGTTTTGGTCACAGGGTGGAGTGACAATTATCTTTCTTTTGTGTTAACATTTCCTTTTTCCTTTTTCACATTGCTAATGACTGAAGTCGGGTTTCACCTGTTTTCACCCTGAGGCTCGGAAGGCCCTCTCCATCCATCTCAATAACTCCTCCCTTAAAAGCAGGTCTACTCAGCTTTGCTCTACACATTCAGACTTCACTCTGAAGATGAGCACCATCTTCATTTGTATCGTCAGCGATATCTGCTCATATATTACATGCAAAAGCTGTTATCATCCTAGCCCCCTCAGAAGGCCCTCTCATCGCCTCAAAAGCAACAGGCTTGATGACAACTCAGATCACTTCTCTATCTACCTTCCTCAAAGACTTCCATCATTTTCATGGTTTGACATTGCAGAGACACATTCATTGGCCAGGTGTAGTGATCCCAAACGAGGATGGGAATGGGTCCGGAGAGAATCATCAGGAAGCTTGCATCCTGGCACACAAGACAGAACTCCTATGTGAACTACTAACACAGAATGCTTTCCTTAGGCAAGAGGATCTATGAACCCTAGATATTGATTTCAACGATGTAAAACCATTATACCTGAAGACATTATTTTTTATTACTAATCATTTTATTTGTTTACATTTCAAATGTTATTCCCCCTTCCAGTCTCTCCTCCACGAACTCCCACTCCATTCCCCTCCCCTTTTCCTCTAATAGGGTGCTTCCCTACCCACCAACCAAGCCTCCACAGGACCAAACACCTCCCCTCCCACTGATGCCAGATGAGATATTCCTCTACTACATATACTGGCTGATGTATACAATGTATACTCTTTGGTTGGTAGTTTAGTCCACATAAAGGCATTACTAATTCACAGAAATGTTTTTACATATGGAGACAGATACAGGCTCCCTCTATACAGGATCATGCTTATATCTAAGAAAGGCTATTGTCACGTTTCAAAAATTTATTTGCATTTAATTATTTTTGAGCCAGGCTTTCACTATGGTGCTCTGCCTGGCCTAGAACTTGCTGTGTAGATTAGACTGGCTTGGAGCTCACAGAGATCTGCCTACTGCTGTTTCGTGAGTCCTGGGATAAAAGGCATGTGTCACTACAGCCAGCTAATCTTTTTTCTTGAGATTATTTGTATGCTTCTGCGTGTGTCTGTGTATGCACATACATGTGCACCTTTGTGAGTTTATATGCAGCATATATATGTATGTATGTGTGTGTGTGTGTGTGTGTGTGTGTGTACATGTGTGTGTGTGTGCAAGAGCCTGTGGAGATTAGAAAAGATTATCAGATAACCTTGAACTAGATTTACAGGGTTTTGTAAGCTGCCATGTAGATTCTAGAAACAGAATCTAGGTCTTCACTGAGACTGCGGAGCCATCTCTTCAGCCCAAACTGACACGTTTCACACAGTTGTAGACTAACATAAAGCAGGGTGTTTTCATGACATTCCTTCCTTCTGTTCCTAATTAGCATGAGAAGACTTATTATCCCATCACATTTTGAAACTGTTCTGATCATATCAGATCCTCAGTTGGGAAGCTCCTAATACCAGATGAGTCCTAGTTGAACACAGTGTGTCCTTAAGAAACTGGAAGATTAGAAACCAAACTGAAAATCTGGCTCTGATATCAAGAGGCATGCCTTGGCCTGGATGGGCTCTGCTATGAGCTCAAGCACAGCAAATTGGATCAGTTTCTTAAGACAGAGATCTGGGTCAGTTTGAGAAATGGATTACCTTCTCATTTACCTTGCTCCAATAGGCAGGAAGTAGGAAATAACAGAAAATGCCTGGGATGGCACTTACCTGGGCATTCAAAGAAACTCCAATCCTGATCCCAGTTGGATGAGTGGGCTTCTTTTCGATCTATGAATGGCTTGCTTTGCTATGGGTGTGTGCATGTTATGAGTGTGTGTGCAGACATACATCCTAAGGGATTGACAGCAGTAAGTACAGCTTCTGTGGTAAGCACAGCAGAAGCTCCTGCTGAGGCACAAGGTGGGATAATCTACTCTGGAAATATCATTTTGCAAGTGTATTTGTTTGGGCTCAGCTTGGTGTAGCCCAGTGGTTCTCAGCCTATGGGTGGCAATCCTTTGGGGGCGGGGCAAAAGTTTCTCCCAAAACATTGTCTTGTCCATCATCCTTCAGGCTCTCTCTTGTCCAGTCTGTGGTACATCAACACTTTCCAATATTTGCTTTGATCAATTTTCTCACAGCTCTCATCCTCAAAGCTTAGTTGCCTCCAAAAGAGTTATCTTGGATTTTCAAGAAGGCAGGTGGCTCTTGTCTGGGTAATGGACCCAGAGCTAGGCAGGCATTCTAGCACTGAGATTTACCCCATTCCTGGAGCTTCTTTCTTGATTGGGAACAGGGGCCAGGTTGCAGTTGAGAATAACATTAAGAATGGTTACTATTAGACACAATATTAATAGATATCATGTAATAAAGTATAATAATACAATAGATACTAATAGGTACAATGAATAACAATTAATAGGGTACATTAGTTGGGCACTATCAGGCTCAGTTTATGGAGGCTAGAAAACAAAGGGATTAAAATCGAAGCTACAATGTATCAGTTAGATAATAGGTAGTTATCCTACTGAATGACACCATTGCCCAGAATGAATGTACAACTCTGAGCTCAATTCTTACTCTCGGAGTTTTAGAGAGATATTAACTAACTAAATGTGTTCAGCTTGGGGCGGGGTGTGCAGATGGTCTGCATAGACACCATGAGGCAAGAGAGGTCTGAAGGGGATCTCAGAGAAGACAGTTATGCAGAGAAGCAACCACAGATAAGGGAGTATGAGCATCAGTGAATTCGGCAGTGACCTCCAAAGATAAATGTTAGGTTCTGCTTCCACCTTCTTTCTTGGTCTCTCTTTGATATAGCATGCTTGCTTCATTGATCTGTTTGTGTTTGGTTTTAACTTTTTTTGTGTGTGACAATCTAATGTAGCCCAGCCTCAGACTCACTCTGTGGCTGCACATGCCGGTGAATTCCTAACCCACCTGCCTCCAACTCCCAAGCACAGGGAGGGTGCCACCACACCCAGCACACTGGTATCATCTGCACCAGTACAGAAGAAGGTAAAATTGAATTAGCAGTGCAAGCCCTGTACCAGTGCTGATAAAGGAGTGAGAACTGGGCAGGAATGGGCATGCTCAGTCATTGGCTGGGAGCAGGGAGATGCCTGCATTGCTGCTCTGATGGACTCCCAAACCATGGCGTCTGGAGCCTGTGAGCTAGCATACTCCTCGACGTAGGGGCTCCTCCAGAAAGAGACCTGAACGGTGCACAGTAATGACTGCTGCACTACGGCAGGCCACGTCTTCAGGAACTGAACTTCATTTTCACTATGAGAATTCATAATAACTCACTATTTAAAAGGCTCCCATTGGGATATGTCGATGCACCACACATTAATTCAGCCATCATTTTCCTGCACCTGGCTTACCACGGTGATCTCCAGATCATTATCCTATCCTATCTCTGCTCCTGCCATCTGCCTTCCATTCATTCTCCAGTCCTGGATGGGTGCAAACCAAATTATGCTATGGCTATGTTGGAACTTATTGGTAATTCCTTTTAGCTCTTAGAAAAACCGAATTATTTTTTTATGACTTCCATTTTCTATTTATTTAGTTATTCATTTATTCAATTTTACTTCTGATCTTCTTGTCTTAACCTTGTTCTTGGCTTATAAGCCTGAGTCATCCTGTTTTGTGCAATGCAGAAGACTGAACCCCAGAGCTCTGCAGCAGGCATGCATTTTAACCAGCTTTCAGGACATTTCCTGCCTTTGCCTTTTCATACACTGTTCCTGCTTTGTACTCCTACCTTATCTGCCACCCCAAACAGAGCAACTTTGGACTCTTTCAATGTAGTCTTTCCATTAGTTTCCCAATAATATAACAAAATACTCAAGCCAAGAAAACTTTATAAAAGAAATAGATTTATTGAGGTCAGAGTATGGGGGGTGGAAAATCCAAACAATACAGTACTGGCTCTAGTGAGGACCCCATGGCAGACGGTGGGAATGTGTGTAGGGAGAAGTGATCACCATTCGAAATATGAAGCCAGATAATAAAACATGTGATTTGAAAACAGAACAGGGGCTTTTACTAGGGAGAGAAAGGGGGACCAGCTGGAGTAGGGGAGGAATCAGGGGAGAAGGACCAACAAAAACAATAGAAATGAAAACACCATAATGAAACCATTACTTTGTATGCTGATTGAAAACAATGGGAAAGAAAAAAGAAAAATACATTTTTGCCACATATGGTGTTACCTGCCTATACCCCAACACCCAGGAAGCAGAAACAGGAGGATTCAGAATTTGATCCAGCCCTACAGAACTGAGTCCTTGTCGTTCACAAACAGATAAAGGAAATTACCCTTTTAACATATTTATAATAACCTACCTACCAAATATAACAAAGAATGAATTAAAGTCTAACTGTCTCCTCTGCTAAACACCAAAGCAGGGTGTAAGAGAGACTAGTGTCCCTCCAAACCTCCATGGAGAACACTTTAAATGTTCTAAGGACCATGTGCTAGGTCCCAGATCTTATATAAGGGCCTATCACCACCACAAGTCTCTAATGTGAGGCTCTCTGGGGGAATAAACCACACCTAAACCACAGTACTCCAGTGGACCACTGTCTGCACTGTCTTTAGCTTATGTATTCGTCCCTCTCTGACTTCAGTAACTCAAGAAGAGCAGAACCGGTGGTCTCCTATGAAACTCTGCTAAGGGGTTTGGTGTGGGTGATCATTCTCCCAAGGGAAATGACATAAGCATTCTCAATGGCAGATGTATGCTCTCCCCAGCCAAATCCTAGGCATTTGGAAATAGGTTTGTGTGTGATGTCAGTGTGACTGGGAGCAACACTGTGGGATGCAAAGACATTATAATACTTGGGGACCATCCCACACAGGGAAACTGTTCCTCCCCAATTGCTAACAAAACCTTCATGAAGTCCACTGGGTTAGGAGATATGTAAATCTGGCTGCAGGATTGCCTAAGATAACACACCAAAGGCTGAGAAACAATACCTGAAGACTCCCAGCCCCACCCACTCTTAGGCAGACGTTTGCCTCACTGGAAAATAAGGTCTTAAATACTTAGGTGTTTTGGTTTTGAGATAAGGTCTCACTCAGTTCCCTGGGCCTGCCTAAAACTATACAGCCCAAGTTGGCTTCAAACTTGTGGCTGATTTTTCTGTGTTGAGATTGCAAGAATGAACCATCATGCCCAGGCTAATCATTTTGTCACTGTTACCATCAAAACACAGGGCTGCATGCATACTAAGCAATGCTTCTATCACTGAGCCACACTCTAGCCCCTGTAAAGAAATGCTAAGCATGATGCTTTAAGAAAAAAAGTTTTAAAATGTACTAGTTTTAAAAAGAACTATGTTCTTCCCAAGAAGCGTCTAGTACCTCCTTCTGGCCCTGTTCCCCCATAGGTGTGCCACTGTAAGGTGAGAATGTGTCCACATCCCCTACATTAGTGCATGGCCCATGTCCTGCCACATCATCCAAATGTTATAGTGTTGAGCACTCTGAGTCTTTCTAATGGTCAGCAAGCCTTTCTAAATGATTCCTCATCTGTTCAGAGACCTTTTCTGTGTATCAGACCCACATACTTCTCATGCATCATTTTCATTTGAGCACCTCCAACTCAACAGATAGGGAACACAATCATCCACTTTGATGTGGTGTTAGAGCCCTCCCCCAAACACCAGTTCCACATTAGAGCGGTGTCTGCGGACTGAGACCCCTGGTGGGGGTGGTGCCGATAAAAAGCTAAGCCATTTTTATTATTTACTGTAACATTTATAGGTCAGGTTAAAACGTATTTTATGAAAAAGAAGTTATATGGTTCAGCAATTATGAGGACTGGCTAATCTTCTAAGGGACCCGGGTTCAATTCTAGGTGGCTTAATTAATATTAAGTGACTTATTAATAAAAATGTTCTATGATTCTTTGAGAATTTCATACAAGCAGAGGTGTTATAGTCACTTCCCATTCATTCCATAAGACACTCCCCCTCCCAACTTCATGTCTGACTTTTTCCCTTGGTAATGCATTCAGTCCAATCTGTGCTTTGCATATATCCATGGGTGTGGAGCAGAGTCGACCTAACACTAGGGTCCATACCCTTAAGAAAACCTGGCTCTCTTTCAGAAGCATCAAATGTCAATAATTCTTCAGCTGGGAATGGAGACTTGGGCGCTATCCACCCCCCACCCCCCAACCATCTTGTTTTTGGCAGGTCCTGCACAGATGGCCACAGATGCTATCATCTGAGGAAATTGGTGACTTCGGCATGTCATGTCTAGAAGACATTGTTTTGCTATGGTACTCCCTAATGCCTGGCTTTTATAAGCTTCCTCCTCTTCCTAGATGGTCTCTGAGCTTTGAAAGGGGAGAAGTATTAAAGATGCCCCACTTGTAGTTGGGAGCATGCCAAGACATTCATTCTCTGTCTGCACTTCGGACAGTTGTGAATGTCTGTTAACCACGGTCTGCCTCACAAAGAAACTTCCTTGATGAGTCTGAGAGCTTCACCAATCTATGAGACAAGAGATAGGGATTAAAGGACAACTTGATGCTATTTCTATTAGCAAAATAATAGTAGTAGGTTCACCCCTGTGGCCCATAGGCTTCCCAACTAGGTATACCAGGGCCATGTTTCCAGAGCTAGGCATATGCTTGTTGCTTTGGAGCAGGCTTTACATCCAATCAGAACACAGGCTTCACGTCCAATCAGAATGCAGGCTTCACATCCAATCAGAACGCAGGCTTCACATCCAATCAGAATGCAGGCTTCACATCCAATCAGAACGCAGGCTTCACATCCAATCAGAATGCAGGCTTTACACCCAATCAGAGTGCCTTTCTCAATACTGTTGTGCCCATGAGCCTACCTTGCCACATCAGTGGTACAGCTTACAGAGCTCACAGCTGGATAACAACTGATTACCACCTCCCAACCCACTCCTCTGCAGCCTGCATAGCACCTTCCAGAACTATGATGGTATCAACTTGATTTCACTATATTCTATGACCAAAGTGTATAGTGTCTTAAGCAAAAGAGTTCTACCACCAAGTTCTGGTGGGAAGGCATTCTTACATATGTCTAAAATAATGGTACTTTGTGCTTTTGTGGGCTTAGTGTGATGTCAGGCGTTAGGTTTATGTTTATTTTCTCTTTGACGCTCCCTAACAACCTTAGGCAATAGTTTCCCGAGGTTCTTCAGGAAAGGAGACAAAGTGGAGATGCAAAGGCAGGTGAGACCCTAACATTTTACAAGCTTCTTCATGAGCTGGTTCCCTTTCCAGCTGGTTGGTGATAATCATTTCAATACACACACACACACACACACACACACACACACACACACACACGACATTATACACTATAAACATATTGCTAATTAAACTTCAGGAAGACTTGAAAAGTAGAAAGTTTTTTGTTTTGTTTTTTAATTACAAAAAATAAGCTGGGGGTGTTACTCAGTTGAGTGTTTGCCTAGTGTATCAAAGCCCTGACTTCATTGCCAAGCATCACATGAAACTGGTTACTATGATACAAGCTTATAGTCCCAGCACTTGGGATGAAGGCAGGGGGATTAAAAGTTGAAGGTTCTTCTCAGCCACAGAGTGGGTATGAGACCGGCTTAGGCTACATGAGACCCTACCTCGAAAATAAATTGCACAAAAGCGATCAGACCTTTTAGACTCAGTATCCTTGGCTCTTCCTGTCCCCATTCTGGAAACACAGGCTGGACAGATGGCTCAGTAGTTCAGAGAATATACTGGTCATCTAAAGGATCTAAGTTTGGCTCCCAGCATCCACATCAGGTGGTCACAACTATCTGGAACTCCAGCTACGGTGGGATCTAGCACCCTCTTCGGGCCTCCCCAGGCAAACATGCGTGTGCATGCTTACTTGTATCATATTTTTTCACATACATGTCTGATTTCCCTCTGGTTGTAGTCTCTGGAGATAATTTAAATGTGCATATCCATGTATGGGAATGTTCACATGACTGCATCAGGTCCTCTGGAGCCAGAGATGGAGGCTCTGTGAGCCATCCTATGACACTAGAATCTCCTTGAAGACAGTATGTGTTCTTAAACTCCGAAGCATCTCTCAAGCCTCAGCATTCTTTATTTATTTATTTATTTTAAATCTAAGTTTTGCTAGGTGTTCCTTTTGCAGAGCCACTGTTGTATCAAAATGTGAGTGGTAGTTATGGCGAAGTGGCAGGGCTGTAATCAGACCAGTAAAACTGTGAACTAGTACTGTGATCAAGAAATGTCTAAGGCAGGACCCCAGGAGAACCTGGCTACTGGTCTGGACATGCTGTGGATGAGGGACACTGCCCAGGGCAGCTTTTCCATATAGCTCTGCTGTGCAGTGCTTACAAAGATGGCGGTTTAAGAGCTGGAGGATGACAAGCACTCCTGGAGAACATCTCCCCTTCCTTGCCTGACTCCCTTCAATGTATTCTTCAAACTACAATTTAAGTACCGGTCCCAAACCTTCCAGTGTGTACTAATGCTGTTCCCCTGTGCTTCTATGGTTCTGGTTGGTTTTGTTTTGTTTTCCTATGGCTAAACGCCATAGGGTGAGCATAAACCGCCTTATCACCCCCACCTTCCCTTTTCTTGCACCGCCCCTTCCTGCCAATCCTCAACTCTCCCCTAGACAATTTCACTTCCACTTTCATTGAATATATACACACATGATTTTCTGTGACTATGTACAATGCAGGAACTACAACGAGAGAAAATATAATATTGTCTGCTGGAGACCAGCTTTCTGTCTGCAGTTGCATCTATTTTCCTACAAACGACATAACTTCAGTCTTCACTACGGCTGACAACAACTCAGTTGTGTATTTGTACCTCATTTTCTTATCCATTTCTCTCCTGAACACCTATGTTGGTGCCATAACTTAGCTATTGTGAACTGTACTGCAGTGAACACCAGTGTGGAGCCGTCTCTGTGAGCATGCTCATTTGGAGTCTTTGGGTAATGCCCACGAGGGGTATAGCGGGGCCTCATGGCTGATCTACCTCTAGGTTCTTGAGAAATTCCATACCAATTTTCATAGAGGTTGGACTATGTTTACATCTCTACCAGCACATTTAGGCCAACATTCACTGTTTCTTTTCTTGCTGACTGACATTCTGACTGGGGTAAGATGGAATCTCTGTGTAGTTTGGACTTGCATTTCTCTGATGACTAGTGAGGATGGTCATTTTTCCCCCATGCTTATTAGCCATCTCTATTCCTTAGGTCTGTTCGTTTCTTAAACCCGTTTATTGCCTGGGTTCTCTGTGCCGTTACAAACTGCTGGATGGCAGCTGCTTCAGCTCTTTTCTGGGTTCTTTCACCTCCAGAACCGAAGGCCCACTGCTCAAGTCCACGGCGGATCAATTTAACAAAAAAAAAACAAAGAGCATTGCACAAATTATGCATGGCTTATTGTAAGAACAAAGAGAATGTGGTAGGGTATATTATGTAAACAGAACAGACAGTGGGTAGGAATCTAGCCTTAGCTGTTAAGCCACCCCTGTAAATAACCACGCTTTCTTATGTGACCTTGAGTAGCTTAATTAACCTGTGATGCTATAAAAAGGAGATAAAATGATCTAAGCTATCAGGTTGCTGTGTGAATTAAATGAGATAATATTCGGGAAGTTCTTGGCTCCCAGTAAGCACTCAGTCCTGGAAGATACCACTGTTCCCTTGCATGTTATGAGCTTTCACTCACCGGATTTGTGTACTGATGTGGTGGATGGCTCTGCACAGCATTCAAGCAACAGTAAATCTAACAGTGAGCCCAGATGGTTTCTAAGAGTGTAATCATAGAAGAGGGAAGCCCTTTCTCTTATTCAAAGCAACTGTCAGATCATTAGTGTTACTTGTAGCAAAGTAGAGGTGAGGTAGGTTGGGGTGGTGGTGGAGGAGAGCATTGCATTTAACTGTATGGATAGATCCCCAAAGAAACAAAGTATTTTTATTCCTGGTGAGCGTTAATTACAAAAGGCCTTATTATTATTTATGACCTAACCCATATGGCAAATCAGGCCGGTACTAGAAAATCTGTCTCTCTGAAAAAAGAGGTAGTTAAGCCTTGCCAAAATGGAACAAACAAAACTTGAAAGCCGGTTCCAACCCCTCCAAAATGTCTTTTCCCTTTGAAAGAAGCCTATTAGTGATGCAAACACTCTGTTATCTGTGGAGATGATAACCCCCCCCCCCAAACAACCGTGAAACCATTAGAACTTTCTGGTGCAAGCCTTTCAGTCTTGGAAAATTGGCTTTTATAAGCACAGAAAGGGCAGAGAAAGCAAGCAGAGCTGCTCTGGATTTGGGGGCCTTACATTTCCTTATCTGAATCCAGGACTAATTATCTGCCTGTCTAGCCTAAAGAAGACAAACAGTTCTCCACCCACACATCAGGCAGAAGGCAGGCCTGATCTTCAGCCCCTACTAGTGCCTTCAACCAGGAGAAAGAAGCCGAGAAAACCACACATGGTTCCCAAGTAGCTCAAGGTAGGTCAGCCTGAAGGTTTATCCTGAATTAATCCTGTGACATGCACTCCTGGAGCAGAAATGTTAGCAACACTATCACAATCTGATACTTTAGGATAACTAACCACCTTACAATTGGAAGGCTGTTTATGTGGTACAGAGAGCCATTTCCCAACAGCTTTTAGTCAATTACTTGAGTAAACACACAGGTCCTGACTGTAGTAAAGGTTGCTGTTGCACCTGCAGTGATACCCCAGCTCAGCTGTCCAAGAGCTTGGGTGACAGGCATGGGGGAATTGAGTCAATAGGTCATTTTACTATAAGTAACATGATAGAAACGTTTTTAAAAATATGAGGCCGATAACTTTAAGTAGTCCGTCCAACTATTCCTTAACAGGTGTGATGAGACCTAGTTTTGGAGAAGGAATTGGGCATTAAGGCGCTTTAGTCTTTCTGTGTGGTTCCTAAAAAAAAAAAAAAATCCAAAGGACTGCCACGGTGACTTGGCTACAGCTTTTGGAAATGCGTAGTAGTTAAGTTTACAGAGAACCCACCTTGACCCTTCCATTACCTACGTCCTTTCTAAGATAACTTTTAGCAGTCTGGACGCAATACTGGCTATCTGGATCTTATGCTGGGTGGAGCGCTGGGTAGTAGGTATGTGCCTTCGTAGCTTCGGGATAGCCACATGTTTACATTTCAGGTGTGGGAATAGATCCTGTCCAGGCCACACCCTCTGTAACTTCCCCCATCTCAAGGTTTGCTTAGTCCCCGCCCCGGGCTTTGATAACCCTGCCTTCTCCCAGGACAGAGGTCAATCACGGTTTTGCTTTTGCACTGCTTCCCACCCACGCCCTCCAAGGACTCCCCCCGCACCCCTACCGCCCCCCCGTTCTCTCTGCACCCCTGTCACGCCAAGAGCCCAAGTGTCACTGCCTTCAAGGGTCCTCCTCACCTTTCTGATGGGGACCTTCTCCCCCTAAACCTAGGAGAAAGGATCGGGGTTCTCGGTGTTAGCCCGCGTGTGCCTGCTCCTAAACAGTTGGGGAGAACCGTCTGGTGCATTGCAACTACTACCTGCTCAGGGCTGGGGCCTCAAGCCGCGAGTTCAACTTTGTTACCGGGAGTCTGGCTCGTCCAAGCGCTTCCCGACGGACGCGCAAGCCCGGGAGCGCGCGGGGCCCGCCGGGAGCGCGCGGCCTCCGGGATGGCGGCTGCGCAGTGGCGGGCGGGCCGGGAACGGGGAGGGCGGGCGGAGCGGCGGGCGGAAGCCATGTTGGAGCTGCACCCCGAGCGAGGGGCTGCGGGCGCGCTCCTCTCCTGGTGGGTGTGACCCGGCTCCGCGCGGCGGCGGGGGGCGGGGACGCCGGGCGGCTGGTCGTGGTCGGCGGCGGCCGCGGCGTGCAGCCGGGCGATTGTGACCGGCGGCGGAGCCCGGCCGGCCGCGGGCGCTCCCTCCGTGCGGCCCCCCTGAGCGCCCCCCCTCCCCGGGCCGGGAGGGAGGCGGGGGGCACCCGGGGCCCGCCATGAACCCGGGCTTCGACCTGTCCCGCCGGAACCCGCAGGAGGACTTCGAGCTGATCCAGCGCATCGGCAGCGGCACCTACGGCGACGTCTACAAGGTGAGGGCAGGGGCCGCCGCGCCGGGGCCTGCGCCGCCGGGACGGAACAAAGAGGCAGGCGTGGGACCGCAGCCCTGGGCGTCCTCACCGCTCCGGTGCCCGGGACGCGCGGTCTCTGACCCCAGCCTCTCCGGCGCGCAGTCCCGGGGCAGGGCTGCTTCTGGAGCCGCGGCGCTCCTGGAGAGCGCGGAGCGGGGAAGGGAGCTTGTTGCCTGGGCTGGGTCTGTGTGACGAACCGGGGTACACTGGGGCTTGGCGCTTGACAGACCTACGTGCCTCTCCGGGACCTGGGATCATCGGCCGGTGGCTGGGAGCTGCTGTCCTCCCGGGCCAGCTGGATCTGCCCTAAAGCTGGGCAGCCTCCATCGACAGCCTTAGCCTTTAGCCTCTTAACATCTGCCTGTGCTTTAGCCTTTAGCCTCTTAACATCTGCTTGTCAGTTCCTTGTAGTTTTCCAAGTAGTCTTGAGAGAGACAGACAGACAGACAGACATAGAGAGAGAGAGAGAGAGAGAGAGAGAGAGAGAGAGAGAGAGAGAGAGAGAGAATGAGAATGAATAGTGATGTTTGTTTTTCTTTTTTTGTGAATCAAGTATCTAGGAAGGATGTTTGTTGGTTTGACAAGGTTAGAATTCGAAGCTCTTCAGTAGTCCAGCGTTTCTGTTGCAAAGGGACCACTTCTAAATGTAGGAGGATAAATCATTCTTCCCAGGCAAGCTCAACTCTTGGCCGCGAGGAGGAGTCTGCCAAGAAGGGAGGCGGATGGTGCCAAAGGTGGCCGCAGTCCTGATTTAGTTGCCTGTCTACTTACTTGGTAACTGAAGTTGGACTCCTGTTTTCCAAAGCACCTGAGGATACCCAGAGAAACTTTAGTATTTACGTTGGAAAGTTTAGTTTTCACTTTATTTTTGCCCGTGCTAAAGCAATGGGCATTTATTCTTGCCCCAATGTGTAAGTTAAGTTAGCCAGTACCTCAGGTCTTTTGTGAGTGATATGCGTGCCTCCTTCATATAGCAAACCACTTTCCTCTATCAAAGGTGTGTGAAGCGTAACTTCAGTGTATAACTTGGCAGCCAGGAGTTGGCGAAGTAAAGACAGAAATGGAACCAGATTTATTTGAAGTCTTTTTTTTTTGGGGGGGGGGACGAGAACAACATTAAAGAGCAGTTTCAGTCACTTTTTTTTTTTCTGGTTGTATTTTGTGCTGTAGAGGATGGCAAAGTTGCTACCACAGAACAAGAGGGCCTGATTTGTCCTGCTCAAGTCTCTCAGCTTCTAGCCAAGATCTGAAACGTGATAGGATACTGCCCTGGGCAGTGGGGAGGGGTGGTGATGCCTGCATCCAAGGGATAGTGATTCAAAGGCTGGAGACACTAGTATGAATGGAGCTGAGAAAGACGGGCCTGCGCAGCCACAGAGATCCTGGCTGTGGACCCTGGTTCCTAAGACCTTTTTTTAAGCTGTGGGGCTTGTGGGAGTTGTGCCAGGAGGGTGAAATCTGATATGGATTTTTCCTTTCTTTCTTAAAAGAAAGTGTGTGTGTGTGTGTGTGTGTGTGTGTGTGTGTGTGTGTGTGTGTGTACTTGGAGTCCGTGGAGCCCAGAAGAGGGCATCAGATCTCTTGGAGCTGAAGTTGCAGGGAGTTGGGAGCCGTCTGACATGGGTGCTGGGAACCAAGTTTTGAGTTGTGGAAGAACAGCCTGAGCTCTCAGCTGCTGACCTGTATTCCCAGGCCCCATTTCTTTCCTTTTTGTTTTATTTTTCAGTATACAGGATTTTGCTGTGTATCTCAGGCTGGCCTGAAGGTCATAATCCTCCACCTATGTCCCCTGACTGGGACAGGGGACATGCATGACTGCATCCAATTTAGATTTGGACTTCTGGGCCGAGGCTCAGGCTTGCTTAGTTAGATCTGCAGAACACACGAAAAGTGGGCTGAGGGTACCAACTCCAGAATTGTCCTCTGGGCTCCACAGGAGTTACATGACATTCATCACACTCAGATGAGTGCATGCGCAAGGACACACACACACACACACACACACACACACACATACACACGGATATTTGGACTTTAAGAATTTCCCTATCATGATGCCCAGAGTGTGTTGGAGGGAGGGAGCAGTTAAGAGGCTTGGGATAGTCCTGGAAATAATAACTAAAAAGAAAAAAAAACCATCAAGTCTGTAATTCTTCTATCTGAATATAACAGAAGTCTGGCAAGTTGATGAATCTTGTCAGCCATTAATGGTGACGTAGCTAACATTTCTGGAGTGCTTGCTATCTGGCACGCAATTAGCGAAGGCTCCCTCCCTACTCCTATAAGTATCTTGTGAGGCAGAGGCAGCTGGGGAAACAGGCATAGGGAGGTTTAAATAACTTTCTAAGGTTGGCACATGGCGAAGGTAAAAGCTGACTAGTTTGTGGGCTGGATTCTCCACCAGTGGGAAGCACCATCTCTGTAAACACCGGCTCAATTTCCCAGGGAAGAAACTGAGGCGCACTTGCCTTGGGCATTTGGACCGTGGAACACACTGAGTGGCTCTTTTGGCAGCTCCTCACTCACGTGGTTTTGTGGCCTGATAGTGCACATCAGCGAACAGAAGCTTGATTCCTGCCTGCCAGACCCTGTGATGTCTCTGTCCCAGAGAATGTGTGGTGTTTGCATCCTGTCTCCTGCCTGCTACACAGACAAGTCACACTGGGAAGCTACACCTTTCCCATGTTTGTTCTGCTGTTAGGTGTTTCTGACACACTTGTTGATGAACTGGAGAAAGGTGATTCTTGTTTCTAAAAGCTGGTTTGAGCATTGCTTCTTCAACTGTCGGTGAGGAGGCGCTAAAAATGGGATGCGTTTATTAAGTAAGTAAGACCTAATTATAGTAATTCTTAGAAGGTTGGTGTTTCAAGGGATTTTTATTTTGAAAACTCTTCCACCCACTGCAGTAACACAGTTTCTGTCTTTGTAGCTTGGTTATAGAGTGCTGAGCTGGGATGTGGGGATCTGGGGATCCAGCAACTGTGCAGTTTGTAAAACACACTTAGCATCACAGGGCTTCTTTGTCTGCGGCTGTTCTTTACCACCACAGGTTCTTCTAGGTGGTGCAAAGTGAATGACTTGAGTTTTGTTCTCAAAATAAGTTTTTTCCCTTCCCTCCCTCCCTCCATTCCTTCCTTTCAGCCAGTGTGATCCATTTCATCTGCACTGTCTGAGAGTACTTGAGCATAAACTTTTAAAAAGAGAAATTATATTATCTCTTAATTACCACATAACTATGCACAGTCTTTATCAGCCATGAAGCATTTGTACAAGGGTTACCTAGGAGACAGACATGTGGAGCTATGGTTGGCCCCAAGAGGATCATGAAATGCTCTGAAATTAAGAAACTATGTTGTATGTGTTTGTTCTTTGTTTTTTAATGTGAAATGACCCAGCAAGCATGTCTAGCCATGGGCCCCAGATGACTCAGGATAGCTATGAATGCGGCCCAAACAGTTTTTCTTTAGTTCAGTTCCATGGTTCTTAAGATGAACTCGCCTTTTAGATGAATATGCTGCATCACATGTTAAAAGGTTGATATGTATGTAAGCATTCTTTATGTTCTCAACGAGCATAGATTTGTCACTGGGAGAACCGTATTGGAGAAATTGGGGAGTTTTACGTAGATCATGCTGTCTGCATGTAATATCTGCGTGTGTTGTACTGTCTTTCCATAGACATGGCACTTTTCCAGTTCAAATTACTCCTACCCCTAAAGTCTTTGCTTTTCTAGGTTTATTTCAGGAAACCTATGATGTAGTCTTGTGGCTGTACCCCCTCTGCGCCAAGCCCTGTGTTCTCTTGAGTTCTCCCCCTTTGCCTTGCAGGAGGAGAACTTGTCTCTTAGGCCTCAGTTTTGGCAGTGTGCTATGGCTTGAGTCCTTGGAGCTATCTCTGACTTCTGGATTAGATTTTCAGGCATTAGTTACACAGTCTGTACACAGGTGATTCCTAAGCATGGTTGGATGCTTCTGGGAAAGCCACACCATGGGCATAGTAAAGATTCAAGAGGCAGTGAGAGGCTTGAAGCTGATTCCACATAAAGGTGGAAGGAGAAAACTGACTCCGTAGAGTTGCCCTTTGACCCCCACAAACAGGCCTTACAACATCCATAATAGTAATAAAGGTTTAGGAGTCCCGTGTTAAACCCACCAAACTTTGCTTGGCCCGGCAAACTTGAAGCTTATCTTGGTTATGGGGTTCCTTTTCTCTATACCTTTTGCTTCTCCTTAGAACTAGTGTCTCGTAGAACATACTTTGGATATGTTTTTAGTCTATGTATGTCTGAAAATCATTGCCTCAGAAGTGAAGGCTGCAGTGTAGTTAAGCTTCAAGCCCCACTTATGCCGCCCCATCTCTGTAAGACTTAAAATAGATGGGAAATTGGACAGGAGAAGACATTGAGGCCTAGGTAATAGAATCAGAAAATCAATGGGTAGTATTTAGAGAAATGTGTGTTAGCTTCCCAGATGTCAACAAAGACTAATTTTTCCATTATAGTTAGAATTCACAAAAATAAAACTTTGCAAAAATCTTTGTTGGTTGTTTGTTCATTTGTTGTTTTTGAGGCAGGAACTCTTAGCCTAAGCTGCCTCCTGTATACTGGGATTGTAGGCTTCTGCCACCACACCTGGTAGGACTGTTGTTAATTCTCCCTTCTGATGAAGAATGTGAGAATTGAAGCATTTAAGAACAGCTGGACCATATCTAGTGGGAGTTCCTGCTCACTTTGCTTCTGTTCTCAACTTGTGGGTCATGACCTCCTTTGTGGGGGATATTGAGTGATCCTTTTATGGGGTCCCTAAGACCATCAGAAAACACAGATGTTTACATTACAGTTCATACAGTTTGTCTCCAATCTCTGGTTCCTGTAGTCTCAGTAAATGGACGTCACAAACATGATTTGTATTGAGATGAATAATTGTAAATTGTCTTGTGAGAAAGGATTGAACGGCCATCATACACTGAACAGCTCTAATATAAAGCAGATGTATTAGGGACAATGAGTGGCAAAAATGGCAGGCTTTGGTACCTAGTATTTATAGGAAACTAAAGCATGTCTACTTTTAGTTATCCAAGTTTGAGACCAAAACCTTATTGGTTTCCTCATTCAGGATTCCCTAGATGCCTCATACTCTGCACTCTGTCTAAAGAGCACATTCTAGAGCCAGGCTCCCTGTTGTTTCACACCCCATCCTCCTCTGTGTGCCTTCGGTCCTTGTAATGCTGATGCCTAGGAAACAGCCAGTGGTTGCTAGTGTGACTCCATCTTCTTCCCACTGCTCCTCACACGCATCTGTGTTTCTGCATTTCCTGTCTCTACTTAGAATCTCTGCCTCCCTTCCTGGCATCTACATGGCTTGTCTTTTCATTTTCATATGTCTCAGGGTACATGGTTAGTATAATAAAAAGGGTACTCTGTTATAATTAGTATTTGCAAGTTCTCATATCACTTTTAATAAGTCTGTCGATTCTCCTCCACCCAATGTCCACATTTCTGGAAAACATCCAGATTTTGTAGAACTGGAATATTTGGGGGACTTTATTAGGAATATAAGTAAATTAGACTTAAACAATTTGCTGCCAGAAGTTTAAATTGTGTGTGTGTGTGTGTGTGTGTGTGTGTGTGTGTGTGTGTGGAGAGAGAGAGAGAGAGAGAGAGAAGCTATCCCAACAAAATACTATCAACTAATTTAGAGGATGGCCCCTGTCTCCCGAGATTTAAGCATCTGATTAGAACATTCGTGTGAAATGGTTCCTGATAGCGACCTGGCAGTTGTCTGCAGATCGCTCTGTGTATCTCAGCAGAGGAGCCTGCAAGCACCAGGCTCTCTTTTGGTTACATTCATAGAGAGTTCAGCTCTCCTCATTTTTTTAAAAGAATTATTTGTTTATTATATGTAAGTACACTATAGCTGTCTTCAGACACACCAGAAGAGCAAGGCTCAGAATTATATGCATGAGAAGTCATTGTTGTTTTATACTGAAGATTTAATGGCTATCAGTGGATTTGATAATTCCTAATTCATCAGTCTGAAATCCGGATCAGTGTAGCACAGATTGATGTCACAGGTGGGAAGGTCAGTTCTGATCACGGGTGCAGCCTGGACACAGGTCTGCTGAGAATATTAGGAACATGTCCTCTAAGCAGTCTGAACAGGCACAAGAAACAGGTGAACTTCATCTTTAGACTTGGTCTGAGCCCAAGATCTCACTGTGCATATGTAATATTTCAGTGTTTGGAGAAATCAAAAACCATTTTGTTGAAAGCACTTGCTAAGGGAGTCTCAACTCTACTAAATACACTACTGGGTTCTTCTTTACCTGTCGCTGCTGAAGATATGATTGAATTTTTAGGAAAAGGACTTTGTTCAGCAATAGGAAAATAAAACCCTTAAATTCAAGAAATGGAACTGTGTTTCCTTTTTGCTGTTTAGTTTTTTTTAATATTTATTTACTTTATGTATATGAGTACACTATTGCTGTCTTCAGACACACCAGAAGAGGGCATCAGATTCCATTACAGATGGTTGTGAGCCACCATGTGGTTGCTGGGATTTGAACTCAGGACCTCTGGAAGAGCAGTCAGTGCTCTTAACCACTGAAACATCTCCTAGTCCTGTTGTTTAGTCTTTATGGTTCTTTTTTAATAATCTGGAGGGGGCTATGTTTCTGTTGCAACTACCTCAACCTGAGATTCTAGGTTAGGGTTCCCAGCGCAACAGTGCAAGCCACCTTTGTCCTGTAACTATACGGGTATTCAGTAAGGCGTTTTTGTTATTATTGTTACTTAAACTCATAGGAATTTGGAGTAGGAAGTTGTTTTGTTTTGTTCTGTATAAATCTCCCACCTGTCTTTGCCTGAGACTCTTCACTGCTTATCGGTTAAAGGGCACATTCGTAAGCCTACTTAAGGCTCAGTGGTCTCAAAGAACCAGAAAGAATTCTGTAGCTTGGAGGGGCAGGGAGGAGTGGGCAGCCATCCAGGCCAAGTATAATGATGGGTAAAGGTTTGAGAAGGAGAGACTGGCCAGCATGGAAGGCGTGCAGGGTGGAACATGGTGAAAAATGATTTGCTGGATGAAGCAGCAGGGCCAAACCTGTCGAATATGGGACATGGGTTAGATACAACATGGGCTCTGGGAGCACAGAAGGCTTTTCTATGGGAGTAACAGTGCTACAAGTGTCCTGTAGTATTCTGACAGCCATGACGGTGGATCTGAGAGGAAGGGCAGAAATACTTACTAGGGAACTCTGGCATTATATATATTAGTGATAGCCATTGCTGTTCATCACAGTAGCAAATATATCTACAAAATAAATACTGCTAGTCCTTCATGGAGGCAAGGAGAAGGGGCGAGGGGTGAGAGTGGGGAGAAAGGGGATAACATTTAAAATGTAAATACAGAGAATAGCCAATAGAATATTGCTAGTAATAAACTGGTCATATTAGAATAAATCACATTTTAATGAAAAATAACTTTTTAAAACAAAAAACTGAATGAAGATGGCCTTGCTGTATGTTTTGAAATGTGTTTCCTGTCTGGTTAAAGAGAACAGAGTCTCAGTTCTACTTTGCTAGCCTGTGGCAATGTGTGGCCGAAATACATGAAGATGATCTGGTCTTTATATGTGGAGTTGGAGAAGAGCTAGTTTTCAGGAATTTGTGGATATACTCTGCCCCTTGACAGGCCGTGGTGTCTTTGGGGTTAGCTGCACGGGAAGCTGGGGTGGCGAGCAGCCTGCTTGCTGGCGTGTTCCATTGCCAACTCTCCATCTTCGTCTTCCTGCATGACTTTATCATCGTGCCTTGGCCATTTGGAAAAATGCAGGTTGCCTATGTTAACTGGGTCTTCTTCAAATTCCCCAAACAGAAAAGTTTGGAGCTGTGTCTCCCAGGAGTCTGATTCTGCTTAAAAGTGCTGGCTAGAAGCATGGTGCCACAAATTCTGCTATCAGTTGTTTCATTGACGTGACAGATGCATTAATTCATTTTCAAGAAAACATCTCTCGTATACCTAGTCATGAGCAACCCAGTTTATCTGGAGTCATCTTGAGTAAAACTGGTGCACATGGAGAAGCGGCTAGCTCAGCTTGAAACACACAGTTGCAGGAGGGGGGGTACTGCAGGCGTGTCTTGTGTGTAGTCTAGTTCCATCACAAAGGGTATGGAATGGCATGGGTTACAGGGTCAAGATTTAATAAAAATAGTAACCTTGTACTCCAACAAAGACATTTTTTAGTAAAAACAAGTCCTTCCCCAGCCCCGAATCTGTGACAGAGAACACATGAGTGCTAGTTACTGTTTGTCTGCTTCCTTGGTTTGTGCTAAGGCTTAGTCATGGTGTCAAATAGCATTTTTTGTATTGTTCTGAAAATAGTTTTCACTTCCTGGACCAAAAAGAATCTCAGGAAGTTTCAAGGATCCTGGGACTTTGCTCCAAGGTTATTTGAAGTAAGTTAAGGTGTTTGAGCTTTGTCACTATAACAAAATGCCTGAGAAAAATGACTTAATGAAAAAAAAGGCTTACGCTTGGCTTATAGCTGGAAAGCTTTCCGTGCCTGGACACTTAGTCTGGTTCCTCTGAGCCTGTGGAGGTGAGTGGTCATGGCTGTGGCAGTGTGTGGAGGCTTGTTCTGATCACAGTAGCTCAGAGGCGAAGAGTAACAGGAAGGGGCTGGGCCCACTCCCTGTTAAGGCTTTGTACAAGGACTGATGGAATCAGCTTTGAGGGCTGAAGCTTTATTAGGAAGACATGAGAAGCTCAGAGGGTTAGTGGGTCAGCATATGTATCTTATAAAAACCATATTTCAAAATCAGTACTTTTAATGGATGATATATTTTCTTCCAGTTTTTAGACACACATATTTTACAGATTTGCTTACCGTTTTATATTCTAAAAAATAAACGGGGTTGGAGAGATGGCTCATCGGGTAAGTTCAGGCACTGCTCTGGCGGATTCCTCGGTTCAGTTCCCAGGAACACATCAGGCCACACGCTGTCCTCTGCAGCCCTGCTGTCAGGTGATCTCACACTCCGGCCTCGAAGGGCATTGCGTGTACATGATGCTCGTAAATAGGCGGGCACCCAGGCACCTAAATAAATAGATAACCCTTAAAACTTAGAGTGAAATACAGATTCTATGTTTTAGTTATGTGGTCTTTGACAATGTATACAGTCTCTTAGTAAGATGGACCATTCCATATATTTTTAGAACGTTTCAGGAAGTTCCCTGGTGTCCTCCCCAGCTGAACCACACATTAGTGCTGTCCCACTTCATCCCACACTTACTCTTGTGACTTCTGTCACCATGAAGTGTCTTCTGAAGCTGAGTGTACACGGATCACAGAGGAGTGCTTGGCAGCTGGGGAAACCAGTGAGCTGTCCACACCCGGACCCTCCCTGTGTGGGGTGCTCTCCTCTGCTGATGTGCACTGTGCTTTCACGGCTACGTCACTGTTGTGGTCATTGTGTGTATTTTTTTGTGTTTTTCATCGCTGCCTTTTCTACTTATAGCCTTGGCTTTTTTATACATACTTCAAGATTAGTTTTCAATGTCGATGTAAAAGCTTGCTGGAATTTGTGTGTGTGTGTGTGTTTTCAATTAACAATGGTTGTAAACTTGAGAAGGTGGCAGGAAGTAGAGAGCAGTCTCAGGCCCAGCAACCAGCCGTCCTAATGGCCACGTCCTATCTGCATAGCTGATGAACGCTCAGGCTGCTCTTACCAGCTTGTGCATGCACTTGTTAAAAACATCTTCAAGTGTCTTTATTGTTTTGCAATATTTTATCACATATATTGCCTGCTTGGATTTTGATTGGAATTGTATAGGATCTACAGATCAATTTATGGAGAATTAAGGTCTTACCACCATTGACTCTTCTCATCTCTGGGTGTAACATATCTGTTTATTTAAATCTTTTGAAAACCTCATAAATACTTTTGGGTTTTTTTTTAATTCATAACTTTTATCCCTAGCTTATTCTGCTGATACTACAGCAGAAAGGTAGTTATGGGACACACAAGGCAGAACATTAGTCATTTTGTAAGCCGCATTTTCATTTCTTACTAAAGTCCTCACTGTGCTAATGATGTCTAGCCTCTTTTGGCTTAACCTTGTTCATTTTTAGCCCTGAGCATATGGACTTCTCTTAAAATTGGCAGAAATGAAAAGACTAGAAAAATGCTTTAAAGCCCCACTTTTGTACTGTCAGCAGTGGAGACAATGGCCTTATCCACTTATTTTTATACGTGAGATATTGTTATATTTATATGTGCACATTTTCTAGAATGCATCTTTTTTTTTTTTTTTTTTTTTACTTTAGAAGGAAAAATGCACTTGAAGGTTGCTTCATCTTCACAGGAAAAGCAGTAAGCAGAGCAATGGCGGGTTGTTTAGAAGAGCCTGCCATGTTCCTTTCTGCTCTCGAGCAGCTTTTGCTCTGATGTGAGGAGACAGGCTGTGGGTAGAGAGAGAGCACATAATCTAAGTAGCATTTCTAAGGTAGAAGTTAAACATTGAAGGCCAACAATGAGGCTTTAGACTCTAGAAGTTTAAGACTTCCCAGAAACACTGATCTAGATTAGTGCATAAAGAAAAATTGCATCTCTGTACGAAAAGAACGACAGTCAGTCAGAAGAACGTGTGGGCTGGGTAGAGTTGGTAAATTGCTTGCCGAGCAAGCATGAGGATCTGAGTTCAGGCTCCTCCAGTACCCACACAAAAGCTGGTGCAGTGTTGGTCAGGTTGAGATAGAGGATCCCTGGAGCTGAGAGGCCAGTCGGTCAGTGAGCTCTGGGTGTAGCGATAGACCCTGTCTCAAAAACTGAGGGTGATAGCAACAGAGGGAAACACACATGACCATGATATATAAACATATGTATACACACACCACGCTCAGACATCTAAGGTACAGGTGAGTGCCAGTTAAGAATTTTCAGGGCTTGTCAGATGGCTCAGCAGGTAAAGGCTTGTGTCACCAAGCCTGATGACTTCACCTTGTTCCCTGAAATCCCCGTGACGGAAAGAACTGACCTCTGGCAAGCCACCATGTCATACACCTCCTTCTACAACAAGTAAATAGAGCAAGTTTTGGAAAAGAAGTAGGAACACATAATTTATTTTGTTGTGCATTCCAAATTCATTAGTGCCAACCTTGTCTTTCTGATGTTGGGAAATTGATGGCTGGTATTTGGTGACATTTCTTACCAAATTCTCTCTGCCCCACCCACTCAAAAGGTCTAGCTTTTATTTTTATAGTTTTAAGGTTGCCCATAAAATACCCGCATGCACAGTGACTCTGGTTACTCCCTCTGTTCTGTTTGTGTGCACTGTCTTACTTTGGTTCTGAACTGTTCATGAATGCTCCAGGTTGCTGTGTGGACCTCCCCTACCTACCTCCCCTACCTTCTCTGACTGTGTCCTTGTGCTGACACAGTTTCTTGGCTGGCCCTTCTGGCATCTCACTCCTTTCTGTACTATTCAGTGCTGAAAGAATGTTTAGTAGGGCTCTTCTCTTTTTTCAGTTTGTACCGTGAGGAACCATGTGAGGTAAGCATAATTCCACCCCCAAATATCCTTAGTTTATCTTTGTTACCGAGTTGTAGTTTGCAGGGACAGAGGTCTGCTGTCAGTCAGTTCCTCTGCAGCCTCTAACTCATCTGCCTTTTCTCTGATTGACTTGGGAATTTCCCCATTCACCTTTGGTGTCCTGAAGCTAAAGATTGTGTAAACTTGTAAGTAGAAGTGTGGTTTTGAAGCTGACAAGTACCATGCTTCAGTAGCCCTAGAACATTTTTAAACATTTTTTTCCCTCTTTGTATTCCTGTACCTCACTTCTCTTTATTATTCTATATCCTTTGTTTTATTCCTATCTTTTAGTTTAATTTTTTATTATTTTGTGTGTATGGGCGTTTTGTCTGCATATATGTGTATGAACCATGAGCTTTGTGTCCTGGTTTTTGAGGGTGCCAGACAAGGCTTATCAGACCCTCCACAGCTACAGAAGGCGGCGAGCTGCCATGTGGGAATCCAACCCAGGACCCGTGGAAGAGCAGCCAGTGCCCTTAATCAGCGAGCCTCCATTCTCCTCTCCACATATTTTGAGTTAATGCTTCGATGTAGGATCCTGGAGGGACGTGGTATATGACCTTTGCTTTTTACATTGTAATAATTAATGTTTCTGGAAGTTCCCTTAAAAAAAAACTTTTTCAAGTCTATGTATGCCTTTTGTATAATTTCTTCAGTTTTGACTTCTTTTATGTTTTGCTTTTTAAAAATTACTCTTTAACACTTTCTTTTGAAGTGTCATTTTATAATTTTAATCTTTGATAGGTTTAATCTTTGTTGGGTTTGTTCTGTGTGCTGGCTTTTAATTGTGGTAGATTTTTATTTTATTTCATTTCTCGCCCACCCCATAAGAATCTGTGGCTCAGGTTGGAGCACCCGTCTTCTCAAAAGCTTTGCTTTTGCCTTCTACAGAAGTCTCTATTCTTCTCACTCTGAGATAGACTTTAATGCTGATTTTATAGCGTGGGATTTCTCAGACCTAGTGGTGTTGGAGATTGGAACTCCACATCATAGTGAGCAGCAAGCTCATTACAGGATGTCACCTTGTTTGCAGGCTGGGTTATATATGTATCACAGACTGGCCTTAAATCTTGCTATTAGCCTGCCTCAGGCTCTCAAGTGCTGGGGTTATAGACATGTACGACAATGCCTGGCTTAGTAAGAAGCCCCTCCAACCCCACGCTCTTAAAATCACAAGCAGGTTACCCACCTGTGCTTATGAGCAGCCTTTAAACAACCCTGCTTTTATTGTATCAAGGGTGTGGTCTCTTCCTGGGACCTTTCAGGACTCTGTTCCCTAAATATGGCTTTCTAGACTGGCTTCTTTCACTGAGCTACGTGACTTGGCTTCCCTGTGTTTTAGTGACGTGGGTTTGAATGTTCACTTGAGTGGCTTTAAGACCCAGGGCTCCTCACTAACTTTCCCTCAACCTTTCCATGCTCAGTCTTAAAGCCTGTACTCCAGCTCGGGACTCTGGGAGGGCTCTAGCCTTCCAGTTTCCACCTTGTGTTAGTGTGATGCTTGTTAAAACAGATGAGCTAAGGTTGCAACATTGTTATTACTAAAGTCCTCAGTTTACCTGGGAGGGAACAGTGCTACACCACAGTTCTGTGACAGATTATCCTATCTTACAGAATACTTCCACTGTCCTGAAAATCACCACATCGTGTATTAACTTTGTCCTCCCTTCCCTCATGAGCCAGTTCCTCATATGTATACAGGTATATAAACACACATGTGTATGTTATATATAATTCATTTTTTGCACATGTATTTTTCCCTTCCAAAATGTCATATAACTAGAATTATATAACATGTCTTTCTAGACTGACTTCTTTCACTTAGCTGTGTGACTTGGATTCATCCTTTGTCTTTTTGTGACATGATAACTCATTTCTTATATTGTTGATTAATATTCCCATATTTGGTTGAACCTTGGTGATTTACTCTTTTACCTATTGAAAACTATTTTAGTGGTCTCCAAGCTTTTGCATTGTAAGTAGAAACAATAAATAATCATATACAGGTTCTTAAATACACCAAATTTCATCACACTTGAGTAACTAAAAAGGAATACTACTGCTGGATTGTGTGAAGAGCCTGCTCTTAGCTTTGTTAAGGAGCTGCAGTGTCTTTCGGAGAGGTTCTGTGCATTCCCACCAGCAGTGATGAGAGCTCTGGCTGCTTCACATCTTCGTCAGCAGTTGGTATTTCCAGTGTTGTGGATTTGAGCCACTTTATTGTGTGCATGCTGATACTCGTTTTAAAGTGCAACATTAAATAACAACATGCAGTATTGAACATAATTTCTACTGTATGTCTTATTGTCTCTATGTCTTTTTTGGTAAGATACCTTATCTAAAGCTTTTGAAAAATTTAATTGTGAGCCAGGCGTAGACTTAAGATGACATTTTAAGAATATATCGTAATCTTAGCACTCAGTAGGTTGAAGCAGGAGGATTTCAACTTCAAGGCCAATTTGGGCTTACATTGGAAAATCCCATTTCAAATAAACAGTAAAAATTTTGATTGCTTGTTTCTGCTTTTCTGTTGTTAATTTAAGAGTTCTCTGTACATTGGGTCCACCCCTGTTACTGGGCATGCATCAGCAAAGGCTTCCCCTTCTGTCTTCCTTTTCATTCTCATGTCTGTGTCAGACCTGGACTTTCTCGTATCTTCTACAACTTTTGTAGCTTTGTGTTTTTATATCTGTGATCTACTTTGAATGGATTTTCGTAAGAGCTATAAGGTCTATGTGTGCCTTGGTGGGTGGGCATGGTGTGGGAGTCTTGGTCCAGAACCATTGATAGAAATATTGTTTTTGCTCCTTTGTGAAGACCAGCTGGCTGTATTTCTGTGGATCTATTTCTGGCCACTTATATTGGTTTGCAACCATGCAACAAATACCAGTGACAAAGTAGCCATACTTTGATTGACTTGATTGAATGGCTTAAACAACAGAAGATTATTTCTGGCCAGAATTCCAGAGATCTTCATAGGGTGGTTTCTTCCGTGGAATCTTGAGGGTGTGCAGAGGGTCCTACTTCTGGTGTCTTTGTATGGCAAAGAGGCAGCAATGTGGGTGAGACACAGCCAGACACTGAGGAGCTAATGACTAGGAGAAGCTGTTGAATTTAGTCAAGAGTGTGTTGCTGCCGCCGCCCGTGGAGTTACTTTCTTGGACTGGTTAGTAGTGAACACTAATCATTTTGACGGGGAGGAGGTGGCATCTTCTATAGTTGATTGCCAAGGAGCTTGGTCTTCTGCTTCCTTCCAGTTCCAAGTTCTTCTCTCCTTCTGTTGAACACTTAAACGGAACCATGGTTGACTCCAGCTAGATCTCAAGGAGGCTAGATAAAATGGGTTATAGTATTTACTCATTTAATCACAGCATTAGGTAATAGGGAACATTTTCTGAATAATTAATGTATTATGTGATTCTCACAGTTTATGACCCTATAAGACTCTTTAGAAGAGAGAAGGTGGAAGTTGTTTCTTTTCTTTTTAAGATTTATTTATGTTATGTAAATGAGTACACTGTAGCTGTCTTCAGATACACCAGAAGAGGGCATCAGATCCCATTACAGATGGTTGTGAGCCACCATGTGGTTGCTGGGAATTGAACTCAGGACCTCTAGAAGAGCAGTCCCTGCTCTTAATCACTGAGCCATCTCTCCAGCCCACACATTTTTTTTTCTTAAAGTGTGGTTTAGATTTAATAGGTAAGTAGAAGAACATTGTATTAGAAGTGAGTTTTAGAGATGAGGGCCCCATGAACGGTGAGCAAGAAGGGCTTGTGCTGGTTGGTACTGGTCAGAGTCTTACGGGGAGTGGGTGAGAAGGGCTTGTTCAAGTATGAGTCAAACTAAAGGAAATTACTAGTTTTAGTGAATGATGGCATAAATTGAATATTAAGGAAAGTCATAGCAGGTGTCAGGTTTGGTTTCGTAGTTGTTCTTGCTTTAATGTGCCCTCATGGCTTATGCACAAGGCCCCTTAAGGAAACCCAGTTAGTGAATAGAGGTCAGTGTAGGCATGAGGTCTCAGTGAGAGCAGAAGCTGAACTCCGAGTGAACCTCAGGTTCTCTGTGCTGCAGATCTTGTGTTTCCTGTATTGAGCTAGACCAGAATACAGCTTGCCATATAGTGCCCAGGACATAAATCAGACATGATGAAGAAAGAGACCACTGGGGATGTTTCAACAGAATTGAAGGGGGAGCTACTGGCAAGCAGGGCCCATCTATTAGCTCCTTGGGAGAATAAGCAGGTGTGGTATAGGAGGCAGCCTCTAGTCTTTCAGACAAATTCCACGTTTCCTGGAAGGTGGCACAGCAGGCCAAGAGTTAGGTTAATGGCTGAGCAGTTTTGTCTGTTTGAGGACTTGACAACCCTAATGGAGAGGAAAACTAAGTGAAGCAAGGTGTGGAGTTAGATCTCCATAGATTGAGTTGTGTCTCTAGTTCAGAGCTCCCCTCTTGGCCGGTTTCTCAGGAAAGAAGCAGCCGTGAGATGACAGAGAAGACATGGTGAGGGAAAATGCATCTTTGGCCTGAGTTGTCAAGCCACAGGCCTTTTCTTACCTTTTTATTTTGAGTGTCCAAAGGAATGTATGACTCACGGAATAAGATGCCCGTCGTAGTATGGTTTGTCCCCTGTGCTGTGGGCTCACTGTGTGTGGAGGTTATAGTGCTAGGTTGGCTATTACAGCTCACTGTTTCCTGATCAAACCAACAGGAGAGAGTGCTGCATACGCTGGGGAAACAAGGCCAACCATCATTTCAGATTCTGTAGCCATTTCAGTGCCAGTGGAGTGAGTGCTTCACGCTTGTCTTAGAAGGCTGTCCCTTGAGCACAGCAGCCATTAAGTTCTGTCTCCATAGGAAACCATGGGGACTGTTTGTAAGCAACCCTGGAGCTTGGGGCTGTTGATGTTCCCTGATGAAAGGAGTCGGTGTACCTGAGATCTCAGCTACCCCCACACTACACCCCATGCAGCAGCTGTATGTGTTTCTGCCTGAGTTCCTCAGAGCCTAGAGTCAGTACCAGAGTACATGGAGGGGAGCTGAGGAGGAGGAGCCATCTGCTCAGCTACTCCAGTCCATGCTGTGGTGAGGCTTTGGTCACCCACATTACTGTAAACAAATTAGGTTTGCAGAGCTGGAGTGTTGTTGGTGCTGAGTCTGGCGTTAGGTGCTTGTTGAGGTCTCCTGTCTCCTTGTATGGGAAGGCCCACTCCTCTCTCCCTTTACTCTGGGCCGCAGTTAAAGTGGGCAGAAGGGCCTGTGGGAATGGCACAGTGTGGGAAGCACAGGCCCCATGCGATGTTCTTTTTCCTGTCTGCTCCTTGGGGTGTTGGTTTGTTTGCTTTTGTGCCCCCTCCCCGTCCTCTAGCCCTCCCGCTGGTGAGAGCTGAGCAAGAGCAGGAGGCCTGCCACAGAGCTGTGCTTGCTTTCAGAGGCTGTGAGCACTGTCACTGCCGCGCCATCACTGCCGGATTCTGAGGTCTTGGTGATGGTTAGTGCTGGCATGTTGCCAACATGCCGGGAGTCCATCAATCATGGAAGATGCTTTGATTTTGGATGCAGAGATTTTTTTTTTTCCTTCCAGTAAAACTGTGGCTATATGAGGTTTGGCAATCTCTTTTTTTTCCCCCCAAAACCCAAAATTGGATGTTTCTGTAAATTGCTGGGCAGGGCTGCTATTTTTGCTTTTCATTTTATTGTTTGTGTTGAGTTTCTTAAACACTTTCTGTCATATTATGTGGCAATACTTGAATCAAAACTTAGGAAATATTTCCATAACAGTTTATATTGCTTTTATGAAAAGTGGTATAAAAGATTCTTAGGCAATGTTTTTTTTTATAAATAAAATTTTATAACTTTTGGCAGGCTTTGGGACAACATCAGGGAAGTAATATTTTATTTCCTAGGGAGTAAAGATGTATATTTTTTGCAACATTATCTGTAGAAACTATGCATTTCAGGTACTGTATTTGACCCCGGAGTCTAGCATTATTCGAGCTAGACCCCTAGTCTACCGAACTGTACCCTGAGCCTCAGAACTCAAACTATTTAGAAAGAGGAATACTTCGGTGTTTATCTGGCTAAGATTTGAAACATTGAAATTTTAAATTGTTTAATTAGGATTAAAACAAATTTGTTGCTGTTTTTTTAAATCTCTTTTGAGTTGTACAGATTGAGTCTCACATAGCAGATGATCATTTCATCCCATGGTCCCTTCTCCTGGATTCTTTGGTCAAGTCCCCGTAATACCTTCTCACAACCAAGTCCCCACACTGCTCCATTGTTCCACGATGCTACTCCGATTGCGCTGCTTCCCACCCATCTCAGGTACCGAGGAAAGTTCATCAGCAGTTTGGTTACATAGAATGCTCTGGCCTGTAATCGTTTTGCAGACTTTTTTCCCCTTTGTTTTTTCAATGACCTTGACACATTGCAGGTTAGATTGACATCATGGAGATAGGGTGCCCATTCGGTTAGCAGGAGCTTGTTACTGACAGTGTTTACCCGGCACTCAGTGTTTGCAGGCCTGTGCATACTGTAGCTCTCCACAGCTGTGTTTCCAGGGTGTGCCTTTCACACCTTTTGGAAGCAAGTCTCACACAGGGAATGGGCAGCTAGGCTTCTTCTACCACGTTTATGACAAGGGTAATAACTGCACACTTGTGCCTTTCCCCCTATTAATTGTATTTGTTGGTGATGCTGGGGCCTCAGATGTCACATATGCTAAATACACACTCCTGCTGTGCAACCCAGCCCCCAATTTGCTTATTCAGTTATTTTATTAGTGTGGATTGATGGGTGCAGTGCAGACCTACATACTTCATTGGAATTTAACTGTATCCATTTGTTCTGTGTCTTTTGATAGGTCCATACCATATTGTTTTAAACACATTCTGGCATTTTATTTTTTAATATTTTCAGGCACGACAACATACTTAGGCTCATCTGTGAATTCTTCGCCATAACCTAGTATCAGGCATTTCTCAGCAAGCTGTGGTTCTTTTTACTGGTATCAGACAGCCAAGATCTGTGAGCAGGTGTTAGAGCACTTGCCTTCCACTCATGATCCCCAGGTTTCACTCTCTGGAGTTACCGCTCCAAAAAGCGAACCACAAACCTTGCAAGTTGTACTCTGGGTGTGTCCCTTGCTATTGGGCTGTCTTGCTTCTAGGTGCTCTCTCTTACCTGGTAAGCTAGGCACCTGTAAATTTTTTGGCTTTTTGAGACAAGGTCTTGCTATGTACACTAGACTGGCATTGAACTTACAGAGATCTGCCTGCCTCAGCCTCCTGAGTGCTAGAATCAAAGATGTGCTCTACCATGTCCAGCTATATAAACAGTTCTGTATACATCTGTGCATTTTAGCCCAACTGTGAGTTCATAATAGTCTCTTTAGTACCTGATGGTTCTTGCCAGCCTTCCCTTTGCTACCTGTCACCCCATCTTCAGTAGGGAGAAACCTGGCTCTATATGTAAGTTCCAGTGTACATATTCTATATATAATATACAGTTTCCACATAGTAACCAATTTTAGTCTAGTGCATTTAGTCTAATTTACATTGTCGAGGGGCTTCAGGCTCACTGATTGAGCGCTCACTGTACAGTCGTGAAGACTGCAATCAGATCCCAGCACCCACAGAGCAAGCTACATCTCACAAACACCCGTAACTTCAACTCTAGTGACAATGACACCTCCTTTAGCCTCTGGAATGCACCCACACACACATGTCCACATGCCCACATACGTGCATGCATGCATGCAGAAATAACATCTTTTTTAGAAATTTCTGAAGCATTTCTGAAGAAAACGTAATTTTGAAATTTTTGCCTAACGTTTTACAAGCAAAGGTATTTCTAAAATGTACGTTTATTTTCCCCAGAGTAGTTTCTGCAAAGAGGATGATAGATTTTAGCTTAAACTCTAAAATCTAAAACAGTGATTAGGATAGGCAAGGAGTCATTTAAAGTGGGGATGGGATGTTTTCCCTGTCATTTGCTGTACAGGTGTTAAAGGAATTTTGCTGTCTCTTTCAGCACCTCATCTTGTCTTTTGGTGGTGAAGTCGAAGGTCTGTTTCTATCTTTCAGACTTGCCTGTTTCTGTAGCGATTATGATCATGTCATTGATGTAAAGAATCAAGGCAAAAATACAGAACTGTGTTTAACTCTGACAGTGCTTTGTTCCTTTGTGAGTTTGCCTTGACACACTTTTCTGTAGGGTTCCCCTTGGAGAGGGCAGGAGTGTGAGTTCCTGTGTTTACCCTTAGCTAAAGAGTGGACGCCGACTGCAGGGGAAAGAATTATGCCACGTGGGACTGCATCAGTCTCATGCTTGGCCTGGAGGAAGCGAGGAATGCAGTGCCCTATGCACAGCAATCCACACTGGACACCTCCTGCAGCTCCTCTCACAGCAGGTAGGGCTGATGGAGCGCTCTCTAGACAGCTCTGAGAAGACAGTTTGCACTCTCCATGGTGGCACAGATGGACTGCTGCTCCTGATTTGCTTTTCCTGTGACTTCTGTGATTAAGTTCACTTTTTACCTGATCCCACACCTCAACCATCAACTGTTCTGTGAACAGCCAGAGGGAAATGGAGCTTACCTTTGTGGTCACTGAGTGTATACTTTTTATACTTTTATCTATTATGGGGGGAAGATCTACCACTGTGCCCATGTGTAGGACAGAGGACAACTCTAATGGAATCATGTCCTTCCTTCCACACTTACATGGGTTCTGAAGATAAAACCCAGGTCTCCAGGTTTGGTGGTAAGCACCCTTACCTGCTGGGCTCTCACACTGCCTTATTGATTTTTTCCCCCTCTGGATCAGCTATAGCTACACCACCTTCTAAAGCTGGAGATTCCCAGTCCTTTCTAAGTCCTTCTTATCTATTGTCAGGGTTGGAGCTTGGGTAATCCTATTCATTTTTATCTGGTCCAAGGACTTCAGACCTTTGGAATTTTCTTTATGTAGGAGCAAGATTATGCACACATACACATGTGTGCATACTAAGAATGGATCTTGGGAGGAAGGAAAAAGGGAGGGAGGATGGGGAACAAGAGAGGCTGATGGGAAAGAAAAGGAAATGTTGCCTACATTGTTATATATGAAGGTGATTGACATATATGTTTGGCATTAGAATAGAAGAGGGGGATTGTGGGAGGAAAGGGACTATGAGAGGGAGGGATGAATAAAGGAGTGTAAGAAAGGCAATCCAGCAAATACCATGGTGTGCATGTGTGAAAGTGTCGTAAGGAACCCAGTCTTAAATGACGTTACTACACAGCATTTGTGTGGAGATCAGAGAACATCATTGTGGGAGTTAGTTTTGTCTTCTGACCATGTAGGTTTCAGGCATTGAACCTGGGTGGCAAGCCCTTAACCTGCTGGCTCAAGAAGACCATTGTTTGACACACTAGCTAAACGCTTAACATCTTTCTTTAATTCCTTATTTATTTACACACTATTTATTTTTTGAATTCTGGTGGAGTCTTGTACTTTGAGCTATTTGACGTAGCAGAATTGAATGAATGACAGAATGTTCATTAAATTAAGGCTTGCTGGTTCCGTCAACTTCAGGTGGCTTTTTGGAGGTGGGTAGGGGCTGCAGAATTGCAGCGTTACAGTCTTACCACAGAACAGAGGCATAAACATACCAGACCAACAGTAGCTCTGCTTTTTACACAATGGCTGGCCTATCATTGGCTTCACTGAATGTGTAATGACTAAGCAGGACACGGCAGCCATGTGCTGCCCTCTCTCACATCATGGAGTAGTCTCTGTTTAGAGAGAATGGAAGTTAGTGCACTCAGCTAGGAATGTGTACCACAAGTTTGTAGTATGATTTAAGTAAGGAAACATCAAAATTTGTGTACAAAGAAGGAAGCAAATTTACTGGCCCTCCCCAGACTTCCTGTGAACTGGATCTCAAATAACAGCTTTATCTAAAATAGAGGCTAAGAAAGCACTCCTGGTCCAGATGCTCAGTTCCTGCTCAGAGAATTCACCCAGATGTAAGGAGTGTATGAAATACAATTCGCTTTTAAAACTGACCCTTGGGACAGCAAGATACTCACACATGTGTATTTATTATGCACACAAACAAACCACAGAAGTAAATTTAAAAATAAAAACTTGATGAGATGGCTCAGCAGTAAAGTCACTTTTGCCACCAAACCCAATGGCCTGAGTTCTATCCCTGGGACCCCCATGGTAGAAAAATAAAACCTGATTTCCACAAGTTGCCCTCTGATCTCCACCTAAGCTATAAGAGCCTTCTCTAAAAAGATGTATTACTGTAGTTCTAATATGTGAACAGCAAATTCACAAATCAGTCTGGCGGTTCCTCAGAAAAGTGGACATAATACTACCTGAAGACCCAGTTATTCTACTTCTGGACATTTATCCCAGAGACGCTCCAACATACAACAAAGACACATGCACCACCATGTTCATAGCAGCCCTATTTATAATAGCCAGAAGCTGGAAAGAACCCAGATGTCCTTCAGAAGATGAATGGATACAGAAATTGTGGTACATTTACACAATGGTGTACTACTCAGCTATTAGAAACAACGATTTTATGAAATTCCCAGGAAAATGGATGCATCTAGAGAATATCATCCTGAGTGAGGTAGCCCAGTCACAAAAGAACAGACATAATATGCAGTCACTGATAATGGGATACTAACCCTAGAAAGCTCTGAATACCCAAGAAACAACTCACAGATCATATGAAGTTCAAAAAAGAAAGGCCAAAAAGTGGAAGCCTCAGTCCTTCTTAGGAAAAAAAAAAGCAACAACAAGTATATTGTTTGTGGCAATTTTTGGTATTTAAAAATCATTATGTTTAATCTATATACACCAAGAAAACTCTATTTCCATGTTACGTTTTGCTTTACATGTACTTTATGCTTATGGTAACTAGTAAGATTTCAATGCATACTATCAAACCTTTAAAAAAAATCAAGTACTGACAAAAATATACTCATAGTTTTATGCCAAAATGCTGTTAAAAATATGTACATGTATCTCTCTTTTTATTTAAATAAAGTTGTAAGAAAAAAAGAGTATGTGAGGTGGTATCTGAAGATGAACTTTTAGTTACTATGCATGTATGACGACAGAACACAGCAGCAACTTTTCATGTGACACAGGAGCGGCACATTTGTGCATCACAGCCTTACCCTCATGTAGTATGTGAGGATGAGAGACACTGACCTTCAGTGTATTGCTTGGTACCGGCTAAGGGGTCAACCCAGACCACAGGCTAACACCTTCCTCCTGATAGCACTGTACTGTGATGGGCATGGTTGCTTCAGGATCTCCTCCCATTGCCCGTCTTCAGCCAGTTCTTACCCACTTCCCCAGGAGGCAGGTCCTCTTCCCCTGTAATTGTCAGCTTCGGGAATTTCCAGCCAGGGAAGAGCATATGCTCATGTGTTCCAGGCAGTGTGCTTTGGTCGGCAGGTCAGTGGCTGAGGTCTTCTGCACGATGCCCAGGTCACCTTCGGCAGTGACACGTCTGACAATGGTTCCTGCCTTTTGAGCTATAGAATATGCTGAGGCTACCAGCCGCATCAACATAGCATGGCTAGAAGCCATGATAAACACTCAAAGCCTGGCGTCCCCTAAGTGCTGTCCGGCCCGCTGTCCCGGAACCATAAGTGAATATTTTAAAAATTAAACATAAGTTCAATGAATTGAACACATACTTCTGTAAACCTGACTCCATTTTCTGGGTATGAAAATATAGTAAGGGGCTGGACTGTTCTTCCAGAGTCCTGAGTTCTAGTCCCAGCACCCACATGGTGGCTCACAGCCATCTGTGATGGGATCTGATACCCTCTTCTGGTGTGTCTGAAGACAGCTACAGTGTACT
The DNA here is from genome assembly GCF_963924665.1 of Micromys minutus. Taxonomy (NCBI): domain Eukaryota; kingdom Metazoa; phylum Chordata; class Mammalia; order Rodentia; family Muridae; genus Micromys; species Micromys minutus. The sequence continues at coordinate 86,391,127 of NC_137972.1, read as the reverse complement.
CATATAGAATAAATAAATCAAGGCAGTCCAGGAGCTCACAGCTTGAGCAAGCATTTAGTAAACACAACCAAAGTTACTTTGATGCAGTGTAAATATAAATCTGAGGGTCCTAAGAAAGCTACAGTGTGGAAATTCTTTAAGTTTGTTTGGTTTTGCTAAAAAAGTTTTTCTAAATTGCTTTTTTGATCTCGAGTAATCTATATGTAATTGATATGGCTTAACCAGATATGGGGCTCATACCTTCAATCCCAGCACCCTGGAGGGTGAGGTTGGAGAATAACCACAAATTTGAAGGCAAACTTTGGGATACCAAAAAATATAAATATATTGTATGATTTGCTGTGACACATGAACATAGTTATGGAACCATCAGAACGATAATAAATATATCCACAGTTCAACTACCCTTTTATCTCTCTGCTCACCTCTTCTTGAGGTTTACAATCTTTAATTTACATTAAAAATTTTCATACAGATATAGTACCTTAGGCATATCCCTTTCTTCCCTCCCTTTTCTTGCACCTCTCAAATATTCCTTTGTTTTCTTAGATACTTTGACTTTACTTTAGTTTTGTACACACACACACACACACACACACACACACACAGACACACACACACTTTTATATACAGTTTCTTACCCATTCCTCTGTTGTTAGACACCTCATGGGTTGCCTTGGAGTCAGTCCTTTCACTAAATATCAGGAATGGCATTTTTGGGTCATGTGATAGATATATTTATAGATATATTTTGTTTTAAATTTATTTTATGTGTATGACTGTTTTGCCTGCATGTATCTCTGTGCACCGTGTGTGCACAGGTTCTGCTGGAGGACAAAAGGGGATTACCAGATCCCCTAAAACTGGAGTTACAGGTGATTATGAGCTGGTATGTGGGTGCTGGAACCAAGCATGGTCCTCTGGAAGAGGAGCAAGTGTTCCTCACCATTGCGCCTTCCCTCCAGTCCCATATTTTAAGTCTTTTGATAAACCTCCATACAGATTCCCAGCGAGCCGGGCTGGTTCAACTGCATCCCACCCGCAGTGGATAAGGTCCCTTCCTGTTGTCCACATTCTGCCAGCATTTGATACCCATGTTCTGCGTATCTGACACTCAGACTGGGGATGAAATCTCAGGGTAGTTTTGACTTGGCATTTCTCTGATGGCTGGTGAAAATAGACATTTTTTTCATGCTTTTTAAAAAACTTTGCCATTTGCAATTCCTCTTTTGAGCACGCTTGTTCATTTGATTAGCCCATTTATTAATTGGGTTATTGATTTCTTGAGGTTTTTGTTTGTTTGTTTTTACAGTTTTTTTTTTCTTTTTTGTGTGTCCTGGATTTATCTTGTCAGGTATAGCTAACAAAGCTATGTTCCATTCTATAGGTCATGTCTTCCTCTATTAATTTGCTGTACAGAAGCCTTTTTAGTTCATGAGTGTTGTTGTTGGTTATTGCTCTTATTTTCTGAGACAGTATCTATGTTCAGAAAACCCTTTTCTCGCCTGCGTCCTGAGGTGTTTCTACTACTGTCCCCCACTGCTTTAGAGTTTTTCTTGGGTCTTAGGTTCTTCCGTGTTGTTTTTTTGCAGGGTGAGTGATATCTTCTACATGTTGACCGTAAGTCTTTTTTACAATGTGTATTTTTTACTTCTTTGTAGAGCATCTTGTTTGTCACCATGTGAGTTTATATCTGAGAGGGAGAGAGACATCAATAAAACCTAAACTAGCTCTTTGAAAAGACATATAACAGAAAAACAGATCTCTGCCAAGATCAGTCATGAAATAAGACATAAGTAGTATTTATTGGTTAATATCAGTAACGAAAGGAGGACATACTTGCCAATATAGCACATACTTAAAAAGTCCCAAGAGAATATTATGAACAGTTTGTGCTAATAAAAATGAAAGCCTAAGAGACAGATGTCAGAGTCAAGACATTGCAATATCCGAGAGAAGAAACATTGGTCGGGACTCCTGTATGTTAGGAATCTAAGCAGTTAGAAGGATGTAGCAGGCACCTGTGGTTCTTAAATGGAGGGATGGGTGTGGGCAGGCGTGTCCAGCCTTCTGACATGGCTACCAGTTGTCATCTGTAAAGTTCATGCTGGAGAACCTTGCAGTCATTTGCAAAGTAAGTTAATGATCTTGCGTTGGGCATTCCTCCTGTGTTACACGTAGGACATGCCTGGAGGGATTTGGCTTGGGCAGTTGGAAGGCGTTGTGACTTTCGGTTGAGGGTGGGCATGCATCTGAACCCCCTGGGCTTATGACAGACAGCTGGTTATGCAAAAGTGGAGCACCTAGGAGAAGTCTAGTTAACTTGTGTCTGTTTATGGGGGCTTGAGTTCCTGTTTTAAACTTACCAGCTTTGTTTCCTTTTGTGAGCTTCAGATCTCTAGGCATCCTTGCCAGGCTTGTCTGACTGCCCTCAGGCAGTAGGGCAGCCCTTAGAATATGGCCCCGTGTCCCTCATTCATGGCTTGTCAGGTTTCCTCAGGACTTGAAAATGAGCCGGTGAGATGTAAGATGTAGACATCTCTTCTCCCCACCTGGCTCAAACAAGCCCCAGTACTGAAGGAGAAAGGTAAAAGAGTTGTGGGTTTTTGTTCTGTTTAGCAGACAGCTGAGGGGCTGGAGAGATGGCTGAGAGGTGAAGAGCCTGGCTGCTCTCCCAGAGGACCTGCCACTGTTCCCAGAACCCACATGGCAGCTCACAAAAGCCTATAACTCCAGCTCCATGGGATCCCATGTCCTTCTTAGTCCTGCGCACACATAAACAAAACAAAAAACCCTTTAGAAGCCAGTGCTGTGTAAGAGAAACAGCTTTCCCTTGTGGCCGCCTTCTTGGGGCAGCTGGATGACAACCACCCACCTCCCAAGCCTGCACCTGACCAGATGGAGCTGTCACTAAAAGTGCTTCCACAGTGTGTGCCACTTGTCAGGAGTTCCTGTGCTTGTCGGCATATAAAATAGTTACGTCGTTTGTTTACTGTGTAGGACCCTTCAGTCCCAGCCAGACATGGCTGTGTGCTGAACAAAGCAAACACTGTAGCTTAAGACTGCTTAGAAATGTGTGCGCATAGGTAAGCAGATCTGACTGTGCTTATCCTGTAGGTGGTTCAGTTACTCAGGCAGCTTTGGCCACTTTAGTGAAGAGTAATTGAGGTCTCAGTCTCCTTCCTGCCACCTTTCATCTATGTCTTTTCCAGGGTCTGTCCTGGAATCCCCTCACAAAACAGACAGGAAGATTATCTAATAGTGTTATCCAGGGGCTGCTGTAATGCAGCATTTTTGGGTTGCTGATGCTGTGTGACAATTAGAAATTGTAGTTGTGAATAACCCATCACAGTGGATTTTAGTAAAGAGAGGTGTGTTGTGTATCAGTAGCAAACAATAGTGCAGATATTTTTATATTTATTTCTCTTGTGACTGTTTCCAGGAATCCTACAGATACCAGTGTCCAGGGATGTTCATAGTCTGATGTAGCTGTAGCTTAGCTGTAACTGTCCTCCTGAGCTCTTGAAATTGGCCTAGGTGACATAATACCAAGTTTAGTTTAGGTGTAAGTGTAGCCCACATTGCTTAGAAAATAAGTACAAAGAAAGCGTGTGCTCAGTGCAGCATTTTCCTCCTGATAAATTCAGCCTGCAGATAAAGAGTGGATGCAGAGAGTCAACTGCAAATTTATTCTAAAGTAACAATGAGTACTGGAAAATGCAGTTCAGCATGTCCAGCATGCACAGGCCCTGGGGTCAGCCTGGAACCACATAAAAACAAAGGGAAAAGCAGTAAGCTATTATCCCATGCATCCTGGAGATCACCTTAATTCACATTTATGCAGGTTTCACTTTTCCATCTGAGCTGTCACCCTGGCCCCATTGAGCTGCTCTGTATCATGCTAGATTCATTTATAATCTTAAAATTCTGCAAAGCTGAAGTCAGTAATGTGTCTATTCAATCACTGACGACATCCCTGAGATAATCAAGTTAGTAGGTGAGGGCTCATTTTGAACTAGTTTCAGGGGTTTCTGTAAATTGTTATTCGAACTATGGCAGCAGTGTGTATCATGTGTAGTAGGGAAATTCCCACCACAGTGCATCATGGTAGCTGAGAAGCAAATAGAATGCGGAAGGACCATGGGCTCCCCTACTCTTTTAAGGGCATCTGTTAGTGACCTCTCTTTCACCAGGCCCCAGCTCTTAAAGGTGCCATCACCTTCAGAGGGTGCTGTGGGCTAAAGAGCAAACCTTTAATACATGGGACTCCAAACTGAAGTCTGCTCTCCAATTTGCTATCAGTGACTTAACATTTATTTTGAGATGTCAGCATGTGGCATCAATAATCTGATCATTTCTAACTCTCAAGCATCGTTGTATTGTGACTACTTCATGTTGTGTTTAACCTTCACTTGTTTGATTCCACCAGTACAAGCAATGGCAGTTGAGCTCTGGTTGCTTGTGTTAAGCTGGACTTTGGAAAGTTATTGAACTTGCTAGTGAATATTTGAGCCACCAGCATTATATACACTCTTAAACTATTAGTGCCCCTGTGAGAACGGTTAGACTCTCATGTGAGTTGTACAAGTAATCAGTCTACTACTGGCCTATATCCCCAACCACTTTTCATTTTTTAATTTGAGACAGGTCTTGTTAAAGGTTAATCAAACTAGTCTTGAACTCACCATAGTCAAGGCAGACCTGAACTTGGAGCTGGTCCTGCCTCAGCTTCCTAAGTGAAGGTCTGACCTGGACTGTCCCCCCCAAGTTCCTCATCCTGTATCTGCTGAGCCCCACACTGAACAGCACCTTTCACAGTGCTTGGCACTTACTGCATGGTTGTGGGGTGCCAGAGGAAGAGGCACATGTTCTGTTTCATGCTTGCTGCCCTGTGCTCTCAGCATCCTTGCCATCATAATGCTGCATGGTTCTTGTGCTGAACCAAGGCAGACATTCTTGTGTAGGAGTGTGTAAAGCCACGCAGAACTGGCACTCCGCAGCGTTAGAGTTAATGTCTCATGGATGATGTGAGAGCTCCATTACTAAGATATTAACTCCAGGTGGCTTTTTTGAGGCGTATATGCGATTTTGTAATTGTCAGTTATATTTTTCGAGCCCTTTGATAGCACGAAGAGATTGCTGCTTTTCCTCTGCCTCCCACATGCATCCTTGCTGGAGTGGAAGCGAGGATCTCAGGAGCTCTCCCGGTGTCCGTGCTGTGAGGCTGACAGGGATGGACCAGGGCCTGAGAGCAGTGCTCTGCAGTCACGTGATCCTCTTCAGTAGCATGAGTGTGTGCCTTAAGCTTTGATTTATCAAGTTGCACTTTCTCATGTAAATATTACAATCTCTTAACTAGAAGTCTTAAGGACACTGCTATTCTCATGGAAAACCACAACACTGAAACCACTCTTACTTGGCTGTGCCAGTTGTGTGCTTAAAGCTTCTAGAGATTTGGAATCTGCCTGCACTTAGAATAATGTGACCTGAATTATTGATAAAGTACATCATCAGTTTCTCTTGTTCACATGCACATATACAGTTGCTCCTCCCTCCTCCAATAATGCATTTAAAATTAAATAATAATTTACAAGTAAGAGGCTGGAGAGCTGGTTAGCAGTTAACTGCTCTTGCTGCTTTTTCAGAGAACCCAGTTTGGCTCACCATTCCCACGTCTATGAGCACACAGCACTGGAACTCTAGCAGCGAGGGTCAGACAGCCTCCTCACACTCGCAGGCACCCACACATATCTGACATGCATTCATACACACAGAGACATAAATAATAATAAACCTTTTAAAAAATTAGACGATAATAATAAACCCTTTCTTCTATCCAACATTTCCTCACGACCCACATTAACCACTAGTTACTGGTTGTCATGCTTGTGTGGCAAGTGCTTCACCTACTGTGTCACCTGTCCAGCCTAGTGTGTCTTTTTTAGAGCTTTTCTAAGCCTATATGATACCTTCTGTAGGTGTGTGATGTATGTGTTGCTTTTAGTTATATCAACAGGCAGCTCACCCTTCTGGTCCAGTGCCATCACTCTGTCATTGCCCGAGTTTATCATAGTTTGGCTTTATTTTTTAAAATAACGGTGATTTATTTTTAGTTGTGTTATAAATATTACTGCACCAAATATTCATATTGCACATTTGTAAGAGGCTCCTCCGAATCAAGTTAGTGAAACAAAAGGAAAACAAACAAACAAAATCCTCACCTTGCCCTTGGTTTTAGATTACACTGGAATTGTTGAAACTTAAAACAGAAAACAAAAACACACATGGTTTGAGGTTTTGTAACGAGAACGCCCCTTCCTAATGAGAACGGGGCGTTCTATCAGAGCAGCAAAGAACTGATACATACAGTCAGGGTATCTCTTGTCCAGACTGGCCTCAGATTCATGGGCATCGTCCTGATTCTGTCTTCTAAGTGCTGGGATTGCAGGAGCCATGTGACCTTGCAAAGCTTAAACAAATCCTTATAGAGATACTTTTCTTTTACTTATGAAATGCCGACCATCACACAAAACCACGAAATATCGTCTCCCTCACTGCACGTTTACGGTGAAGTGTTTTATATTTATGTTGGCCATGCTGAGTAGAATGATAGCTGAAACTAAGTGATCACTTAATCTCTCTCCGCTGCCAGGGCTTTTATACATCCTGAATAATTTGGTCCGCAGCAGCCTTGTTTCTCAACTTACCTACCCCATTTATCATATCTAGCTATAGATAAGAAACCTAGCATGTGTATGCTAGGAATCTTGCCCAGTGTCATACACCTAATAAGTGTATTATGCATGTCTGTAATAAATGATAGAGCCAGAGTTCAAACTGCATATGAACTGTCACCATGACACCCGTCTCTGTAGTGCACTGCACACACCTGCTTATCTACACTGCACACACCTGCTTATCTGCACTGCACACACCTGCTTATCTGCACTGCACACACCTTCTGCTTATATCTATTTTTCTTGATGTTATAAAAATTTCCAAAAGTATTCTAATTGTTCCTAGAATCAGCGACAACCAAAAGCAAAGGAAAGGAACCTCCTGCTTTTAAATTTATGTTTAGTTCCTTCTCAGTATCTGAGGGGACTCATTCCAGGCCTCCTTGTAGAGACCAGGTACCAAAATCTGCGTATGATCAAGAGCCTTACATAAAGTACTATAATACTGACATGGAACTAGGTGCATCCTTCTGTTTGCTTTAGTGAGCATCTTTACTAAAAATACAAGAGAACGCTGTGTAGTTGTTACGTGTGTAGTTGTTACGTGTGTAGTTGAGGGGAAATGTCTGGAAGAGGAGTCTGCTCATTTCCAGTGCAGATGCAGCAATTTCCCAAGTATTTCCAATACAGGATCTAATGAATTCATGGGTGTGAAGCCTGCAGATGTAGAGGACTGATTTACATTCGTGTGTGTGTGTGTGTGTGTGTGTGTGTGTGTGTGTGTGTGTGTGTGTGAGAGACACTTGTATAATGAAAATGGGAGTGGGGTGTGAAGAGACAGATTGTGATTTCATCTGTATTTGTCCGATGAACTTCTGTTTCTGGGAAAATTATGAGAGTTATAGACCCAGTCTCATGTGTCCCACACAAGAAACGTCCCTTTCCCAGTCTGGTGCGAGAAGCTTTGGATTGACTCTTGTTCCAGCTTCTTTGTGTCAGATGTTCAAGGCCTGTGCAGGACTTGCCACAAGGAGCCATAGGCGTTGCATCAAACTGCACCTAGAGAGAACAATTGTTGGCACTGTGGGTCTCTACCCACCATGTATTTCTCTGTGTCTTTGGCCTCAAGAGTTCACTCTGCCTCCTCCCGTGCTCAGAATTAGTGCTCTTCTGTACAGTCGGTTCTTCCCGCCCCATTCCTGTCCCTGTGACCAGGCTCTTTGATGGTGCATCTGAATATGTGCTGTGTGGGTACGCCCACCCCACTGAGCTCGGGGTTCCTCAGCTATCTCCTCTGCTGAGGACTGGTGCAGCACCATTCTGCCCCTCTTTTGTGGATGACTCTTGGAATAAAAGTTCAGTGAAACCCAGATCCATGGGGATTTTTCAGGAAATGCTAGTGCAACGTTGCTAACTGGCTCTGGAGATCTGCCACCTGGAAGAGACAGAACCTCAACCATTTCACTCCATCTCCATTAGGTGACCTAGTGCCTGCTCTAGACATGTGACTGTCAAAGTATGCCATTCTGTCCTCCCTGGCCATGTTCCTGTTGTCCTGAGGTTACAGTTTGAAGTAAAAGCCAGCAGATCCAGAGCAGATGATGTGCCAATAGAGGATGTTGGAAGCAGGGAGACTCTGAGTGTGGCTAACCATCCTCCTGGAAAAGGTGACAGCGGGAGGAGGGGTTGAGACACTTGGCATGGTTCAGCAAGAACCATGTTCTTTCTGGGACTTTATCACATTAGTGTTCATTTGGTTTGACTTTAAAATTTTGCATCATGGAAACACCTATATGTTTCATTGTTTGTAATAAATGTAGGCATACATCCAATAGGTTTATTTTTTTAAAAAAATATTCTTAGATCTAAGATAAAGGATTTAAAATTTAAGAATGAAGTTTGCTGTATTATAAACATTTATAAAACTAGAAATTTTAATTACTGATAAAAACAGGATTCTAAAATGTATAGGTGCTAAATATTACAGAACATGTTTTACCCCCTTATTTGCTGAGTTGTGTTTCAAGCTCCCTTGGGGGTATCAGAACTCTCAAATAGTGTCAAACTGTTGTGTATGAGCATTGTGTGTATGTGTAGTGAACTGTCTTTCATCCGTGTAGCTGTCTGTATTTTACTTTTTCCTAGATATACATGCCCATTATAAAGTATAGTTTGACACACTAATCATATGAAAAAGTAGAGTAATTCTAACAGTGCACTCACTATAATGAGGACTGCCTGATGTACCATTATTTCTGGAGTGTTGCATTTAATTGACTATAGTTGACCAGTTGTAACTAAAGCTACATAAAGTCACTGTGTTGGGGATGCTACTGTCCTTTCTGTATGACTGCAATTGCCTTACACAGAAGGCTGGTAAGGAGCCCAAGATTTTGTTGGATAGAACATTATATGTGCTTTAGTAATAATGTAGCTCATCTGAACTAATAGTTATCTATGTACAAAGTGTGAAGTTTAATTCGTCTGTTACCCCAAGTCTTCATTTTCATTTTATTTGCATGTCAGTGCAATGAACAGCTTCCCCACATTCTTTCCATTTTCTCTTGCTGGAGCAGGTGAGCAGGAAGAGGTGGCCTGAGGAAGTGATCTAATAACCTGCTGAGAGAGAGTAGCAGCCCCAAAGTTTAAATCAAGAAACAGAAGAGCCTGCGCCTCTTTAGAGAAGTGGTTCTTACAGATGCACTGTTAATTTTTAAATTATGCTTATGGGGGGGGGGTTATACAAAAGGCTGGAAGTATTGGATCCCCTGGAGCTAGAGTACAGGTGGTTTTGGGTCACTAGCCCTGTGTGCTGAACCATCTCTTTAGCCCACAGAGAAGTGTTCACCTGTGTGCAGGTATGTATATGTAGCATGTGTATTCCTGGTGCCCAGAGAGCCAGAAGAGGGTGCTGGATCTCCTGGAACTAAAGTTACGGATGGTTGTGAGCCACAGTGTGGGTGCTGGTAACTAACGCTGGAAGAAAAGAAGGTACTGTTAATCACTGAGCTGTCTCTCCAGCCTTCCTCATCCCAGTCCTTTAGAACCTTTTTTTGTGTTGTTGTGCATAACGTATAGGAAGAAGAACCACTGTATGTTTGCCGTGTTTCTGGACCACAGAAAATCCTCTCTATCTAGATTGGTGGAGAAGGCCTTGCTCAAGGAAAGGAGGTCAGAGTGTGGACTGAGTTTCTGCCTTGTTCCTGTGTGATTGACTGTAGGCTGTGGGTTGGATTACCTTATTAAGCAGGTAACAGAAAAGCGCTCTCCTGTAGCAGCTGTTCATCTTGAGAAGCACTTTTCCTGCTCACCTGTTCTGAATGGGAATTGCTAATAATGTTCCATGAACATCTGTCCTCAGAGCCCTGCCCTTATTGGGGTCTCTTTGACCCTACTCAGTGTCTGTCTGGTGAGCTATTGATCAGATCAGTCACCTGGGTGACACTGAAAACAAGACACGTCCTCGACCTCACCTCACACTACCAGTTCAGGATCTGTGTAAGTGGAATGGAGGTGACAGCAACAAGTCATTTTTATTGAGTTAATTTCTGTATTGAGTTGCTTACCTTTTGTTAGTAGATACATAGTATTTCCTGTTACTACTGTAATGAAATACCCAAAACAGGTCAGTATTATAAGAAATGATGTCACATTTGGAAGCTAAACTTCAAGACTGGAAATCTAGGTGGCTGTATTGGTTTCTGGCAAGGGCCTGACAGTAGTGTGGGAAAGGTTCACAAACCAGAGGGGAAGCCAAAAAGACTGGGCTTTGTTAATCCTTCCTGGATACACTGCAGTGAGGTAAGGGCCTTCCCCTAGGCCCCACCTCTTACAGGCTTTACACCACCTCCCATTACTCCCAGCCTGGACATTACACCTACAACACATCAGATTTGTGGCATACAGCCAAACATGTCCAAACCATTGCATGCTTTTGACATTTTGTTGAGGCCTGTCATTGTGTAGCATTTGGTAGACTTAGCAGAATGTATGACATCTTTCCTTCTACCTCTGAATGCCCTCATCTCTCCCAGTTATCAAGACAGCTGCAATGCTCCTGTCTACCACGTGCAGTGATGTCCTTCTTGGTGAAGGATCACTCATACATACTTTTGTAGTTGTGTGTGTGTGTGTGTGCGTGCGTGCGTTCTTGCGTGCGTGTGTGTGTGTGTGTGTGTGTGTGTGTGTGTGTGTGTGTGTGCGTGTGTGCGTGTGCGTGCATGTGGATACCCATGCCTGTGTGTATTCATGTGGAGGTCACAGAAAGAGGTAGGGTGTCCTGCTCCTGCTCCATCACTTTCTTCCACCCTGTGCCTTGGAGCTAGGCTGGCAACCAACAATCCCCAGAGAGCCTCCTGCTTGTAGCCACCTCACAATTGTTGGGGGACAGAGGGGTATAACAGGCAGAAATGAGCATGCCCAGTCTTTTAGGCGCATACTCCGGATTCAAACCCAGACCCTCATGCAAACAAAAAGCGCTCCTACCCCAGAGCCATTTCTCCAGCCCCAAGTGGTTGTCTTCATCATTCAGTAAGCATTACTTTGTTCAAGACGTCAGCCTGACACTGCAGCTTCCCAATAGTGTAAAGTCCTTAGAACGATTTAACTTCAGTCTCCTTCCACTCATTCCCATGACATATTGCTTAATATTTTATCAGTCTTTTTTTTCAGTTGCAAAAATTAGACATCATTATTAGTTTTCTGAAGTTATCAATATTGATTATATTTACCCAAGATTGCTAATTTTTATTGGAATTTCTTTCATTTTAAAATTTCCTTCTGAGTCTTTTTTATGAGATATATATTCTAGAATTCATTTGGTGGTAAACTCAATTTTTACTAGAAAATACTAGTTTTGTCCTATTTCATGAGTCATTCAGCAGTGTATGTGTGTGTGTGTGTGTTTGTGTTGGCACATATGTGGAGGTCAGAGGGCCACTCTGGAAGTCATTCAGTCTTTCCATCTGTAGGAAGATTTCAGCTTCAAACTCAGATCCACATGCGTCTTGGGCGACAGGCCCCTTTACCTGTTTAGCATCCCACTAGCCCCTTATTTAGATATTTGTAATGGCAGAACATCTCACCTAACATGCTTCCAAGATACAAGTCTTCAGTGATTCTTGTTTGTTTTAAGTGGTCCTGGAATTCGAATTTGAGGCCTCGTGCATGCCAGGCAAGACCCTGCTGCTGAGCTGTTGTCCCAGCCTGCTTGAGTGTCTGTAACAGATACTTGCACTGTTCTTCCTCTAATCGGAATCTGGGATTTGGTAACTTGGTCCTTTATCCTTTCCTAGCTTTGGTGCTACTTAAGTTTTATCCTCATTATTGGTTGACACTATGATCTGGCAGTTAAGCATTTGAAAGTGTTGTTGAGGGGCTGGAGAGATGGCTGAGCAGTGAAAAACACGTTTGCTCTTCCAGAGGACCTGAATTCGATTCCCAACATCCATACCAGATGACACACAACCACCTGTAACTCCAGTTTCAGGGGATCTGGAGGCAAAATACACTCACACGAACATATCCATCCCTTGCCACATACATAAAAATAAATTTCAAAAGCAAGATTCATAATTGCAGAGTTATAATGGGTTGTTTGGATAAAAAACTTTTCTTAAAGTGTTGTTGATAAGGCTTAATTCTATTTTGAATTTCAGAATTTAAAATAAGTCTTTGAGCTTGTTCATGCTGGTTTGTTTCGTCATCCACAGACTGCATCCAACCATTATCTAACTGAATTTTTTTTAAGTTACCATGATCATCTCTCTCTCTCTCTCTCTCTCTCTCTCTCTCTCTCTGAAGATCATGTGATCTTCGAAACTTTGATCTTTAATTACCTAGTTTCAAGACTCAAAGAGCCATTATGATCAACTCTAGAAAAGAGAGGCTGTGAAAGAGGCATGGCATGGGGCAGAAAGTCCTCAGGGATGGAGGCAGTTTGGAGATGTGTTCTTTTCAGAAGTCTGTTTCCTGTGCACCTCCCCTCTGTTGTCTGGGACTGTTTCTTTAGAACCTTGCCCCTGTCCCCCAGTCCTGCCAGCTATACTACTGACACAGTCTGATGGCATCATCACACAGAGTCACCTAGGCTGCTTGGGGTACTTCTTAGCATTTCCAGTGTCACACCTTCATCAAAAACAACCTTTATTAGCCTTCTGTGGCTTTTAAAATCTAAACCAAAATAAAGTAGTATCTCTCTGCTGACACTGTAGAACACTGATGATAACCCAGAGGAAACCTGTGAAAGATAGTTCTAGCCAAATTAATTAGGAGATCAAATAAACTTTGCATTAAAAAAGGAAAGCAGTGCATGTATGTGTATAAAAAGGCTGATTTAAAAATTGACATGGAAAGCTAAACACTTAATGTAAAGAATTCTGAAAACATTAGAGGAATCGAAGCAAGGGTGTATGACATTAGTAAGGGTCACCACAAAACAAAGGATCCATATAGTGTGGAGTTTGGAAGCAATAACGTGGAGGAGGAATGTCTTTTTAATAAGCAGAGTTGGGGCAGTTTGATGTTGGCCTGAAAAACAAACATTCCTCAACCTAAGCAGCTTCTTCAACAAAAGTGAACTCAAATGTGTCATATGATAAATCTAAGTAGAGCTTCAAACTCAGACCCAGGTGCAGCAGTTAAATGCAGGAGACCTTTGGACAGGGCGTAAACAATGACGTCAGAAGCACAGTCCCCTGAAGAACATGAGACAAACTGGGCATATGTGAAAGGTGTGCTGCTCCTTAGCTTGCTGGAGCTGCTGTAACCAAGTAGCACAGGCCTGGCGGGTGGCGCCCTCTGCTAGAATGCTGGCTGGGTTGGGTCCCGACCTTGCAGAGAGCTGGCTGCCTTCTTACTGTGCTTTCATGGGCCTTAGACCTTAGTGTCTCTTTCTCTTTCTGAAAAGTTTGTCAATTATATTGAATTAGAACTGACCTATACAGTCTCATTTAACCCTAGTTAGGTGTTTAAACTACTTGTCTCCAGATGTTATTGTTTGTTTGTTTATTATATGTGAGTACACTGTAGCTGTCTTCAGTCACACCAGAGGAGGGCATCAGATCTCATTACAGATGGTTGTAGCCACCATGTGGTTGCTGGGAATTGAACTCAGGACCTCTGGAAGAGCAGTCAGTGCTCCTAACCACTGAGCCATCTCTCCAGCCCCAAATGTCATTTTCTAAGGAACTGAGTGAGGACTTCAGTATATGCATGGGAGTGGGTGGGAGTGCAGAAGTTAGTCCAAACGTTCTGCTCACATGAATGACAAGCCGTATCTAGACTATGTAGGGAATAATCGGGTATAGGTAAGAAAGTTGCTCAGTTTGGGCAAAGGACTAGAAGACAGACACTTCACCAGAGGGTGGCAGATGAGGATTTGAATAGGCATTTGGTGTCACAGGAAGTTATGGGAATGCAAACGGAAGGCTCTGTGAGACGTGACTGCCGTCTATGATAGTGACCAATGCAAAGGACGGCGTGTGAACCCTGGGAGTGAGCAGTGGTCCCATCGCCCTAGAAGCAGTGCGTCAGTTTCTAGAAAGCTGGGCATGTACTTTCCATCAGCTGGCTTCGTTTCCTGCCTCAGTCTTTGTGGAATCTGAGCACAGTGTTTGTAGGGACTGTTTATATTTGCCAAAAATTGGAAACAGCCCCGACAGCCTTCAGACTTTGGGTGCTGCATATCTGAGGCCCTGAGTTCAGTCCTCAGGCCTGACTGGAAATGGGTAAACAGACAGAATCTGAACTCCTGCAGAAAGAATGTACTGCTGATGTATGCAGCAGCTCAGTCTGAGGGGCAGCTCGAGAGACTATGTCCTGAGTGATTTATATGACTTTCCAAAAGCAGGCCTGTAGTGGCACAGGGGGGTGACTTCTAGTGGGTTTGTGGCGGGGAGCTTTGCTGTGGCCTGATGTCGTGGTGGTGTTTGTGTATATTTAAAGCTGTCTACCACAATCCATGTTAGTGTCAGATTTAAACAACTTAAAACCCCTAGTCTTAAGTATTTATTGCATATATATGCATAATTAGAACGTTCAGTTTCTCACTTTATTAGCTTATAATTGGACATAGGTACACGGAGCACACAGTCCCTATATTAGACAGTGAAGATGCAGCATCAGTGCTGTGGGCAGCGGACTGGATGATCTCTGTCCCAGCTATTCATTACTTCTGCCATTGTATTGAGAAAGCAGCCATTGACAGTGTTCAGTAAATGAGCATGCCCGTATACTAATAAAACTTTATTAATAAAAACCAGCATGCTTTCTTATCCTTAAAGAATCTGACTGTCCTGACTCATTTGTTCATGCTAATTCAAGGTTTTCAAGTACAATAACCTTAAAATATATCATCAAAATTAAACAAATTTATTCTAAAAATATGGAAGCACACTGTTAGCAGCAGTGATAGGCCGTCAACATGCAGGAAGAGTGTCCTGAGCAAGCGGGACGGGGCGGGGGGGTGTTTGCCACCTTGTGATACCCCTGTGAACTGGTTTCCTTTGTGGTGGGCAAGTACCTGGTACAATTAGGAAAACAAACAGTACTCATTCAGGAGTGAGTGTGGATTATCCATTCCCTTCTGCAAGGGCATGTGTGGGTCACACCCAGTGGTTACCCTCCCCCAGTGCTAAGAATAGCTTGGTGTTTGTTTTGTTTTCCCCGTGGGCCTCTAAAACTTACTTTTCCCCGTGCCCTTTCCCCTCATCTCTTTTCTATGTTAGACTCTTCCTGTCTTTCAAACCGTAGGTTTCATCAGGAAGCTGTCAGACCTAGAAGCTCAAATGGACCCTGTGGCCACATCCTTAGACCTGGCTGTGCATCAGAAGTAGCTTGGTGTTAGGGACAGGTTCCCGGGTCCCACTTGGAATCCTTGATTCAGGGCAAATGCCAATGCTCTTGTTTGTTTTCTATTTAAGGATACTGTTTTATATACCCTGTCGGCTGGATTACTATTTAGAAGCTGTTTAGAATACATTTGTTATAAACGTTGTTTTAGAAATAGTTTCTTCTATCTTGTTTCTGTATAATAGAGGGGTCAGGAAAAGGGTGCAGTGGCTAATGCTTGCTCAGCTCCATCCCAAGGCTTACCGTATTCTTTGCTGCAATTTCACACCCCATTTTCATGTCTACAATGAACATCCTCTTCTACAGAATAAGTGTTGAAAGCTCTAGGTACTCAGCACCCAGCAAGGGTCAGTTTTATACCTAAGATGGTTGTCTTTGACTCTAACTGTGGTACCTGGCATGCCCCTGGGTCCATGGTGGTTCTTCTTGATTGGGCTGCTTACTTATCTGTATTCCAACATGTAGAGGATGTTCCTCATCCTTGAGTGTGCTCAGCAGTGTGAAGTCAGCTCAGGAAAACAACTTTTCCACACTAGTCTAATCTGAAAGCCTCCCATGGCTCATTCAAACAAAATCTCAAGATCTGAAATCAAGAATTTTCAAGAGTGTTTATTAACAGAAATTATTTCTAAATCTGCAGGATTGACATCAGGCCCTCTCTAGTTTGGGAAAAATTACCTAGAGCCTGTGAAAGTGTGGGGGGCTAGGAAGTGCTTCAGTAAAAATAAGTTAAGGGGACAGAGTTGGTTAACCTAGGCCTAGCTCTTAAGGTTAGGACCTAGGGCTATGAGGTCTGGGATCTAGGCAGATGGGTGGGAGCTCGGGTAGACGTGTGGCTAGTACTGAAGAACCACTGCTTGTTTGCTTTGGGCAGAGCATAAAGTAAAACTTTGGGAGTGACTAGAAAGATAGGTGGGGGCCAGATAATAAAGGGCTTTGTTGAAGTTAAAAATACTGTATTTCACAACTCCATATTCACATGCACAAGGGTGAAACTGGAAACTCCCTATGGTGCAGCGCGTACAGAAGGTTACTAAAAGTGGATCATTGACCTTAATATAAGGGTGGGAAGTAAAGACTGTTAGCAAAAAGATCTGTCATGCTAACTGTCAAGAAACAGAGGGACAAAACAAGCCACATTGGACTTCATCAAAACAAATGCATTAATGCATCAAGGAAATGAAGACAGGCACTTAGGTGATGACGAGGAGGGAAGTGAAAATAGCTCCTAATGTGAGCTTAAGGTGTAAACGACTGATGGCACTTTAAATGGATATGCTAGGTGTGGGGGTGCGTACCTATAAT
Organism: Micromys minutus; assembly: GCF_963924665.1. Lineage (NCBI taxonomy): Eukaryota > Metazoa > Chordata > Mammalia > Rodentia > Muridae > Micromys > Micromys minutus. The sequence continues at coordinate 86,374,295 of NC_137972.1, read as the reverse complement.
CCCGGTACACAGGCAAGTGGGCATCCCCACAGAGAGCAAAGGAGAAAACACAAAGTAACAGATTTTCAGGAGTGTGGGGAAACTGGAGTGTTATGTGTTAGTTGAAATAATACAAGACACTAGGGCTGCTTTGGAAAACAATTTGGCAGCTTTTCAAAGTGATGGACCTGGAACATTATACATGATTTCTGATAAGGAAAGGCTCAGATGGAAGTTTCCTGACTTCCTTTGGACCCCTGTCTCACCCTTACAGAGTGAAATGCCTCAGTATTTCCAAGTAAGATGTTCTGACTGAGTAGCATTTCAAAAAGCAAAAGTAGCTCTTCAGCTGCCTGGCTTAGCCACTGGAGAGAACACTGTAAGTTAATTATTCACCCCAAAGAAACTGGAGTTTGGAACTGTTACCTTGTAGCAAGCTTTTGACAGACCTTCTGAATTATATTAATAAGTCAGAGACCCTCTGAAAGCATAGTGAATAGTGACTTATGTTGCCTGCTCACTAGGAGTTTACTGCCATGTTTTCTCAGCTCAGTATAGCTAATGAGAACTCAGAGTAAATCAGCTTTTAGCCAAGTATTTTTAGTGCAGCAGCCATTTTGAAAAGACATTCATGACTTTGCCAGTAAAGAGTGTGCCCTCCTGTGGCCTCTGGGAGCAAATTTTCAGCTCTGGTCAATCAGCTTCATTCTGTGACTTTACACTGTCTGAGGTTCCATGGTAGAGCCAACATACTCTAAACTTCTTTTCAATTAACAAGTGAGCCTTTTAACAGGTCTGGTTTTAAGATGCACTGAGTCAGGGAGTAGCATCTTCCCTGTGTAGCCCCCAGGTACAACCTGTCCTTCACTGTTCATGGGCCATTTGCAGCTCTCTCTCTCTCTCTCTCTCTCTCTCTCTCTCTCTCTCTCTCTCTCTCTCTCTCTCTCTCTCTCTCTCTCTCTCTTTCTCTCTCTCAAGACTTATGTAATTTTATTTATATGAGTACACTGTTGCTGTCTTCAGATATACCTGCAGAGGTCATCAGATCCCATTACAAATGGCCGTGAGCCACCATGTGGTTGCTGGGCATTGAACTCAGGACCTGTGGAAGAGCAGTCAGTGCTACTAACTGCTGAGCCGTCTCTCCAGCCTAGGTTTTTTTTTTTTTTAAAGGCAGAGTCTCACTTTGTAACCTTAACTTAACTGGAACTAACTTTGTAGTTCAGGCTAGCCTTGAACTTGTGCCAACACACCTGCCCCTCCTTCTCATCAAGTGCTAGGATTAAAGGTCTGTGCCACCACATTGACTCTAAAGAAATAGTGTGTGGCATATGTATATGTGTGTTTGTGCATGTGTGGACGTATACAGGTGCACATACACTTGTGTATGTTTGTGTTTGTTGAGGTCAGAAGTTGGCATCAGTGTCAAGCATCACTTGCCACTATATCTTCTGAAGCAGAGGTCATCCTGGGATTACAGTCATGCATAGCTGTACTCAGTGTCTGTGCTCTGCTTCTCTGTGGGTGCCAAGGACTTAAACTCTGGCCTTATTGCTTGTTCAGCAAGCACATTATCAAGGGAACCATCCTTCCAGCTCCTGGAGAATCTTAATTTTGTATTTTTAGTGATAGCTCAACTTTTCTTCTACTGTCTTGTGTACTTGGCTAGTTTGTTTATATGTATGTTGGTGGAGGGATGAGTGTTGGTCTGTGTATGCTGCATATTCATGCTTTGTGTATGGGGACACAGGTGTGTGCTGGTGCATGTGGACATGTATGCAGATGTGTTCAGAGACCCAAATTTGATGGCTGGAGGCATCTTCGCTCGCTCTCATCTTATACATTGAGGCAGGGTCCCTAACTGAATCCAGAGCTTGCCATTCCTAGTCTGTCTAGCCAGCCTGCTCCAGGGATTCCCTGCCTGGGCCTGAGAGAGCTGGGGTGAGTGCGGAAAGCTGAACTCCATTCTGATCCTCACCTTTGCATAGCAAGCGTTTTACCCATGAGCTTCTCTCCATTCCTTCTACTGGTACTTTTAATGCCCTGGTACTCTTAGAAGAGTTCCTTTGTTAACAGTGTCATTGGCTCATGTCAGATATTTTACAATCTATTAATAAGGGAGTATTACAGCTAAATCTAATCCTGGACATATGATAAGATCTTCCTATAATTGTGGAATTGCATGTGTTTTTCCCTTTAGACTGATGTAAAATTAATTAAATGTAAATACCTAAAATACCTTGAAAATTCTGATCTAGTTTTGTAGCATCTTAAATTGTTAAAGTTACTGTCATTTTTTAAAATCCAAATTCATAGATACTTTCTACTTAAACAGTTGTAAACACTCAGAATCTAATATCTGATTGATTTTTGAGGCAGGAGGCAGGGTTGTGTTAGTTCAAGATGGTCTTCAATTTTTAACAGTCCTCCGACTCTTCCTGAGTGCTGGGACTAGTAGATATGCCCATCCTATGAATTGGCAGGCTTTTGTCTGTCTGCCCGTCCCTTCCTTCCTTTTTTAGACTCAAGATGTCATATAGCCCAGGGTGTCCTTCAACTTCTGTAGTAACTGAAGATTGCCTTGAAGTTCTGATTCTCTCCTGTCTTCACCAGTGGATTATGGTACTGTGGTTAAAGATGTACACCACCATACCTGGTTTAACCAAATTGGGAATAGAACTCAGGGCTTCAGGCTGCCATACAAGTGTTCTACCAACTGGGCCACATCCCCAACTCCATGAATTGATTTTTCATGAGTGGCTTGTTTTGGATTCATTGATTTTATTGGCAACGTGTGGGTTTGAAGGGACATAAGGGGGCTGCTTTCATAATTAGACTCTAAGACATCAGCACCAATCCACTGTAGTTTTTGCAGCCTTTCGCACGAAGAGCTCTGTAGTAAAATGCTTGGAGGAGTCACTGTGAAGCCTGGAGGAGACATCCTGGCTTTGAGTCCCAGTGCTCCACGCAGCCAGTTATCTGGCCAAGCAGGTGTTTTCACTTTCATTTTCCTGTACGCAACATGGGAACAGTGCTGGTGTTTACCTTACAAGCGCTGTAAGAATGAGGTGAGTATCAAGACACTTAGAACAGTGCCCAGTTAGTATGGCAGGAAGTTTACACTTGGACTAGTGCTGGAATTCATTATGAAGGACATAATGGTTGTAAATTTAATTATAATGTAAATTACTTTAAAAAATGTTTCTGTATGATTGACAATAAACTAAAATGCCTTTTTATACAGCTTTTTTTTTTTCATGATCTTTCCTCTTCTTCTTTTAGGCCCGGAATGTCAACACTGGAGAATTAGCAGCAATTAAAGTGATAAAATTGGAGCCAGGTAAATTATTTAAAATTTGATATTTTTTTAATTGCTAGAAACAATTGGATAATAAATATCATTGGATATCACAGAGTAACTTTTTATAGTTCAGTTTTTTAAAAAATGTCTTTGTAGTTTAGATTGGTCTTAAACTATTGATCTTCATACACAGCATCCAGAGTCCTGAGATTGTAGACATGCCTGGCTAATGCTTATTTTAGTGATGTTTGGTTACCGTTCGCTATTTCCTCAGTGTTTTGTGGGAGAGCGGTGGCCATCTCTTCTTTCTTCTTCCTCTCTGAGCCCAGCATACGCTTCACTCAGGTTTTCCTACACACGATAGGTAACTCCTGAGGGCATGTGACATCAGAACTCCTCAGACTAATCGTGACAAGATCATACTAGCTTACTCATTTGCAGATGACATTGCTCTGTTGGGAGAGGCAAGTGTGGTCCAGTGGGGAAGACTGGCCTAACACTGGAGAAGCTGCAGTCTGGCTCTTTGTGTCCTGTCCTCTTGCTCTGTATCCTGGCCAGCTCTTAGCACCTATGTGTCATTAATATCTAAATAGTCCCTTCTGACTATTGTCTGCTCTACTCTCTTCTCCTTTGTTCTCCTAAAACCTACATCTCCCTGAGCTTTTCCCCAGCCCACTGTTCTCCTACCCTCCCTCAGAACCACCTTCTTTTGCTTTTTCCTTGCTACAGTAAGCAAGCAATTGTGCCAATGTGGCTGCAGCCCCCAACACTCTAGGTTTTAGCTTCAGAGGGAACAGAAATCTATTCAGAGAATTTTTCTTAAAGGATGGGTCAGCTTTTCTCTGAATGACCAATAATATTCCAGATGCTTGAGGTTGAAATATAAAGTTGCGTTCTGAGCTGCAAAACCAGGCTGCCTTCTGTTAGACTTGGCCTACCCTTGACTTAGCTCACTGGTAAATTTCTTAGAAGTACCATTAAGATGACACTTGGGGGATGTGTTGCTTGCTTTTGTAAACCACAGGAAAATACCATGAGCACAGAGCACAGTTTCAGTTTAGTGCCGTTACCAATTCCCTCTATTGTAATTACCTTCCTGTTCACCAATAGGAAGACTTCGTTTCCTCTACTGCTCGGTTTGTAAGACAGATGTTTGCGGTTGGTGACATCTGGGCACAATTGAGGATCCGGCACTTTCACTAGGCCTTCCATTTTTAATCAGTGAGCAGAAGTTACTTGATGATTTGGCCAGAAGTCCAAAGTCACCAGGACTTGATGTCATTCTCCCACACAGGTTGCATGTTTTCAGAAAACTTCTACAACTCTGAGGGAATGAGCCTGCTAAAGTTCTACCCTCTTTCTTTTTTCTTTTAAAGATTTATTTATTTATTTTATGTATGAGAACATGGTAACTATCTTCAGACACACCAGAGGAGAGCTTCGGATCCCATTACAGATGGTTTTGAGCCACCATGTGGTTGCTGGGAATTGAACTGAGGACCTTGGGAAGAGCAGTCAGTGCTCTAACCACTGAGCCACCTCTCCAGCCCATACCCTCACTCTTTATTTCCAGATTTAATGAAAACATATTTTCTTGGTCTGGAGAGATGCTCACTTGGTCCCGTTACCTAGATTTTAAGGGTCTCTGTTTTCTCATCTCTAAAGAGGGATAGTAATAATAGCTTCATTTTCAGACTTGTTATGGGAGTTAAGCAATGACAGCGTGTAAAGTACATGGCATTCTGCACTGAGTACTTACATAGGAGAGGTGCTGTTGTCCATAGTGCTGAAGTAAGTTCCTAACTGTCCTAGAACTTACCATGTAGACCAGTCTGACCTTGAACTCAGAGATCTGCCTCCAAAGAGCCAGGGCTGAAGACTTGTACCATTGTGTCTGACTCTCTTTCTTTAGAGTCACTACAGAAGTGCTGTGTGATTCAGCAGTCATGTTGCTGTGTCTTGGCACACAAGCAGCACTATTCATAATACCCCAATACTGGGGTCGTCGTGCAAACACATAAAGAGCCTGCAGAATGCAGAGACAGGAGGGTCCCTGGGGCTGCCTGGTCCTCAGCCCTGTCTCTAGGGAATAACAACCAGGAAAAGCAGCATGTACACATCACATGTGAAATTTCTAAAGTGCTCAGAGACAGCTAACAGTATTGATAATAGTTTCTTACTAATAAAGTCCCCATATTGGAAATAGTTGATGTGTCTTAACCGTCATTTATGGCTATGTCTCTTTCTTTTTGTCTTTTTTTCTGCATTTTTTTTAAAAGAAGCCAGATAATTTTTCATCAGGATGAACTGTGCTGGTTGCCCCTCTGTGTCAAACACTGTTTTGTGAATTCTTAGCCTTGAAAACTGAAGACTCTGGCTTTGCTTGGTATAGGGAAAAAGTCTGTCTTCATGGGCAGTATAGAACCCACACCTCTTCAGAATTCTGGTGGTCAGTCTCCTTTGTAAAAATAAAACTTAACTCTGCAACAGTCAAATACAATCTGATAAAGACTTTAAGAATCTGTACTTTGATTTGGTTATTACCTTTTTCTCCTTTTCTAATAGCTGGTAGCCATTTTGAAACTGAAGCTAAGTGAAAACTTGAGATACTTGGGCAAAATTGTTTACATGTGAGGTTAGTTGGAAGTGTCTCACTGTGACTTCTAATATTATTCACATGACTTCAATTTATAGTTCCTCTTCTCAAGTGGTGGGGGTGTTTTATTTATTTATTTATTTTTGCTTAACTACATAAGTTTATCCTTTTTTAGACTTAAATTGGAAAACCAATTTTGATCATTGTAAAATAGGAAAATAGAATTAAAGCAGAGGTAGAAATTAAAGTCATTCATCAGTCTGAGTTGTAGAATCATTGTCAACTTTTTAATTTTCTCCAAATCTTTGATACTGAAATGGAAATACTCATACATACACATAAATTTTGTTTACAGTGAACTAAGCAGATTGTGAGGGGCAGGTCAACCCCCAGATAACAACTCAGACACAAAATATATTTACAAATACCTAGTCCATATAGCTAGGCTTCTAATAATTTAAAACAACCTGTGTATATTAATCCACATTCTGCCACATGGCTATTTACCTGTGTTCAGCTCAGGCACCAATGCTTCTGTGTCTTCTCATCTCTCCCACTTCTCTTCCTGCCTGTCTCTAATCCCAGAGTTCTATTCTACTCTTTCCTGTAAGCCATGGGTTTTAATGGACAGGCGATGCATCTGTACAACACATGGGTATTCTCACTACACGTCAGCTGCCTTTGTTAGCATACCACTGCACCAGAAAACAAGCATTTCGAAACATGGATGTGCCTCGTGTAATGGCACAGTTCTGAGAGCTCTGCAGTGGCCTTGCAGAGGTGGCTCACAAGATGGTCAGTAATGTGAGTAATCTCTGCTGCAAGCAACAGGCTGGGCAGGGGAAAGACAACATCACACTCAGGAACAGGCATCAGTTCTGTGAGAAAAGATGGTGATTTCTGGTATTTTCCCTATACATCTATTTTCTATTTCACTGTAGTTCTGGGAATCCAGCCAAGGAACTTGTTCATTGCTAAGCAAGAGCTCTGTCACTGGTCCTCAGCCAGGCTCCATTTCTGACTGTATTCTTAGGCTTGAATTGGGCCTGGCCTTGCCCATCACAGATACCAAAAATGTATATTTTATGGATACGATACAATATTGTATCATGAGTACTTTTCTATGTTGCCATTTTTAAACTGCCATCTTTTCTTTTTCTTTTTTTTAAAAAAAATATTTTATGTGTATGGATGCTTTACCCATATGTGTGTCTTTGGACTGCCTGAAATTGGAGTTATAAATGGTTGGTAGCAACATATGGGACCCTGGGTCCCCTAAAAGATCAGCAAGTGCTCTGTATTAATACAGAGCCATTTCTCTAGTCCTTTGACAAGCCATTTGGGGTTTTTGTTTCAATGTTTGCTTGTTTTTTTTGTGGGGTTTATTGTTTTTGTTGTTTTGTTTCAGGGAGGGTGTGTTTATTTTCGTGTCTGAGACAGGATTTTGATATGTAGAGCAGGCTGGCTTGGGACTCAGAACTCTGCCTGCTTGCGGCACCTGAATGCTGGCATTAAGGGCCTGGGCACACTCCTGCTGCATGACACTCAGCTCTGTCATCAATTTTGGAGCTGACTGATGGCCATCTTACTAGGGATACCATAATCAGAAAGGTTAGACTTAATATTTTTAGGACTTTTTTTCCTTTTTTAAAAAAATATTTTTTATTTGTTTGTTTGTTTATGAGTGCACTGTAGCTGTCTTCAGACATACCAGAAGAGGGCATTAGCTCCTGTCACAGATAGTTGTGAGCCACCGTGTTGTTCCTGAGAGTTGAACTCAGGACCTCTGGAAGAGCAGTCAGTGCTCTTAACCATTGAGCCATCTCTCCAGCCCCAAGATTTTTTTTTCTTAAGCCTTTGTGAAAAATAGTATATTTATTATTGAACAAAAGTTGTTCTCCTGTTGGTAATTGCCATTCCTTTGGGGCTAGTGGTCGGCTATCTTACTCCACCGTATATAACTTTCTAGGTCTGTATTCTGTGAAAAATTATTCATATCAATCATTTGATTAGTATCTATTCATTGTCTATCTAATGCCAGACACAGTAGCTAAGGCCTGACCCCTGAGAAGCTTAGATTTTAGTTAACACTAACACAGTAAATAGAGTGTATACATAAGGAAGCTAACTTCATGAGTCAAAATGAGATGTCATGGTTGAAAGTGGTTGAGGACTACTTTAGCCAGTGCTCAACACTGATGGCATTGGCTTGAGATTAGAATGACAACCGTCGTAGGACCCTCTTGGGGAAGATCATTCCAGGTAGTCACAAGCAAGGCCAGTGTTCTGAAGGAAGAAGGGTAGAAGACACCATGGCTCCATCGGTATGAACCAATTCCCACTGGGATGAAATGAGCTTCCAAATTAGGACTGGATCATAGATGTCCCGAGGACTGTGATAAAGAGGACCCTATAAAAGGCTTTTAGAGGGCTGTCTACCTGAGGAACAGGATCTTAGAATCAGTACCTGGGTTTGGCGGTGTATGTTTTACATATCTTAGCATGCCCGTGTTGGCTAAACAGTGGCTATGAATTTGCAGTTCCAGAAATCAGGCTAGTGTTCAATTTCAAGATCCTTAGAATATAACTAGTTCTGAAGGCAAGATATAGGATGATGATATCGCCCAGGAAGAAGATTTGGTAGAGGAGAAAGGACTTAAGTTGGAGCCTGAGGTTAAATTTTAATGTTAGAGGTCTACTAGAGAAGGAGAATTCAGCAGAGGAAGCTTGAGCATGAGCTACCAAAGTCATTCAGCTAGCACACAACATGAAGATTTTACCAAACCCCAGGAAAAAGTCTTAGAGGAAGGTAAGGATGAAAACCGGCATGATGCTAAGAGGTGTGTGCCTTGTAGTGAATACTGCAGGCTGAGCATTTGTTCAGGGTGGTTCAGTGGGAGAATGAGGGGAAATGAGTGAAGGTGGCAATAAAGTCTCCTCTCAAGGCCTCCTGTGAAAAGGGGCTGTTAAGACATGGACCATTAGCTAGAGAGCCTTGTAATTTATTGGTGGATTCTTCTAGGGTACACAATGCATCCCAAAGAGGTAAGAGAGTATGATGCTTGTGCGTCTAGGTTGGAGTAACTGAAGAAGAGGTGAGTTCTGGTCAAAGTGGAGCCGTTTCTTCTTGAACCCACGAGATGTAGTTATCAGCCCAGAATGAGAACTGCAGTATGTATTGGACGTTCAGTGACAGAGACAAACACGTAAACAGTATGAAGAATGGGAATTGGGTTTTTTTTTTTTTTTTGTTTCTCCCCCCACATACGTGTGTATATATGGATATCTGTATGAATTTCTATGAATATGTGTGTACACTATCTGACACTGATATGTGTCCAGTGGAAAATCAGACATGGAAGTAAATACATAAGTCTAGTATGTAGCTGTCGCTCACATACAAGTGTGGAGAACTTAGCTCTAAATGTCATTTTGTTGTGCTGTGTGCACTTGAGTGTGTATCTGTGTTAATAACCTTCCCACCCCCAATGCCCATGTGCATGTTTGCATTCACACCTATAATGGTCAGAGAGAGAAAGTTGTTTCCTCTATGAGTGTTCAGTGATAAAATGCCCCGTGAGCTGAGCACTGACAGGGACTGTCTGGTCTGAAGCACAAGACTGGGTGTGTTCAGGGTTTATGTGGTCAGTTCCTAAGGAGTTGGAGAGTTTGCTTGTCCTTTCTTTTCTCTGTATGTAGTTACTTGTTTCTTTATCACCATTTGCTTTAAATTGATGACAGTTTCTTTGGCTTTTGCATAAGATTGTCCTGTTTTTAGGGCTGAAAGTATTGAATTGCAAAGATCATCCCTTAGCCATTTTTGTTTGATAACAGCTGTTTTTGTTGTGTACGAGTGGATCAGAAGAACATGAAAGCAAGACACATGAATATATATTGCAGACTATAAAATGCCAAGAATTTAGAAATGCTACAAATACTGAGTATTGGATTAAGACTCTTCCTGGTTAGTTAGTGTTGAAGTTTTCGATAACAAAACGTGATATTGCCCCAAAAGCATTCACTGTCTTGTCGCACGTCATTGAGGAACGTTGTGTCTTTTCCCCATGTTAAGTCCATAGTCTCAGCATTAAAACCCTTTCACATTAAAAAGAGCGTGGTGCCACAGGCTTCACTAGACTATCGTTTCTCTGAGGACAGACTTGGTTTTCCACAAGATTCCTAGTGTCTCCTAGGCACTCAGTAAATCCTTGTAGATAAATCAAGTAAATGAGGAAGGTATAGGGATGAGTTAGTGCAAATCCTGGCAGTTGTTACTACAATGCAGTTTGTTACAGACACTTATTTAAACTTAGTCTGTGCCAGCCACTGTCCTAGGGGAGGTGTATGCATTTAATCCTTGTGTCATTACCCTATCTCTTCTAGTTAAAGAAACAAAAGTGCTTTGGCTAATGAATGCAGAGCTAGAACTTTGAGTCTTGGAAGTCCAGTTCTACAGCGGGGCTCCTAACATCCTTTGGGGTCTGCAGTTCTTCGAGAACTGCGGTCAGTCACCATGTCCCACTTAGTTACTCATAACCCTCTACAATTGTAGTTCCAAAGGGACAGTGTTGTCTTGGCCTACACAGACATCAGGAACAAACCAAAAAATGCATGCAGGCAAAATATTCATACAAATTAAAATAAAATACACCACAAAAGTACCATGTTGCTTTATGACTTGGCTGACACGGCAGCCATGTCTGTTGTGACTTCTTAATCCAAAAGAGAGGACTTGGCCTTTGTTTTGCACCCCAGTGCGTGACTTGTTCTGAGCCTGTCAAACACTGCTTTGTTTGGACTTCACCTCAGCTCCACTCTTGTCCAAACAGTGTTAACCTGTAATAACTGTTCTGTGCTGCACTTGCTGAGACGGTCACTATTCCTTTGTTTCCCTCATTTCAGTAAGTGCGTCAGTGAACCTGACTCTGTGAGATTAAAGGTCTGTTTCTTTGCTTTTAAATTTGTTTAGGCTAGAACACTGCCAACTCTTGAGACCCAGTTTGAACAAAATGTAAAGATGGGTCAAGATAACGGCTTCCATTGAGGCTGGCAAGCAGCATAGAGCCCAGGAGCTCGGATTCTGAGAAGGGCCTGTCTCTACAGGCCTCCTGAGTCTTCCTTCTTTAGTAGCCTGAAGTCCATCTTAAAGTTGCGTGTAGCTACTTGTCGTCTATAGCACCAGCTACTGAAGTAGGCCATAAGCACAAAAGATACCTGATTAATTAGCTGTCAGCTATAGGAGAAAGTCTCCAAAATGAGAGCATTCATCCCTTTCCAGCACAGTGAAAGATGCTGACAGTGATGCGCAGGGACGCTCATGGGAGGAGGGGTAGGTTTTTTTTTTAATTCTTGTTCCCAAGAGAGCAGCATGTATTAAACCGCAGTACAATACTTAAAAGTGACAGGGTGCTGGTAAGACCTCGTCCACTAACTTTTCCACAGTGGTATTTTATGAACCTTTCTTCCCTGTCAGCTTTTGGTGTTAGTTCTGTCTCTACAGGTTGGTGTGGCACCCTGTCCTTAGTTTCATCACAGAGGGACGAGTCTTTAGGGAAGGACTTACCTGTCACGTGTACTGGAGCAGATCCCTGGCCACCACTTGTTTATGCTGCACTGTCGGGTGTTTATTGTCGTAATGGGTAGAGTTGTCATGACATCATTTATGATGATACTATTCAGAGGATGCACTGTTGCTTAGCTGCTCTACTCTATTAGACCATGTTAAAAACTCCAGCAGATAGTACTGGACAGAAATACTGAGGTATTTCCCCCCCCTGAAATTACCAACAATTAGAAGTAAAGTAACTCTGGGTGTTCTATTTAATCTGCACATTGTTCCTCTTTTCCACCTTAGATCGGTGGATCGTTACTTATTAACACTTTATTTTTAATGTGACAACATTGGGACAAGAAACCTTCATTTTCTACAGTCCATGTTTAAAGTGTCCATAGGACCCCCTCTTAGTACAGTATATAGCTCCTGGTTCCCACCCTCTTATCAGCTTTAGGTATACGATAGTCTTGTTGCTATAAGAATGTTATACAACAGTGTATGTGATCTTGGATGACTGAAGTTTGTGCTCTCTGAACATCTGTTCCCCACCACACTCCTACTACAGTCTTTTGATAGTGACTGTTCTATTTTCTGTCAGATTGGCTATGTTAAATTCTTTATGTAAGTTAGAATTATGTACAACTTTTCCTTGTCATTGGCTTTTTATTTAGCATATTAGCCTTCATTTCCATTCATGTTGAAGCTATCAGCATAAAATACAGTTCTCAGCTTAAAAGGAATAAAAGGCAGTTTATCCTGGAGCTATTTGTAGTGATCTTGGCCCAGGGACACAGATGGAGGTTACTGCAGTTTTACAGAACAAAGAAATTCATAAATCAAGTCAAATTTAAAATGTTTTAGCATTGGTAAATACGCTGAGGAGGAGGGTACAGCAGGACGGGGGAGCAATTCGGTAGGTCTACGGTGCCGTCTGTTCTGTGGGTCTATCCAATGACATTCCTAGCTCTCTGCCGGAAAGTCAGCAGACTCTAAAAGGTCCATTATTACAGGATGTAAAATCCCAAGCTCGCCCCAGTATTGACTGTCCAGTTGGTCCATCAGTCTCTGCACACAGACTCCTTCCAGGGGGTTTTATTCACAGCCAGGCATAGCTTCTCTTCAGGGACTTTCACTAGCGAAGCACATGCCAGAGTCTCCTTTTTATTTATAGCTGAATGATACTTCAGTGTGTGTGTGTGTGTGTGTGTGTGTGTGTGTGTGTGTGTGTGTGTGTGTGTGTGTAACATTGTGTGTGTCTCACATCTCCCTAGTCATTTATTTGGCAGTGGCTATTAGGTTGGTTGCTACCTTGTAGTTATTGTGAACAATACAGTGATGAAGAGGAGGTTGTGAATGTGCTCAGATCAAGAGAAGGTTGTGAATGTGCTCAGATCATGTTTCTCGTTCTTTTGAGTATTTACTAAAAATCGGTATTGCTGAATTGTGCGGATCTAATTTGGAAAAACCTTAGAATTGTTTTCCATAGTGTTACAGGGAACCTACCAGAAATGACCTCAGACACAACTTACAGCAACTGAAAATCTTTATTCCAGGCAGCTGGGACTTCACTCAGGTGTCAGGAAATAAGTGTTGTTCCAGTGTCCACAGCCAAGAAGCACATCCTGGTGTCTTGCTTGGCCGCTTAAGGGGGGCTTAGCAGATACAAAGACAAGTGGTTAGCTGGAGGGGTCTCTGCAAAGACAGCTTAGCAGAAGCTACGTTAGCTGGGGCGTCTTGACCTTGGGTTCTAGGATAGTTTGGTAAGTCTGCACTGTTTTGCCCTGTCCCATTCCCCATTGGTTCTATAGGAATGAGTAAAATGATCGACTTGTTATATTCTAGAGGACATAGGGGACCAGTACCTTAACTGAGTTTATTCTCTGTGATGTAGCTGGCCATGCAGTTGGGGATGCAGGGTCCCATGGTTTAGGGTTAGTGGGACTCGGAAGTGACTGAGCTAACTCCACACTGTAGCTAGGCCGGGTGGGAAGTGCGGTCTGAGGAGTGGAGAAGCCTGGGCCATCTGGTTCTCAGGCTCTCAGACACCCAGGCTCTGGTGGATGCAGTGGCCTTGAGCTTGGCTTGGCAGCAGCCATGGCTAACAGCACAGAGAGGCCTGCCAGAGATTAGACGGCAGCTCTGTAGGCAAAGGCCTTCTCCATGGCTCCCCACAGCAGATCCTGATGAAAAGAGGCAGTCGGTGGTTTTAAAGCATTTATTGTCATGGTGGAAAGTAGATGTAGAACCATACCCCGCTTCTCAGGGTGGGCCTGAGATTAAATACCTTTTGCTGGGAGGGGTGTCTGGGAAGGAAAGTTTATTGGCTAATAAGCCTCCAGGCCTTTAGGTACCTCATTAAAATGGAGATCTGTCTTGAGTCTATGTGACCCGTGGTCATATCCTCTACCTGTGGAGAGGCTTGGGAAGTTGTCCTTATGCGATTGATGGCCACAAATGTATGGAGGGTCACGGCTAGTGATGGGGCCTGGTGCCCAGGAATCAGGCAAAACCCCTACTGTCCCTTCAGGGTCACTGGGCTCTCAAGCCTTAGCTCAACTGAGAACCAGGGTGCCTTTTACAGTCCTACATCCTGGTTTGCCCAGTCAGATTAAGAATCAACCCTCAGGCTAGTGTTGACAGTAAGGTGAGGTCAGCCAAGATTGCTGGTTGTTCGAGCCAATTTAAGTGGTGAGATACTCCCTGGTTAAGAAAGCGTTCCCTGTGGTGGTCAGACACTCCCTTTGTAAACTTTGTATACTTTGTGAACTGTAAACTTCTTAAACCATCAGGCTTGCACGTGGATGTTTCCCTCCCAGATTTCCCTAGATTTCCCTAACATCTGTAACCTCTGTTCCCAGCCCCAAGGCAGGAGAGTAGCCAGGCTCCACCCTACAGGAAAAAATTCCACCAATCCCCAAGTTTGCCCCAAAATCAGGCCACATAATTCCTCTAATCCCCGGCAACTCTGGAAAGCTGCATCCACCCCTTTCCGCCCCCAAAGAAGCCTTCCTTATACAAACCCATGTTCTGTCCAGTTCTCTGCTGCTTACGTGGAGCACAGGTAGCCACCCTCCCAATAAATCTTGTTTGAGATTTGTTGTTCCGTGTGGCTTTGTGGTGTTTCTTGGCTCCCAACTGCCAGGATACCTTTCCAGTCAAACGGTAACACTTAAAATGGGGACCAAGTAAACAGAGGCTAATAACAAGCACCTAACCCAAATACCCGAGTGTAGTCCCAGCCAGCAGGAATGGAGACTTCAGTTGCTGTGGACTGAGTGCTCTTCTCTGTGGGCTTTAACAGTAGCAGCCATGCGGCTTCATGTGTTTACTGACCACGCCCAAGGGGTCCAGTTTCAAATATTAAAAAAATAACAAGTGAAAAATGTATATATTTTTAGATTACATGTTTGACTTTTGTACATCTTATGATAATTACATGACCCCTTTACTCTTGATTCAGTTTTTAATGGAGTTATTTGTTTGCTTCCTATGTTTTAGTCAGTAACCTCTTATCAGGTGGGTGGACTGCAGTTGTTTTCCTCCAGAGGTTAGGATGCCTTTTGTCTCTTCTTTACATAAAGGTTGAATGTGACACAGGCTCACTGTTTATTGTTATTTGTGTTTTGGTCTTGTTCCTGATATAATTCTCAAAAACCAGTGTTATAAATGTTTTTGCTTGTTTTTCATAGGAACTTGATAGTTTCTGCTCTTGTGCTTAAGTTTTAAGCCTTTTCTGAGTCACTTTTTCTCTATACACGCAGTGCTGTTTTGTGTTTGGTACGTGGATATCCCTGTGAGAGAGCCTTCAATCGGATTGATTTCCCTATTTCCCCAGCTGACACTGGCTTGTATGGCACTCCTGGCTTCCTAAGGGAAACGGCTTTCTTGCTGTTTCCAGCTTCTGGAGCAGCATTTCTAAACTCTTGACCCTTGTTCCACCTCCAGGGCCTGTGGTGTGGTACCCTGCTCCAGCTGTCCTGTTATCTCTGTAGGACTCACCTGGATGTCAGGATGCTCTCCCATCTTAGGGTAATCACTTGTATCTGCAAGTCCCTTTGCCAGGGACCATCACTGATTTCCATCTGCTAACTATAGTTAACATTTATTGACTAGTTCATGTATGCCATGTTCCAAGAACCTCACGTGACTTTTTTTTTTTTTTTTTTTTTTTTTTTTTTTTGCCTAATTCTTGATTCATTCATATGTACTCTACTATTTACTTGCCTGTTTATTTCTGGTTTCTTTTGGTCAGGGGGAGGGACTTCTGAAATGTGAATTCTTATGAACAACTAAATTTTATTCAAAACTAGTGTAGAATTGAAAAGCATTTTAGAAAGCTATCTGACTTAACTAAGTAAAAGGACTCTTTGGCATCACAGTTAAGTGTGTTAGGAATTTTTTTCTTGTTTATGTATCTTTGGACTTTCAGACAAACTTGAAGAAAGTCTTCTGAGACTGCTATTCAACTCCTTTGAGTTACTAATGTATTAAGCTGTGCTTTCTTTCTTCCTACCTAAACTTACGCATTTTAGTTACCTCTAGAAATTGAATGTATGAAAGCTTTCTTTGGATTTCGAAATGTAGGAGTTAACTTGTTACTCACGGTCGACTTGTAGGAGAGAGAATATACAGTTGGATCAATAACATTTCATAGGAAAAAGAAACATTACTGAAAACATAACCATTGATAAAAGAAGAGTAAATGGCTCAAGTAGAAGGCATGCGGTTGTTGCTGGTGTCCCGATGTCCCCCTGGAGGAATCACAGGCAGCCACAAATCATGGCTAAGGATACGGAAATGAGTTAGGCCTGATCCTGTCCTCGAGGGCTGTGTCCTAGTGAAAATGGAAACACAGATGTGATTGATGTAGTGCAGATCACAACAGAAGAACTTTGTTAGCAGTTACACCTGATACAGGAGACCAGGTCTTGAACAGGTGTGTGTGCATCTTATCAGAGGCTAGGCTCCCTTGTTACTCCATCAAGTACCAACCCTGCACAGATCAACGTTTCTATAATGATCACTAATGACTCTTAGGCCTACCCCAGAAAGAGAGCCTCAGCCACTAAAAGTCACATGCTATGCTGACTAGATCCACCTTGACCACGTACAGCTCTTCCATTCGACTGCAGCCGGTAATATTCTAAGACAGGTGAGAAAGCAGTGTACTGACCCCCCCCCCCCCAAATATTTCACATGTCCATGGAACTTGGTTCTAGTCCCATCATCTTATGATGACTATTATTTCTAACTTGAATTTCTTCTTGGGATGCCATAGGATGTGAAGAGACTCAGTCATGTGGAGTTTTGAGACTTCCCTCGCCTCCTTCCAGGGACTTGTGGTTTTGCACACACAAGCTAAAGTAATTAAGGACCTGAGAACCCTCTCTTCCCCACTATTTGCATTGTAATTAGGACTTACAGTGGGGTGGGGTGGGTCAGGGTTGGCATGGTTCCTGACTAGGCCACCTCAGGTCTCAACTACATTTCCAATAGGAAGACGCCATGGCCAGAAATACCAGGGCTTCTTACTCCGACAACTTCGTGCTTCAGATATGAGTAGTCATTAATTAATATCCATTTTATTGACCTGTCTGTGGTTATAATACTAAAAATTGAACTGCGTTGGCTTAGTTGTGAGCACTCCCCTTTGTTTTCTCTCTATCTACAGTGTCTCTGGTTCACATCCCCTCCCTACACATCTGTTTCTCCCTGACAAATACTCTTTGAACATCCCACCATGTGATGGTGCTCTCAGGTTGCCAAGTCTTATTTTGAAGAATTTGGCCAAGCAGGGAGCAGGACAGATGACAAATAGTCTGGCCAGGTATCGATGGAAGGCCTTTCCTAGCCTACTACTGTTGGGAAAGGCCTAAGTGGAGATTCTTGAGTATGGGAGTCACCTTTACTCACACTGCCTAGTGTGAGCCTTCCAGCACTGTAGCACTCACACACTTGCTGGATCAATGGTCTTTCCCTGACTTTAAGAAGGATCACGTCTTTATGCTGAATTTTTATTCAGTATTATTTAATGATTCTCCCGCGTCTTCCTCTCCAGCTTGTCTATGGGTGTGTGCTACTATACCAGCCAAAAGTTGCTTAGTAACCAAGTGAAGCAATGGGTATTTCCCAGTGAAGATGGTTTTTATAATATGTATGTATTCCTAGTAACTATGCCCAAAGGTGGGCTAGTATTAGCAGGAAATGTGTGTATGGAAATTACCCTGCCAGGTATTTTGTAGGTAGTAACTCATTCAGCCCTGTGAGGCCAATAGTCGCACAGAGATAAGTAATTTGTCCAAGTGCTTAGTGAAAACAGAATTGGAACCCAGAAGTCTGGGTTGGGCATTCATACTTTTCACTGAGGTACAGTATTCTTCAAGCCAGGACTGAAATTGTTGTTAAAAATAATGTCAAGGTATTGGTTGTGTTGGATATAAAATTCATTAGCTGTATAATAGTTAATCATAAGTATAATTACCCTCACATGTTTTAAAGTAAATGAGCATTTTATCTATTGTATCTCCAACATGCTTGTTTTGTGTCCTAGGAGAAGACTTTGCGGTTGTACAGCAAGAAATCATTATGATGAAAGACTGCAAACACCCAAATATTGTTGCTTATTTTGGAAGCTATCTCAGGTACACTGTTTATTTCCCTTTTGAAAAACAGTAATGGTTCCTTCACCTAACAGAATAAAATTGACTGCAGTGCCATAATTCGTGATTCTTACTTAGAAGATAGAATCTTTTCACATGAACGGAAGTTAGACTTATGGTCTATTATGGTAATTCTGTAACAGTGTCACCGGCATAAGACTTGGGAATTCTGGTTGTGGTTTCATTGAAGAAGCTGCCTCTAAATACACCAGCTGCTGCCCCTTTCTTTTAGGCTTAAAAGAATTCAGTCAGGAACATCTCTTCCCTTAGATTTTTTTTTCTAATGTTTTATGCTCTGGCCTCTTTCTTTTGCTTAATTTTGTTCAGAAGACTAGGAACTATAATTATGTCCACAATGTGCTTTTCCAGGTCCCAAATTGGACCTCTGGCTATGGTCTTAGCTCTTGTGCTATTTTGGCAGGACCAGGCCAGGTTCATCAAGTCACGTGCTGTGGAGGGTTCCCTCAGACTTACCTGGCTCCTCTCACTTCTGCATGTGCAATGAGTGTGACACCATGACTTCCTTGCTTCTTAAAGTCCTTCTACCAGGAAGAGTAGAGAATGTTTTCCTCTGTTACTGGTGGAGGCTGGGATGCCCGTTACAGGCTCTCTTTTCACATGACCCACATGCATAACACAAACCAGACCAGCTCTTCTCACTGGAGCTGTTGGATGGAGACGGGAAAGGAACAGGGTAGGTCAGTGCAGTTGGACAGTCCTGTGAGCATCCTTTACTGTCAGTATGATGGTAGCAGCCCAAGAAGTCCATCTCAGCGCCTGTCCAGATGGTGGGGATAGGCCCAGCCGCGCAGTTACTGTATGGGCTTGAGAAACAGTCTCCTAAAACCAGTTAAGTTTATGGTACTGGTGATTGAATCCAGATACAGTAAAAATCACTCCTAAACGCCTTTACCTGCTGCTTCCTAGGGCAGATAAGGAGAGCTTTGTACTTCCCTGAGACATGGGTCTAATCATGTTTGTCAAGCACTGTACAGCGTAAGAAGCCAAACCTACTTACTTAGTGCACTTCCCGTGGCAAAACAACCAAAGTCTCCCTGCAGGAAGACGGCGGTGTGATACAGAAGTTAGGGGTTGGATGGAAAGGTCAGAATCGTGGCTTCCATCAGTAGTTAGCAATGTGAGTTATGGCAGGTTATTTAGTCACTCTTTGTCCTCATTTCCTCCTCTGTAACATGGAGGTGACAACACCTGGGGGTGAGTACCCATGAGGAGCATGCTCACTGATGTTAATGCCGCCACCAGCACTGTCCTCAGACCACACCAGTGCCTCTATGATCATTCCCACACTGAGCAGTGCGCCTCTTAGTACATTATGTCCAACTTACAAACAAATGTTCAGTAGCACGCTTGCTTTTGTTTTATGTCTATCTAAATGTAAAGATTATAGTGAATTCCACCCCCTTCTCCCCAAACCCAAATTAAAGTTAGGGTCATTTTAAAAAATAAGACTGTGTTCTTTTAGTGCTGTGGAGATGTAACGTGAAGATGCTGCTTTAGACAGGTGACTGTTCCATCCTTGGCATTGCTAATGACAAAGACTTGAAAGCAGGGGAGAAATAAAAGAACAGCTCTTCTTTCCTTCCTCTAGCTCTCTTCTGCAGAGTCTTTATTCCTGATTAAGTACAGACTTGGACCAAAGAGGGGCATGGAATCCCAAGAATTAGGTTTGTATTGTGTTCATGCTGGAAAGGACGGAGAGATCTTGTCATCCAGCCCGTTCTCTCTCAGATGAGAAAATAGGATGTAATAGAACCCAGTTGCTTGTTACTGGCAGGATGTAAGCCTGCCCATTCCCTCGCCGATGCCTCTTTGGCCCACAGTACTACTTAGCTCCAGAAATCCAAATGGAGCCTGCTTGTTTTATAGAGGTCAAGGGGTTTGGTACACCACCAGATACTCTGTCACAAGGCTCTTTGGTGTTGCTATTACTGTACTCTAGCAGTGTTAAACAAAAAGATGAAGTACAGGTGTTATTTGACAGACCTACCACAAGGGATCAGACTCAGCCCATGAATTTTCTTAGATGCACAGTGAATAGTTAAGGTTCAGAAGCCCACTTCGCAGGCTGTCTACACTCACTTCATGGAGAGATCCCGACTGAGTGCCCATAGCACTGAGTACTTGATCTCACCAGGGTATGGCATCGTCAGCATGGAGGCTGCAGAGCCTTCCTCTGGTGACTAAGAATTAGCTAGTAGCATGCTGCATATCTAATGCATATTTTCTGAATATTTGTGTTTCTCTTAAAAAAAATCACCAAAGACTTATTCTTTAACCCTATTAGAGCCAAGGATAATTTAACTCCCAGGTCCTTCTAACTTTTTTTTTTAGACAGAAAAAGACTAAAGTTGTTACTGTTACTCTACAATTACCCTTTGAAGGACACCTGTTCTTTTGAAACTTACTAGATACAGGCAATAGAGTTCTTTGTGTAGATCCTCCCCTTTCCTGTCCCCAGTCCGAACACAGACACAGGATATCAGTGAGATCAGGCCCTGAGCCTCTGACTGACATCTCTTTTCTGCTGGTGTCTTCAGATTGCAAGGTCATTGGGACTCTGGAGAACTTCAGGCTGTACTAAGGATTGCTAGAGTAAATTGGTCACTTTATATTCCCCAAGGACAGAGCACACTGGGTGGAACACCTGCCTTTATGGTTTCGAGCATCTATTTTAAAATGAACCAAAAGATTTCAAATTTGACTCCTAGTGAATTAGCCCATATAAAAGTGTGTAGTGCTCACTGACTTGCGTAGTTTTCACACTGGCGACTGAAGATGACGTCGAGTCACCTTGTGAATGCAGTGGCGCAGTGAGTGCTGAACAGAAGACACTCCCATAGGACCAAGTCCTGGTGGTTCTGTTCACAGCTTTTGTTTTCCTGTGTTTGTGAACAATGTATCAACCACACAAAGTTTATTATTTTTAAATCTGTGTTGTGTGGGAAGATGAGAAAGTGTGTTTTCAAAATAAGATTTTCAGATCAGCATAGTAGTTGTTAAAACATTGTCCCTATAAATTCTAATAAACATCAAACTGGAAGATTAAAATAGTGACACACATTTACTTTTATATTATGTATTTGTTTTATTTATTTTTGAGTAAGGTAATTTTACAAAATAAGAGAAGGCTTCTTAAACATTTATTGAGACGGGGCATTAATGCCAGTTCATTTAACATTGATCTTGTGGTTACTTTTATTTTAATTTAGGTGCCTAGCCACAAAGACCCATATAATGTGTTGACCTGGGTAAGCTGGGCCCATTGTCTTAGCCCCATCTTCTTCGGCAGATGGGTCAGTGATGCCCATACCACAGATTTCTCATCACAGTAGAGCCCTCTGTGAACAGGTGGAGTCATTCTCTAAGACATTCTGACTATTCTAGCTTTATTTATTCTTTATAAAAAGAGGTTTTAACCAAATGTGATGTTATAAATGAAAAGTGTTTTCAGCATCTTTAAGTAGTATCAGCATATATGGTCCATATTATTTCTTTGCCTGTATAAACTAGAAAGTCACTGCATAGAATAAATTAACACAATTTAAGTAAGACGAAACAGGGAATTGTTGTACAGTTCAATAGACATGTGCCCTTAGGTGATTTTTGGTGAAATAATTCATCACTTTATTTCCTGTGGACAGAAGCCTTATAAACATCATTGGGGTGGGGTCTGCACTTCCCATTGGCTAGTCTGGGAAGTTAGGGACACTCCTATTTGCATGGGCAAGGACCTCAGGTGTTGTCCTTACATGACTGGTTGTCATGGTCCTCCTAGTGGGGTGTCATGGTCACATGCCCCAGGAAACTTGTCTGGGAGCTAGTTCCAACTCCTGCCGTTCTCAGTTATGAGTTTAATCAGGGCTCTGAACTTTTGCTACAACCTCACCAGTTCTATCTGGTGGCAGGGTCCACTGCCCCACACACCACCACATTTGTCTCCCTATTAATACCAACAGCTTTGCTTTTTAATGCACTGTTCATATAGCATCAGAACAGTGCTTGGTTTCAAATGCCACATTTTAAGAGAGATGTTGATAAACTAAAGATTATCCAAGTGAAGGTAGCTGTACCGAGGAGTCTGTACCCAAGAATCGCTTTTCAGTGCAACCCCAACCTGTTCTAGCTTCCTCTGATCATTGCCTCTTCAGGTGCTGTGCGTTCCATTAGCCCATCTCTCAAACGTGGCGTCTGCTCCAGTTTCCACTGTTTAGCATCGGCCCATCTATGTCTCTCCTCGGTGACTTCCTACTTGAACTTCAAGACTCAATTTAAATGTTGTCCCCTCACAAAACCTTAATTTTCCAGGACATGTTTATCCATAGGGTCCATAGCATATAATCCAAACTCAGCACACTTTTTCTTTAGAAATCAGAGGCACGTAACTTTATTACTAACTAAAAATTATAAATGTGTATTATTTGTATAAGTTAAGTTCCCCTGTTGTGCTTAGTAGTTTTATGTCAGTTTGACAGAAGCTAAAGTCATTTGAGAGTAGGGAATACTCTTATGAAGAAATAACCTGTATAATAAAATTAGGCTATAGGCAGACCTGTAGGGTACTTTGTTAATTAGTGATTAATATGGGAGGGGAAAGGCCTCTGCCCTGTCTCAACTCCTGTCCTGACTTCCTTCCTTCAGTGATGAAAGAGGAAACCAAAAAAGGCTTTCCTCCCCAGGTTGCTTTGGGTGTGGTGTTTCTTCTCAGCAGTGATGGCCCTAAGACAAAGGTGACATTCCATGAAATATGTGTACAGCTTGTTTAGGTCCCGCCCGTCCTCACTGTTCTTCCCTTCCCCATCTCTGAGTTCTCCCGCCTTCCCCAGCAGCCCCACTGTACTGTAAGTGCTTTAGTTTCCGCATCGGTGAGAGTATGTGATATGTGTCAGTCAAGACCCATGTAATAAAATTGGAGGCTTTGTGAGTGACAGGAACTCTGTCACAGCTACTCAGATCTTCTGTCTTGGTATGTGGACAGCTTAGACAGTATGTAAATGAACATGTGTAACTGGATTCTGGTGAACTTTATAATACTCAATGTCTCCCGTAACCATTTAATCATTTATTGTTTCAGGACTATATACCAGGCAGTGGACTAGATTTGGGCCAGGGGCCATGTTTTCCTGGCCTCTGGTCTAATTGGTTTGTCATTTCATTCAGTCATGCATTTGTTCACCTATGAAACAGAGTTTACCAAATCCAGAGACTCCCTACCCATCTCTTCCCCAGACAATCGCACAGTTCCTGGTATGCTTTATGAGGAAAAAGGAATAGTTGATTGAATAAAGGAGTAAACAAAGGAAAAGATGATAAATCTTTGCTAACTATTTCTTCTGTCACTGCATGATTACACCATCTGAGTGAGAAATATGAGAAATATGAGCAAAAGAGTTCATCAGTTTTATAGACTCCGGAAGTGTCATTCTGGAATCTTCATTTGAGAGTAACATCTACATTTGTTTATTGGGTATGAGATGGGCAGTGGTGGCACACACCTTTAGTCTTAACACTTGGTAGGCAGAGGTAGGCAGATCTCTGAGATTTCCAGGCCAAGCTGGTGTACAGATTGAGTTCCAGGACAACCAAAGCTACACAGAGAACCCCTGTCTCGAAACAACAATCAATCAAGAAGAGCGCTATCAAAGTGATATATTTGGGATGGACTAGCATTTTCTGTGCTAAATCTGGGTAAATAGATAAACTATAGAACAGGAAGTTTTTAACTAAAAAGAGGTTCCATTTGAATATGTCCAATGACTACTTTATATTCTGTAAGTGGTGTATCTTAAGTAGTAAGCCTAGGGTTGGATTACAACAATGAAATGGATCATTTACTCAGGGATTCGTTGCTGTTTAAGAAGATAGCATGGTGCATTTGTAGCTTTTCATTGTCATAGCACATACACTATCGCAAAACATTTTATCATGAAGACATAACTCGTGTATTGTCTTTTCACAGGCGAGATAAACTTTGGATTTGCATGGAATTCTGTGGAGGTGGCTCTTTACAGGACATATATCATGGTGAGACCAGAGTTGCTTTATATATATATGAATTCTAGAGGAACATATACTCAAACCTTAGCAAATGCACATACAGGAAATAACTATTTGTGTAGTTCTTTATATCCAGAGACTGATCTATGGCAGCCACACAGGACAGTTTTTGAGAGTGAAGTCATTAAGTATATAGCAAGCAAAAGTCAAAGAACAGGTAGATAGCAAGTAGCAGATAAATAAAAGCTTCTAGTAGATAGCACAACATCAAATCATGACTTTACAACATCCAACAGGAAGGAATCCTTGGGTAGCCTGATGACAGAGCAGAGACAGCACCATCCAACTGGAGACTTAACCAACACTGAGCAGAAGCTGACTAGGGAAACTGCAGTCAGCTGGCGTTCCCAGTGGAACTCTGTGTGCATGGAGGGTTCGCAGCTTTCCTCCATGTGGGAGATGAACAGCAACGGCCTCTGTTGAAGACGCTTCACCTTCCGTCTCTTCTCAAGGGTGTGGTGTGTTTACACCCATTGATCTTGCTGGGTTTCTTTCTCCCCATTACAGAGTTGGGGCCAGCCCAAACCAGGACAGGAGCTTCTGGAGGAACAAAAGAGGACCTCCACTTCTTTCCACAACCTTAAAATAGCACGTGGTGACATATCAGTGCAATTTTCGCATTACAGCTAGGATTAAAAAATTAAGACATGTATCTTGCTGTAGGAAAATGTCTATGATTGTGAAGGGGCAGGTTTCAGAATCATGTGTGTGCTGAGTTAGTTTTCGTTCATCTGCAAGTGTAGTACATGCAAGCCTACAACTTACAGGCCTTTGACTTAGCAATGGCATGGAACACTCTTACACTCAGTCCATATGGTATGCCGGATTTTGAATTTGAACCTTTACTAAGCTACTGGTCTATATCCATGTACAGCGAGAGTGTACATACTCTTGTTTATATTATTAGAGTCGTAACATGCTGCAGATGCACTGGGCAATGAGACCCTGAGATATACAACTGATGTTACATGGTGGCCAGGGCTGCTTAGCGGTGATGTCATATGTGGACATAAGAATTTCATTTTGACCTAAAATATTATCAATGTAAAATGGATTTATCCAGCACATGACTCATTGTAAGTTGAAGATCATGTATTGTAGATTATAGTCCAAACTTTTTATCTATGAATATCATCAGAACAGCAAGGTATGAAATAAAAATATAATCATTTTAGTTGTTCAGTTGTTTATAAACATGACAGGCACTGTTCTGAACTCTGGAGATACAAGAGTGAGCGTGTCACATTTAAAAAGAACCATAATAAAAATCTCTGCCTTTTTGGCACTGAGTTGAGTTGAATTGTTTAGGAATGTTGAATCTGTTCTTAATGGAATTTATAAACTTGGTTACTTACTGGAAAACATATGTTGCTTAATCCTGCTAACAATAATTTTCTTCTTCTCTTATAGTAACTGGACCTCTTTCCGAACCACAGATTGCATATGTTAGCAGAGAAACACTTCAGGCAAGTCAGATTTGAACTACTATTCTTTACTAAATGTTTGCTTACTATACATTACTGTTAGGGGACGAGATAACCTAGTTTGAAGACTTTAATACGTTTTACTTTTTTATTTAGGTGTATTTTGTTTTTGTGGTGCTAGGGTTGAACCGATGGCCTCACACATGCTGAACAAGTACTCTGTACCAACCTATATCTGGTCCTTAGTGCATTTAAAAATTGTTTTAAATACAAAATGTTTACAGTTAAATACTATAAAGTATAAAGGTTACAGTATAACCTAGAAGTCAAGCACTCTGGGTCTGTATATTTCTCTTAATGATAAAGAAGGCTTGATAGTTCAGTAGCGTCAGAAGAATTGAGATTCATTCTGATTTTAGTGAGCTATACACTTAACCAATTCAAACTATTCACAGAGTTTACTAAATGTTATTTTATTATCTTTCTCTTGACTCTGTACTTTATTATAATGACTTGATACTTGGTTTTCTATAGAGTAAATAAAGTAATAACTACTATTCAGTGTGCTATGTGATAAATCTTGCTTATTTTTCTATATATATATTTTTTAACTCTAGGGATTGTATTACCTTCACAGTAAAGGAAAAATGCACAGAGATATAAAGGTATATGTTATATTATTGACCTGGTTTTCTCTTTTAAATAACCTGTTTATCACTTTTAAATTCTCTAGATTAATCACTGAGCAGACTTCTTTTGATTATTCTACTTGATGAGTTCGCTACCTGAAATATATTACAAAAATAAGCAGTGATCTATGATATGTTTCACTACATTTTTAGAGTAGCATTGCTAAATCAGTATCACACACAGTAAGTCTACCGTTCTAAAGTGTGGGGTTTCCATGGGTTAGTCTGCAGTTGCTCATTCAGTTTTGGTTTTGAGACATGGCGCCATATAGGTCAGACTGTCCTCAGACTCACTATAGAGCTGAGAATATACTTGAATTCCTGCTCCCTTTGTCCCCATCTCCTGAGAGTTGGAATTATAATTCACAAGCACTACCACACCTGGCTGGATTAGGGCTTTCATAGTTTTTTTTTTTTTTTTTTAAGATTATTTGTAACTGTTCATCAGATACAAATTAGCTCCCTAGCATCCATAAAACCACCATAAACTGAGTTTGTCCCTCCTTAGGAAATGTGTCTTACATGGTGATGTTAGATAGTGTTAGTGATGCGCCTAGGAGGCTGAGTGAGACTCTGACACCTGCCGTGCTCTCCTCTTTGGTTCTTGGAAGAAAACACTGCCATACTCTAGACAAGCTGGGATTAGCTCAATCAGGGCTCCTGGTGGTGTTCCTAAGGACACTGCGCTCTTCAACCAAAATGGTTCTTCTTTCATTTATTTTTTTCTCCCTTCTTTGATTACTTCCTTATACAATTCTCTCCCTCTTATTTTTCCCTCTGTTAACCTTCTATGGGGGTAGGTGATTCATGTTGCATTCCTAGTCCCTGATGCAAGCCCGGGCCTCTGTTCTCAGAGAACACCCATCTGCCCGCACACTCTACTGTTCCCTGGGATGTAAGTGGATGTGCAGAACCCCTGCCTTAGGTATTTTCTGTAAGCCACTTCAAAGGCAAAGGGAAGGGTTTGTGCTTCAAAGGTAAAATTAGCATCTAGGGAGGTCGGGGTAGCCATATGTGACTAGGAGGGACTGGTAGGTTTTGTCAGAGGTAAAGAATGGTGTGTTCTCTAAACTGAAAGAACAGTATGAGCAAACAGTCGACGTGAATTTGAGACCACTGTGGAGAATACAATATCTGTACTATATTATTAAAGAAGGTTTCACAGGTCATAAGTGTATCTGGGTAGTTTTGTGCTCTGTTGTACAAGGACTCATGTTGGACTGTAGTTTGAGTAAATTCTGACTGTCAGCACGGCTCTGCCGTTGTCTAAGCTTCCTTGTGTTCTATTTTATTTGCATTTCTCTAGTAGCCTTCCTTCTGGTTCCATCCTTCTATTCTTGAGCACTTCTTTTACCCTTGTACTGACAAACAGTAGCCCTCTGCTTCTCCGCTCCACTGACTTCCTTTAGTAGTCGCTGAAAGATGCAGGTGCTTGGACCGCGGCTAGCAAGGTTCCTACAACACAGGCCCTGCACACATTCCTGAGCTTGCCTCCCACCATTCCTCTCTATTTTACTCCTTATGTCTCAGCCACACTGAATTTTCTGTCATTGGAAATTTTTTAAGGTCTTTCTGGTCCTGGGTCTTTGTGTTTGCTGTTCCTTCTTCCTAGAATGTTGTCCCGGATTTCAGTGTGGCTGTCCATCCTTACTTCCCTGAGACCCCTGCTTAAATCTCAGCTTTCAGAGGACTTCCTTCCCTTGCTTTATCTTCCAAGTCCTGCTTGACTTTGAATCTTTGTTGGGCCAGGGATAATCATTTTCTCTCTTCTTTCTCACCTACATACACAAGCTCATCACTGTACTCCATAACTTAAGTGGCTGACAGTTGTCTCTCAGAGAGAGGGCAGGGCAGTGGGAAGAGCAGATGGATCAGAAGCTGTGAAAGTCCTGATGTGGTCCCTCAGCATTTCTCCCTTTCCTGTGATCTCATAGGTCAGAGGTATTGTGTGTGGGTGTAGCTCCATTTCATGGATGGCATTCTAGGTATTTAGATTTCTCCTTTGTTTTCCTTCTACTCCTCTGCGGTTCTTTCTCATGTTGGTTAGAGGTAAGGAATTCCAAGAACACTTCGTCAAGCTATAATCACAGCCACCAGCTTGGATTAAAGAGCTGCCTACTTTGGCATACTCAGTTAAAAGTTGCATGGGGGCGGTTGTGAACCCACAGCTAGTGATTGGTGTGATAATTGACTCAAACTCTTAGTAAAGGAACCATTGGGCTAGAAAACCTTTCCTACCAAGGAGCAGGGCAGTCACATGCCAGCACTGGTGAGTTCCAGACAAAGAGCTTTTCAGGATGGGAGATACAGTAACCAAGTGTAAAGTATAATCAGAGCCATTGAGGTGCTAGTCATCAGCCCGGAAGTTGCAGTTAGGGAAGGTGTTAGCATTCATACCGTGTTAGCTAGGAACGCTTTTAAAGAGAGACACACATCAGTGAAATTACCTAAAAAGTGGACAATGTTTCCTGCAATTATGTAGCATTTTAATTGGACATATTTTTAAATTTAAGTATTTCTAAGTTCAAGGCTGTGGTTATTGACTTATGTATAGTTAACCTATTGTACATTTCACCTAATGAAATGCTTCCCACTCAACTAAAATGTTCTCACTTTGAAGGGTGCTAACATTCTACTAACGGATAACGGTCATGTGAAATTAGGTAAGTAAATCAGAATTCCATTATACACACAGGCCTTTTCTAAAATGTAATTGGCTTTGGTTTGGGTTACTTTGTTTCTCAGGAGTGTAGGTCCCGTGTGTCACCCCTAGGGATAGCATATTTGTTCAGTGGGGATCCCATTGCTGAGCCACACTCTTCTGTCTGATTTTTCTTCCCCTAAGAAAGCAGAAACATACTTAACAAGAAACAGATTTTTGCAGATATTATGAAATAATATGGATTGGTAACTCTTTCACCTCTAAACCTAGAGATTGGGCTTCTAGTAGAAAAATTGTATTAAAATTGAAATGAGGACCAGAAAATTTAAAAATCCAGTAACTCCAAAAATTCTACATATATATTCAGATTTAAAAGAAAACATACATTATTGGCATGTGTACATTTTAGATGCTAACTGTTGCTTTGCCCCAGACAGTAACTTACAAGTGCAGAACCAGTAATAACTTAGTATGAGTTTAAAACAATAAAGTGTTCTATAAATAACTTTATTAACTGGTGACAAGAATGTAATAACATATGGAACAATTATTTTGAACTATTTAGGACAAACCAAATTTCAAAATATTCATTTGTTTTATAAAATGGTATTAGTGCTCCGGATGTTAGCTCCAAATGTACAAGGTGCTGGGTTTGTCCCCAGATGCACAGTATAAACAGACAGGCAAATAAAACTGCTTTAAACCACATCCTATTGTAGGACTAATCAGATTGAAAATATTTGTCTAGTAATTAACACATAAGATAGTTTTTCTACGCAGCCTGTCAGTGAGAGAAGCAGAAAGGGTTCACCCCATTTTGCTCAGCCCTGTGCCCTAGGAGCCTGCTTACTGTACCTTCCTTTCCCTTAGGGTGGACTTAGGAACTGTTAAACACACTAGAAAGTGTTGGATCTGAACATAATTAAGGAACAGGAACAAACCCCACTAGTCGCCAGCATTGACTTCAGAGTGTTCTGCAGAGGGAAGGATCTGGGGATGTCATGGTTTGTGTCTTTTCAGGCTACATGTCCATTTGACTCTGCAGATGTCAGTCTGTCTGACAGAGAGTGACTAGACTAAACAGGTTCTTAAAGGTCCCTTCTAGTAAGACTCCTTGAAATAGAGGGCCTGAAGAATAAACTATATCCGTGTCAGGCTCAATTTTCCTACGGCCGCTGTTTCTTATCACAGTCATTTTAGCCTTTATTATTGTTTGAATCATATGAGTTACATGGGAATCCATTTGGCTGTGCTACAGACTACTTTATGATATTTTAATATTTTAAACTGTAACATGTTTGAGATTGTTCCATGTCTGTGAAACTGAAAATAAGTACTGGAAGTTACTTTTGGTATTATCTTAAATGCTTTCTTTTCTCTCATTTTTTTAAATAGCTGATTTTGGAGTTTCTGCACAGATAACAGCTACAATTGCCAAACGGAAGTCCTTCATTGGTACCCCATATTGGTAATATTATTTTAATACTCAAACATTTAACTTCTTTTTATTAGTCTGTCATTATTGTATTCAATGTCTCTTTTAAAAAATAAGTCAGAAATCTTAAGATAGATGTTTTTATATCGTTTTATACCTCCATATTCTAATTATCACATTATTCACGGTTTTCAAAACCTTTTTTAGGTTTTGGTGTTACCAGAAATAGAAACTAGAGCCTCAGCCATGCCAAGTAAACAGTAAACAGGCTCCTCCGGGGTCTCTGCAATCCTGAGTGACTGTGATGAAAAGCTTGTCTCTGGCCTCAGCCAGTTCTTCACCCTCTGGTGTCTGACCCACAGACCTTCCTTCTGGACACACCTGTCCCCCGGGTGGTCTTTCCCGCACAGGAAACCATCCTAGCATCCATGTTTCCACTGGAAAGCGCTGCTTTGGGTTTAAGTAGTCTTGGCCATGCCTCAGCTGTGCTCTCCTCAGGCTTTCCAGCCTGACCCTCAGCACACAGCCGTGCTACTGGGTTTTGTTTTGTTCTAAGCTGGAATCATGATGTCATTTCTTATATTGATTTGTCTCTATCAAATACAGTTTTTTTTAAGTCAACTAGAGCTTTAAAAGCTTTCATTTAAAGAAAAGTGTACAGCTGTCTTGCTTTGTCTGGCACTAGCCATCACTTGTAGACTTTTTGTAAAAGTTGAAGACTTCGGCTTGTTCACCTGTGTCTCGGTTGTCTTGTCCTTGCAGTGTTTTTGCTGAGTCAGCTACAGTCTGTCACCACTCACTATTCTCTTTCCTCTTTCCAGGTTTGTTTTTAATTTGCTTAAATCGGCTCTTAATCTCTGTAAGACAGCCCATTTCTCCTCGAATTAATTGCCCAGTTATGTAAGATGCGTCTGTGATTTCCTGGGCTGGTAAAGCCTGCCAAGCTGAGTCCTTTATGTGCACGCACACGGGAACTCAGCGGCTGCCAGCCAGCACTCGGCTCTGCTCCTGATGCAGCCCTTTCTGTGGCCTCCTGTCCGCTTCCGGTCTGCAGCTCTCTAACAGAGCTCTGCCCGTGGAGCTCCTTTCTTGTATCCTAAGTCTTCCTCTTTACCTTTTTTAAAAATATAGTTTAGTCTCTTTCTGGTGTATGGTGTAAAAGCTTTAGGACTCTGTATTTCTAGCTTCACGTTTGGTTGGGTGTGAAGCACTAGGTTACACTATTTGAGGCATTGTCCATGTGGCTTCTGCGATGCCGTGTGAAGCCGTCATGGTGCGTGCACACCTCCCACAGTGATGCCTTCAGTGTCCCCGATATTGTGCTTGGTTTTGACCTTCAATCATTCATACTTTTCACTTGGTCTTTGCCATTCTAGATGGTTCTCTGGGAAGTCCTCTAGTGTTGACTTGGCCACTTCTCTGCCGTATTTCCTCCTGCTCTCTGGAACATCTTCATGTCTCGAGCCAGAGTCAACTCACTAGTTCTCTCACTCCCCCTCATTTATTTGGAGGTTTGTTTTGGTTTTGTTTTTTGTTTGTTTGTTTTTCTTCTAGGTGGGATTTCATTATGTAGCTCTGGCTATCCTGGAACTGTGTACACCAGGCTGGCCTTGAACTCACAGAGATCTGCCTACCTCTCCTTCCCAAGTGCTGAGATAAAAGGCTTGACTCACTCCAAACTACTTCTCCCACTTTGGAAAAAAAATGTTATGTTTAAGATAGAGGTGAATCTCTGTGAGTCCAAGGCTAGCCTCGTGGTCTGTCTACAGAGCAAGTTGTGGGCCTGCCAGTGTTTCAGAGTTGAGAGAGTCACAAAAAAAAAAAAAAAAAAATCCTTCAGGTTTCTGCAGGAATTTCTCAGTGTTTTAGGTTCATACTTGCATAATGGAGTCTTTCTTTCTATGCAAGTTTAAAAATCATTGTATATTAGTTCATACCAAAGAGCAAGATGCTACAAACCAGCTCTGGAACTGGGTATTGTATATACCTATAATCCAAGTTTGGGGGTGACTGAGAAAGGAGACTCACTGGAGCCCGAGAGGTTAAGGACAGCCTGGAGCAAATTAAGCCTGTCTCAGAATATGAAGGCAAAGCAGATTTACATCACAGTGTGCAGTAAAAACAAGGTATGGGCCCAGTGATTAATGTTCCCAAAGTGGACAGGCAATGTTCTTTCTGTTCACAAACCTACGCAATTCCTGAGTGATCCTGTCATATTTCTACTTGTCCTTATGCTGTATAAATAACAAAGGACTGATTTCTGGGTCTCATAGGGTGAGGGCAGGAGTCTGGGATTAATTATTGACACTTCAATGCTACTCCTATCCTCAGCCAGCCTCAACTGACTTTGGTTAGCTTGTAACTCTAGAGTAGCTTGTGGGTGCAGTCTCTGAGACTAGTCAGCTGTGAGTTTCTTCTGCCTCCTTGGGTTCCCTCATCTCACTGTGTGATTTCATGCTCCCTTTAGTCCCTCTGTGTCTCTAGGTAAGGTATGGCTCCTAGGACCTCACAGGGTATGTGTTTATGTTTCTCCTTATTCTGCTTCTCACTCACTTCCAGTTTGCTCTTGGAGAAGAGCAAGGATTTGAAGACAGTCCATTACTCTTTCCAAGATATCTCTGCCCAGTTTGTCTTAAAGCATATAGAACACACAGATCTCAGGAATCTCACCTAACTCTGTGCACACGCTCAGTTACTGCTGGTGAGTCTCACCTAACTCTGTGCACACGCTCAGTTACTGCTGGTGAGTCTCACCTAACTCTGTGCACACGCTCAGTTACTGCTGGTGAGTCTCACCTAACTCTGTGCACACGCTCAGTTACTGCTGGTGAGTCTCACCTAACTCTGTGCACATGTTCAGTTACTGCTTGCTGGTGAGGACTGGTCTCCCCCTCTAGCTCCAGAGGTTAAACGTTGTAGTAAATATTATTTTAAAAATGGATAAGGCTTATCTCCTTATCGCCCCCCTTGGTCTCACTCCTCGGGCACCGCTTCTAGTACAGAGCCAGGTGCATGGACTGTCACTCGGTCTGCCTGACGCCCCTCCTCACGGTTTCCTTCCCAGGTGGTTCCCTCTGCCTGCCCTACTGCCTCCGTCCCGGGTAGAATCACAAACATCACTTCAAAGCCCGGTAACTTTTCAAACGGGTTTCTATAGTAGATTCTCAACTCACAGATCCTCTGCACAATAAGATTACATAAAATAGGCAAACATACAAACTGTCCCTCCATATGAGATAAAGACCTATAGAATCCCTTTAAATATTCATGTCTACCTATGTCCGATTACAGCCACCAGGATCTAAGTCTACTTTCCCCGGCTCCATCTTGGTTTTTTCTTTTCTCAATCCCCCTTCCTCTTCTGTTTTCCTGCCTTTTCTCCGCCTGCTTTTCCACTGTCCAATCATGTATTGCCTTAACATAAATCTACAGTTAAATGCTATAAAATGGGAAGTACCTTGGAGCTTGTGAAGCTGTGACTAGGGAGGTTGGATAACACCCCTGCTCTCGTCTCTGTCTAGCACCGTGCCTTTCCCACCTTTGTCTAATAATATAGTATCTCTCTTGCAAAGCGATTAGGAATTAGACAGGAAAGTCTGCTGAATCGGGAAAACTAAGAGCTAGTAGTAAATGCCCCCTAGGCATCTCATCTGTGATGGTGGAGCTGGCCCTTACTCAGCAGACTTTGGTGGAGGGCCAAGGCCTTCTCTTCCTTTGAGATGGTCACTCTTGTTCGGTGTATTGTTCTGTGGTGGATGAACATCAAGATAAAACAGAAATATTTCCTGTTACCTACCCTTCACCTCTGGTGATCCCTCTGACCTGTCTCAAATGTCCTGCATATGGAGTCATGTGGGGCTTTCACAGCACTTTGTGATTCTTACGCTAGTATCTTAGTGGTTAGGCTTTTCTGGTTGTCTTTATAAACTGTCTTCAACAAGTTTTCTGAAACATTCACTTTCATTCTGGACATAGCTTAGTCTTCTTGCCTCTAATAAGAGTGTTCACCAGATTGATTGTGTATGCAGCAGTCAGCACACATGAAACACGGCTCCTAGGTGAGCGGGGGCACAGGACTGAAGTAGACCACCTGGTCACCACCACTGCTGTGAGCTCAGGGACTGAGTGCCGCCCTGCCGGGCTTCCCTGTCCTGTAGCCATGTCCCAGCTGTCAGTGACTAGGACCCAGCACTCTCTGTTTTACTGTTCTTACTGTGATTTGAATTTCCAGTAGGGAGATTTTTAGATCAAATTGCCCTTAAGACCAAGTGTTTTGAAAGTTGTCTGGTTTTTACTTTCCTATAACTGACCCAACTCACTTTCAGCTGTGCGCGTGAGGCATGCCGTTGCCCTTAGAGAACTCTTCCGTGTTTTTCTCAGTTGTTTCCAAAACTGGTTTGGGATTTCAAAGTTTGTGTATTTGAAAATTAATTAAACAATTCAAGGTATAATTAGACTAAAACAGTAGCAAAGCAAAAAGGAATTCAAAACTTACCAAATTTGTAATTTCTCTCTGAACAAAACGTTTTGAAAAAGAGACACACGTTTTGATAACTTATCCATTATCTTAATGTAAACTTTTTAAAAGCACTCAAAAGTTTATAGTAAGTATAAACTAAATGTTGAACTGAGAACAATGGTTAGGCTGCAGGGTAGTGCTGTAAGCATAGTGTGAAACAGTTATGACTGTTGGTTACATTTTTTTTTAATGGAATTTTGGGAAGAAGCGTTTCGGATGAAAACAAATCTGGGGCAGATTACTGTCGCACCGGTAAATTTTCATAAACTTCGTAGTGTAGCTAACTGGTGGAGTAGCCGGGGAGGCTAACATGTCTGCCAGGAGACATTAAGAATTTGGGAAAAGTGGGTCTCTTAAATATGGTGTACCTATTTTCAGACATCAAAGGAGCAAGCAGAATTTAATTGAGCTGTTAGTGAGTCTGTGTGTCTCTGTAAAGAGCGTACAAGAAGTAACACTAAGCACGAGGTTTTTGTGTCCTGGCTTATTTCCTGCAGGATGGCCCCAGAAGTCGCAGCTGTTGAGAGGAAAGGAGGGTACAACCAGCTGTGTGACCTCTGGGCAGTGGGCATCACTGCCATCGAGCTGGCTGAGCTCCAGCCACCCATGTTTGACCTTCACCCAATGAGGTCAGTGTGCCTGGTTAAGCCCAGTGCTGATGGATGCTTACTTACTGTGTCATGGGCCGACGTTAGCCTTATTGGGAGTAGATTGAAATGTGTTCCTGTCCTGAGAATGTGAAGTGTTACAATGTGCAAAATGCTTTATGTGTTTTCCAGGGCATTGTTTCTAATGACAAAAAGCAATTTCCAGCCTCCTAAACTAAAAGATAAGTTGAAATGGTAAGTATCTTTGTTTGTTGACTTTCATAGCAATATGAGCAAAATTGAGAATAGGGGAAAAGGGGAAGTTAAATACAGAAGCTTAATTTTCGACCTTTCTTAGGTCAAATAGTTTCCATCATTTTGTGAAGATGGCTCTTACCAAAAATCCAAAAAAAAGACCCACTGCAGAAAAGCTGCTACAGGTATTGTTTTACCTTGAAACATTCATTTTCTTTCACAAGATAAGATGTTTAACAAATGCCTAAAGTGTTTTTTGTGTTTTTTTAGCATCCGTTTGTCACACAGCCTCTGACAAGGTCTTTGGCAATAGAGTTGCTGGACAAAGTGAATAATCCAGATCATTCCACATACCATGATTTTGATGATGATGACCCGGAGGTAGGAACTGTTTTCACTAACTACTGCACATGACTGTGTGTGTGAATAAATCATCTTTATGATCTAGCTTAAACAAACTAGAGTTTGGAGAGGGTGACCAATTCTTTGTCCTGGGAAGTCACTTGCTAGATTTTCCATATTGTTCACTTGGTGACATTTGTGGAAGAAGAGGGAAAGCCAAGCTCATTTAATCCACGTGAGGTCCCTAGTTACTTCAGAGTGCTCATGGAGGCTGCTCCGTCATCAAATGAAGAGCAACACAATTCCCAGTCTTCTCCGAAGGACCCTCATACCAGGCTTCATAAGATACTGGGAGTTGGCTAAGGTACAATAGATGTGTTACAAGTAAAACCATGCTCCACTGTGGAAATAAAAGCAAATCAGCATGTGCAAGGGTATAAAATTACCCTACTGTGACAAGAACGCTGCTCTTAGTGGGAACTGTCTGTTATCATATCCACCTCTCCTAGCTTAGATAGCTGTGTGCCTGCGCCCAACTCAGTATGTGTGGTACAGCCAAATCCCCTACAACCTTCAGTCTGGCTGCAAGGCACTCAAAGTGGTGTAGACCTCAAAAGCCACGGAAGGAACAAGAATCCTCCATAAACAGGTAAATGTCAGATGGTCCTTGGGGACAGCCCGTTGTCAATCCACCATCATTCTAGGTCATTACACAAGCTCTCTCTTTTTAATGAGTTTGGAATATGAAAGTTAAGTGTGAAGTATATTTGACCTAATACTTGGGAGAAAATTGTTTTTTGCTACTTAGTATAATTTTAGGAAACTTGGCTTTAGAAATGTAATTAGTACACAGGTGGTCCTACACTTGCAGGGTACAGAGGCTGTAAAAATGACCTCTAGGCCAGGGGTAGGGGTGCATGCTTGTAATCCCAGCACTTGGGGGCTGAAGCAGGAAGATTGTAAGTTCAAGGATTGCTTGGAGTATGCAATGGTATCCTAGACTGTTAGCTGAAATCCCACAAAGGAATCTTAATAATAAATGGAAATAATTGAGTTTTCCTTGAGATTTTAATTTTTTGTCAAAACGTTAAAACCCTTAGTACAAATTATATACATATTGGGAAGTGGATAACATTATGTAGTGTTTAAGATATAATAGGAGGTAAGGCTAATATTTGTGTATTTTATTTTCATGTTGAAAAATAATGCAAATCACTTATGACCAGTAGCTACTTAGTCTTACCTTGTCCTGTGACCTCCTGACACAGAGCAGTGCTTCTATGCCATAGTCCTTTCTGAGTCTCTTTCCTAGTCACAAAGGAAGGAAGGAAAAGAAGGAAGGGAGGGAAAAAAAGAGAAGGAAGGAAGAAAAAGAAAGACTATGCTTTTCATATTCTGTGGATTCCTAGAACATAAGGGAGACTTTTTTTTTAATTTTTTTAAATTAAAAAATTTATTTGAAATAAGGTTATTTTATAAACATTTTCACTGTGCTTAGAGAAGAATACAGTTAAATGTTGAATATATAAGATTTCAAATTCCTATGTTGAAATAAGTTCTCACTGACTCTCCACAGTGGATTTCTGTGACTAGTGCACATTACATTTATTGAGAACAATCATGCCTTGTCCCTCCAGGAGCTGGCCTTAGACTCAGAACTCTGTGCTGCCTCTTCCATGTCTTCCGTATTGGCTGGAGAAGGACTGTGCCCCGTGATCTGCTTTACGATCCATGTCGTGACAGCCCTTTCTCTTAGCAATCTTTTTCTGTGTTATTGTGGGAAGGCTTTCTTGTACAACTGTCAGTCAGTACATGTGAGTGGAAAACCCCATCAGGGCTTTGGTCCACCTCTGTTCTCCATGCCAGGGTCTGGACTGTCTTTCTTCATCTAGTCAAGTAACTTCTGGGACTCTGATTCCTTACGTGCTAGAGATTTCATTCCCAAAGAGTTTCCTTAAGCCCTAGTTCTACTTTGATACATTTAGGCCTTAGCAGCTGCTACACTGAGATGTGCAGAGTGAGCTTCCTAAAGCAGCACGTATGAACAGGTCCTTTAAGGAAACAGCGTCCTCCTTGACTTACCTTTGCTGTCGTAAATGAGGGTGTGTCCTTTAGTGAACAGAGGGGGCGGCTCTGAGAAACACGTGCTAGAGTTGACAGAAATATAACCAACACAGTTTTGAACAGTCTTACTTCAGTCAGTCCAGCTCGTACTGTAGCAAAAATGAGCATGCCATTATCTCCTGTCATATGCAAGTGAATTTGTGAGTCAGAGAATAAGCTGTAAACCCACCTGAGGCCCAGCCCAAGTTCCATCCTGGGACCTGCATGGTGGGTGGAGAGAACCAGCTCTCCTGGTTGTCCTCTGACCTCCACGGAAGTGCGTGCGTGTACACACCTAAATAACTGAAACCAAATAAAATTTCAGAAGAATAAAGATGCCTTGGGCTCCATTATTGTGAAATGCTATCTAGAGATCTTCATAGTGCTGTCTTTTCTTTCTTTCTCTCTGTAATGTTTTTGTTTTCTTTTCCTTCTTTTTTTGAAGGAAGCCTCCTTATGTTACCCAGACTGCACTTCATCACCTGGGGTCAGTCTTTCCACCTCAGCCCCACACGAGCTAGGACGATAGGTGTTCCTCACTGTTTCTGGCTTCACTGCCTGGGTGTAATGTATTCATTTTTATAAAATGGACTACGCATGTCTAAGGTGCTACAGATAAACAAACACATGATTTAATTCTGTGTTTTTCCAATTACACCAGCATATTCTATCAGAATAAAAAGTTTGCTTTGAGTGGATAACTTAAAAGTATTCTTATTTTTACCTTCATTTATCCTTGCATAATTTTGTAGATAGAATTGTGACTTGATTATCAAGTGTTACATATCAATAATTTTGTTTTTTTTTTAGCCTCTTGTTGCCGTACCACATAGAATTCCTTCAACGAGTAGAAATGTGAGAGAAGAAAAGACACGCTCAGAGATAAACTGTGAGTACAGACGACCATTTGTAAGTCAGCGACCAAAACGAGTTTACGCTGCAGTGTAGGTAGAATTATTCTTTTAATTTTTTAAGGTATTTTTTCTTTGTAAACACAGTTATATGTAAAGTTTAGTGACTGCTATATGAATTCTATTTTCTTTATTCCTCTGGAACTTTGGGTACCAGGAAAGGGATTATATATGTTACACTTGTAAGGAAAAGTAAGGCATGAGACTAGAGAAGATGGATGCCATCATGGGACTGCACCTTCACTGCTAAGCTCCTGTAAGTCACCTCGAGACCTTGCTCAGTGCAGCCTGTGGCTCGGTAGGTAGGGATGGAGTGAGTGTCTTCTGACATGCTCCCTGTGTGTGCCTGTGCTAAAGGGCCACTCTGTGTGTGAACTGAAGAGAGAAGTCTGCAAACCAACTGTGAATTACCTTAAACAACTTAAAAGTGGTTTCTCAGGCTCCACTTGTCCAGAGTCCACGCATTGGTCTCTTGGTCACGCTTTGCTCCTTTGCATCAGTGACCCTCAGCCTCCATGTAGTATATGTGTGTGCTGCAGGAAACTAGACCCCTGTAGCCCAGCTTCTCTGAGACTCCTTGTGTACTCTGGAGGCAGAGACAGATAATAAGCATCATATTCTTTGTGTGCTGAGGAAACGGCAGCATGGAAGCCTCCACTTTCGGTCCTTTATGGGCTTGAGAGTTGATACTTTCAGGTCTGACTCACTGTTTTCATGAGTGTTTCAGGTGTGTCTATATTGGGGTTTCTATCGCTGGGATAAAACACCATGACAGAAAGCAGCTTGGGGACAAAAGCTTGTAGGCCATCATTTAGGGAAGGCACTTGACAGGACCTCAGGTAGAGCAAAAGCTGATGCAGAGGCCGTGGATGCACACTGCGCTTGCACGGCTTGCTCAGCCTGCTTCCAGAACCAGGACCACCATCTCAGGGCGGTACCTGAGCCCTCTGGTCAGTCACCAGGCAGGAAAATCTCACAGGCTTGCCCACAGGCCAGGCTGCTGGGGACATTTTCCTAATTGAGGTTCCCTCCCTCCAGATGACTCGATCTTGTTCAGGTTGACAGAAAAATAAAATTGTATAGGATGTCTTATGGTTATGTATGAAGTTTCCTATATAGAAAGGTGCTCTGAAATGTTTCCTATAAAGATAGGCATTGGAACAATGATTAGGTAAATTTTTTCTTCAGAGTTGTTTCCAGCTGCCTGGTTTTTCTTCCTATGACCAGTTCTTAACTAAATGGTGTTCAGACAACAGGTGTAGAAAGGTTGTGTGTTGCCTTTGGTTTTAGGAAGCCCCACTGCCTTCAGCTAAATGTGATAAGCAAAGGTTTATGTCACCTTCCCAGAGTCTTCATAGCTCCACATTGTAGGATTGGCTTTGATCTTGGCTTGTGAAAGGCTCAGCCGTCTCAGAGAAGCTCAGAACGTTTCCCCTGGCTGTGTAAGAACAAGGGAGTGGTAGGACAAACAGCCGCAGCCTGACGGTAAAGACAGGCAGTGCTGTATACCGGGTCGGTCATCAGTCAAACAGTAGCTGGAAGAGACCGGCAGAGGCAAGTCTCAACATCATAGCAGAAGAGTGTGAAGAGTGAGTCTGTGGATTCCCCTCCACAGAGTGCAGGACCAGGGAGGGCTGCTGAATAATATTTTAATACCTTGTGATCTTTGATGTAAGATTGTGTGCAAGCAGTAATGAAGGGTCTATTCTTGAACAGTCTACTTCTCCAGACCATCATTGACGTCTGAGCCATTAACAGCCGCCAGTGCACACGAATACTCATGCACCCTCCACACATAGTTAGCATGTAGAGAACTATGTCAGCACTATAAACGCATGCCTTGCGTTGTTTAATTGATACTAAAATAAGTTGAAAAGACGTGTTTTTGTTTTCTGTGTGTGGGTGTTTACCTGAATACATGTAAACGAGCCATATGCATACAGTGCCTATCGAGGCCAGATGAAGGATAAGATCCCCAGGAACTGTCATAAACAGACGAACATTAGCCACCATGTGGCTGCTCGGAACCAAACCAAGGTGCACTGGAAGAGGAACCCATGCTCTTAATGACTAAGCTATCTCCCCTGCTCCATTAGTTACACTTTATATGTAAAGTTAAAATCAAAAAAAAATTTATTAAAGTAATTATGTTATGAGGTCAGTTCTTTCCCTCGCTTGGGTTGACAGTAATACCTGGTTTTGGCCAACATTCTTAATAGTTAACTGTGGCATCTTTATTTCTTTTGTTTTTCTCAGACAGGGTCTTGCTGTTAGAGTCTCCTGCCTTAGCCACCTCAAAAGTTTTTACACTTGCGACTAATTTCATATCAGTGGTCTTTAGTACTTTACCCCAACCATAAATCAGAGAGATCAAATGTAAAGGTAGTAAAACATTGTGTGCATTAGAGCATCAAAGAATGAAGGTTCTAGCATACAGTTCAGTTGGCTGTAAAACAAACATTGTCTCATAGAGATCTTGAAGGTCAGAAGTCTAGAACAGCATCTGTCATAGTCATTGCTGTGAAGTAACACTGTGACCATGGCAAATCTTAGAAAAGAAAGTATGTACTTGGGGGCTTGCTTACTCTCTCAGTCACTGTTCTATTGCTATGAAGAAACATCATGACTAAGGAAACATTTACAAAAGGAAGCATTTCGTTGGGGGCTTGCTTACAGTTTCAGAAGATCCGCTATTATCCTCGGAGCAGGAAACATTGGCATCACGAGTAGTGTTGAGCAGTAGCTGAAATCTACATCCGGTTCTGTAGGAAGAGTGACACACTTCCTCCAACAAGGCCACACCTCCTGATCCCTCTCAAATAGTCCCGTTCCCTAATAACTAAGCATTTAAATATATGCACCTATAGTGGCCATTTTTATTCAAACCCCACATTTACAGAAAGTCAGTTCTTTTTTATCGTTGTGCAAAACATAATGGTGCATGTGACGCTGGAGCGGTAACTGAGATCTACATCCTGGTCCACAGGCCAAGAGAACCTGAGCCTTACATGGACTTTTGAAACCTGAAAGCCCCCTCCCAGTGACACATTCTTCCAATGAGGCCACACCTACTCCATCAAGGCCACACTCCTAATCCTATTTTTTTCAGACAGTTCCACTCACCAGTAACTAAGAATTCAAATATATGAGCCTATGGAGATCATTCTTACTCAAACCACTGCATTCCAACGTCTCTTCTGAGACTCAAAGGAATCTCTTTAACTATAAATCAAAATCAAAAAGCAGATTACATACTTCCAACATAAAATGGCACAGACTACACATTACATTCCATAAGGAGAAAATGGATCATAATGAGGAAATCCTGGACCAAAGAAAGACTGAGACCCAGAAGGGCAAACACACATCTCATATTTCATGTCAAACCACCTTCAGATCACCAGTTTCCTTCACTTTATTAACTGTCAGACACTTCTCTCTCTTGAGCTGGTCCCATGCCCAGTCTTTCGCTTTCCTTGTCAGACATCCCAAGATTGTGGCATGTCACAC
Source organism: Micromys minutus (assembly GCF_963924665.1). Taxonomy (NCBI): domain Eukaryota; kingdom Metazoa; phylum Chordata; class Mammalia; order Rodentia; family Muridae; genus Micromys; species Micromys minutus. The sequence continues at coordinate 86,331,694 of NC_137972.1, read as the reverse complement.
ACAATCCAGAGTTCATCTTCACAGCTTCACCAAGGGCCTCTCAGGGCGTGCGATGCACACTTGGCCCCAAGGACTTTTCTTAGCCACATCTGGAGATCCTGAAGCTCCTTTCTTGTGTCCTTGACTGTAAAGCTAGAACCACGTGGCTGATGCTTCCAAGTTTTGCTGTTTAATAGGGCTTCAACAAGGACATAACTACTCCAGCATCTGTGCCACACTTCTAATCCTTGTAGTTCAAATCGCTCCTAGTGGCTGTGTTCTGGGAGTCAGTCTTCTTCAGACCACCACAGTGTGGTAGTGTTTCAGGCTCAGGGCCTCTGGTGACACAGCTGTCAGGAAGTTAGCAGAACTGTGGTCATGGAAGGCTTGGCTAGGCTAGATGGTTGCTTCCACACTCACTCACACTACTGCCAGCTAAAGGCCCTTCTTAGGGCAGCTCACTAGTAAGGATATTCCTCCAAACTAGATGATCCAACAGAAAGACAACCTTACCATAAAGGTCAGCCATTATTCTGCCATGTTTGCTTTGTCATCTCCACAGACTCTGACCTTGTATAAGAGGACTACACAGAAATTACAGGGACCACACACCCACTGTTGTAGAACCCCAAGGAGTCACAGAGCACAATTAGACAATAGACCACTGCAATACAAGAGGTTTTTATTCCCTGTACATAGGGTTGCTCATCCTCGCAGGGAGAGTCAACCCTAAACTCAAAAAGCATCCATCTTTTATACTTTTTTGTGAGGGGTACTATTGGTCAGAAGTATAATTTTCAGAAAGAGGAAAGGAAGGGGGGAGAAACTTTGGCAGTAAGATTGACAATTTGCATTCTCCTTGGAATTCAGTACAGGGAGGGGTAGGGGAGCTGTTCCTAAAGCAGTCATTTTTGTTTTGTCTTAACTCAGCTTGGTCAGCATAGCTTGACCTGCCCACTAAAACTTTGTTTTTACATTTTCAGAACCTGGTTTATATATTTCAAAATTTTCAGGGGTTTTGTCCTTGTTTTGTTTCTCAGAATTGGGTGATTAGAGCATGAGCTAACTATGACATGCGTCAGGACCCTATCTAGGGTTTCTAGAGGGCCAGGTGGCTGTCAGTCAGTACATTCTGTGGTTTTTCTGAGACTTACTCTGGGCCATTGTTTTTATTTGTCAGGCACAGGCGGGTCTCATAGCCTTGGGATGACTGGAAAGTCTCTGAGTCTGACTTCAGCCATTTCTGTGTCTTTAGGGTCTCACATTCTAGTAAATTCTATCTTTGTCTACTTTCTCAAAAATGGGTGTTTTGGAAAAGTCTCAGAGCCCCTGAAAACTTTGTGTTTTCCATCACTGCTGGCACCAGCTGATGTGTACCTGGCCAGATACCAAGTTCAAAAATCTCTTATGCTGGACCACGGCACATGAGCAAGTTATGTCCTGATTTTAACATGCCAATTTTCTTGTTATTTTTCTTTTTTTTACAGTATAAAATGCATAATAATCAAGAATACAACTCGGTATAAAACAATTGCCTGTGATGATCAAGGCCCTGGTTCAGTCCCCAGCACTGTATGCATGGGTTAAAACATCACACCAGTCACTATTTACAGGGAGTTCCTGTGTTCAAGGCTAGCCTGCACTAAAATAATAAGCCCTGGCTCAGAGACGAAGGAAGGATGTATCCCATATCCCGACATAACCTCTCTCTCTTCTCAGTTGGCCAGGTAAAATTTGACCCGCCCTTAAGGAAGGAGACGGAGCCACATCATGAACTTGTAAGTGTCCTGGTCTTGGAATGTTAGCCTCTGAACATAAATCTTAAGGTTGCCTTTATGATACACTGGTACTGACTAGCTAGGATTCAATATTTTCATATTTGGAGAAAAATGGTAATTCTAAATACCGAATAAATAAATCTGTGTTGCTGAAAATGAGTATTTTTAAAATTATTTAAAGAGATTAAGTGTTACCATTCTCAGATTAACTGCTTTAAATGCTGGCTTTTACTTTTTTTATTTTTATTTTTTTAAATCTGTGTTTGGTTTTGAGGTGCTTCTTTTGTATCCACTAGGAAAAGTGCCATCCAGTGGTGGCATCTGGAGTGAGCAGAGCACTAACTCAGTCAGAGCAGGCGTGGGAATAACATCACTTGCCTGTGAGCAAAGACTCATGAGGCTTGGTGGGGGCTCCTGTGTGCTGCTGTCCAACTGCAGTTTCTGGTCCAGTCTTGGAGACAGAGTACTCTGCAAAAATTTGCAATATTGATATACTTATAGAAGAATAAAGATGAGATTAAAAATAATTTTAATAAAATTTGCCAAGGCCATAGATTATTAGTCTGGTGGGTTTTCCTTTCCCATTTGATAAATTAGGAAAAAAAATCGTGGTTAATACATGCTGAAGGCTGACCTAAGCAGGAGCTTTCTTACCAAGTTTAAGTGCGTATTTTCACCACTTGACTGGCACAAGGAAGACATCAGCTTGTCTCACGATTTCACTGTAGTAGCCTGAAGGGAGGGAATGTTAACTATTAGATGCTCATAGTTTAAAGTTAAAGCCTGCAGAAGATGAGGAGCTAGCTACAAGCAGTCACATAATGCTTGTGAATGCTAATTGTGTTTTTTGTAAGGCAGTCAGTCTGCAGAGTGGATCTGTCCTAACTAGTAACTGTGTTATCAAGCAATTGTTATGATGTCGCTTGTGTGCAAGCCACTTGCTGTCGTTTGATTTTGCATTTGCCTTAATAAAATCATGTGAGCAGGCCCCAGCTCCCTTGTGAAAGTTTCCCTTGTGAGTTTGTGGCTGTCAATAACCTGGGTTTCTTGGTCTCTGCTAAACAGCCCGACAGTGATGGTTTTTTCGACAGTTCAGAAGAAATATACTACACTGCAAGATCTAATCTGGTATTTCTCATCTTCTGATTTTCTTTGTCAGCACTGTTTTAGTCTTAACTCTCTTAAGCTCAGACATTGTGACCAGTTTTATTGTTTCGTAAACTAAAGCTTGTCAATTAGCAAGCTTTTATATATTAAAAGATGCAGTAACTTTTTCCCATTACAAGTCAAATCTACTCAAATGTAAAGTTGCATCAGTAAACAAATTTTTTCTTATGTGAAAAAGACATTACTATTTACATTTCTTACCAAATGTAAAGTTTTTTAGAAACATTTCCCTGTAAAAATGTCCAATTTTAGTAATGTAACCATTGATATATATATGCACTAATATATATTTTGATGTTATACATATAATAGCATTATATGTTATATGTAGTATATTGATATATTTTGTGTTATATGTATATTGCATGCATCATATGTAATTTGAATAAGTAATTTATCCCTAAGTTAACGATAGAGTAAGATGAAATTTTGAATTTGTTGGCATTGTACAATGTCTACTTTTCTCACAGGGATGCTGTCATCCCTGAAGTTATACACAGAAGACTGTCTTCCCCTTTCATAGGAAATCTTCACCTCGTAAACATTCGATAACTAGTGCTTTCTAAAGTTCTAAGTAGTTCTTTTATCCACATGACTGGCCAGAACCCCGTTACCCCAGTATTTATTCCCAGAACCCCGCTACCTCAGCATTTATTCCCAGAACCCCGCTACCCCAGCATTTACTCCCAGAACCTCGCTACCCCAGCATTTACTCCCAGAACCTCGCTACCCCAGCATTTACTCCCAGACTCTGCTTTTCTGTTTCTCAGATGGGATTTTCTTTCTCTTCTTCTCCACCTTGATAGAATATCTCTCTGTGTTCTGATTAGTCAAAATATTTATATAAGTGCTGAAATCCATATCTTATTTATAAAATAAAAGAATTTAGACATCATTCTTCTGCAGAAAGAAGTTATATCTCATTAGCTAAAACAATATTTACAGATATGAATTCTTAGCTGTGCAAAAAAAAAAAAAACCAACAACAAAAGGACCCATAAGCTCTATTACCAAAATGCGGCCAACTGTCAAGTGCTGACTCATGGAGCAAACACATGAATATCAGGGGACCAAAAGCTGCCTTGGGCCAATGTGGCCTAATTGGCTTCTGAGAAGAACTAAGACTGGTGTTGGTGTCACACAGGATCCACTGTGGAATGAAGGGAGGAAAGAGATTACTGCACCTGTGTGTCCTGGGAGTCACTGTCACAGGCCACAGTTATAAGAGGCATTTGGTGAACACCTGACATTAAGATACTGTTAACACTACTACTAGAAATAAGAGTTAGCTAAAGAGATGGAGCTGAACCCTCAAAGAGGAAATGATAGTGCTGTGAAGTTCCATGTGTTGCCTACAGTTAGTGTCCAGGGGTAGGGAGACAGTGCCACTGGGTCTGGTGGCTCATGTCCATAATTCCAGCACTTGGAAAGCTAAGACACAAAGGTAACTGTGAGCTCAAGGTCAAGCTGAACTACATAGTGAACTCTCGGGCCTCCTGACCCTCAGAATGAGAGCCTGTAATACAGAATGTGAAAACTGTATTATGAAATATGAAAGCAGCATTAGAGGTCAGGAAGAGGCCACGAGAAAGACAGTGGTGAGCAGGTGTGACTCCAAAGCAGGAAGCACATGTCTAACAAAGGCTTCTTAAAACCCAGAGGAGTAAAGGGCCAGGTGAGAGAAATTCAAAGAAAAGAGGGATTTCTAAGCATAATTTTCTTCAGAAGTAGATATACAGACTAGAATGGCATTTGGTGACTGAGTCAGAAGTTGAAGCCAACCCCACTATTTATTTACTAATCCCCTCATGCAGAGCAGGTGACAGACAGTGAGAGCTGGCATATCAGACATTAAATTAGAAACGTACCTGACCCTATGGAACCAGTCCCAAACCCTGACTGAGTTACCCACTGAGGCCCTTGCTCCATCCCTGTCCTGAAGTCAGGAGCATCCTGTGATGTGGGGGAGGGTGCATGATCATGATGGAGAAGGGGCCTGGAGCCTCCAGCTGTGGGAGAAGGACAAATGAGAGAGACACTGTTAGATTCTACAATGCAGACTCAGCTCTAGGAACCCACTCCTAGTGGTAACCGAAGAACTAACACGCTGATAGTTTATGTCATTGTAAACACTAAGTGTGGTATTTTCATCAACTAAAGACCATATATCTAACAGGCCCCATGACTGCATCACCTACTGATGTCACAGTCATCTTGGCACATGAGACCATTTACAAATGCAACATTCAAGAGGCAAAGAAACTGAGCAGTTGTCACTGTCACTCATTAGCATGTCGTTAGGGGTAGTGGCCTCAGCCTTGTGCCTTGCTGCCTCTGCTCAGCACCATCAGCTTGGCTTGGCTGCCTGTGCTGTTCTCCCTCCTCTCAGCATACATTTCCTGTAGTTTGTTTCTTCTTTTTTTTTTAACTGTGGTAAAACATAAATATAAAGTTTTCTATTTTAATGGTTTTTAAAGGATCACTGCACAGTAGTCACTGCTCACATCTCCAGAACATTTCATCTTCCCAAACTGAACTTCTGTGTCGGCTCAGTGGACCCTCACTACCTCCCTGGCCCCACGACCACCGGCTGCTTTTACATCGTGGGTTTAGGTGGAACCCTCACTCCTGTCCTCTCCCAGGCGGCTCACATCACTCAGCACAGTGCTCCGGTGTTAGGGTTTTCTCCTGTGACATCATCCTTTTCATACCGAAAAATAGTATATTTAGGGAAATGCTACATTTTACTTTTTGTTTTTTGTTGTCGTTCTGTTTTTGCATTTATTGAGGAACACTTGTTGCTGCTGTGGATAATTCAGAAGACCTTGGATCTGCAAATGTTCATTTAAATCCTCACCCTTCTGTATGCAGAATGGGACTGACGGGATGCGGGGAAGTTCTCTTTAACATCTCAGCTGCTGTGTGCTCTCCATGTTCCCACACCGTCACCACCACTTCCTTTCTGTCCTGTTGAGTGTTGTGTCCTCCCACCTCAGCTCCCACAGACGCTGTGGCAGGAGTGTCGGCCGTGCCTGTGACTACAGCACTTGGAAGGTGGAGGCAAAAGGAGCATCAGGAGTCCAGGTCATCCCTGGATGCACAGAGCTCTCAGAGATAGCCTGGGCTTTGACTCAAAATATGAAAAACTTAATAATTGCCACCACACACGAGACCAAATGCCGAGCTCTTGTCTTAATGGGCAGCAGATGCCAAGATGGCGGCACAGGATTTGGGAAGCCAAAAGTAGACAACTCTGCCTCACTGCCTGGGCTGCCGAGCTATTAGCTGTCTCTATCCAGTGTTCACTTTATGATTTATGTAGATGAATTTTAAATATTATACCTTAGATTTTTGTTGCTACCCAGAACTAATTTTTAAAGAAGCAAAACTTTGTAAGAGACTAAAACTTAGGTTTAGGTCTTTACATTTTAAGTCAGAATTTTGAAAATTGCTGACATTACTAAAACTCACTGAAGCAATAATTGAATAGTAAGAATTTTGTCTGTAGTCAAAAAATGGTTCTATCCAATGTGCAAATTAGTGTCTTTAATTAAAAGGTTATATTTGAGAGCTGGAGAGCTGACACTTTCCATTTACATGTCTAACTTTACTCAATAATTTGATAATACATTGAAAGTTAGTAATTAAACTGTTACGTTTGTTTTGTTGTGTTTACCTTGTTTTGAGACAAGATCTCTCTAGAGATCTACCTGCCTCAGGATCCCAAGGGTTCAGATTGCAGCTGTTCCACTGCGCTCAGCTAAGACCCATGTTAGTTGTGAGGAGAGGACATAAAGAATAATCCGCTCACTGCCCTGGGGAGTGCGTCCACCACCTTAGAGAGGTGGTCTCCAAGGATCAGCATGAGAGCCATGCTCTTCAGATATGTCCCCCAGTCTTTGCCATTCAGTGGGCATCACTCATCCACCACATCTAACTCAGCCTGCCTCTCTGACTTCCAAAGAAATTTGTTCTGTATTCTCTTGGATTCATTCCCAGTTTGTTCCCACACGTAATCATCTGTATTAAATATTAACCGTTTTTACTCCTGCCATAATTTTCTCATTTTTATGATGAGGAAAAATATTCTTTCCTGCTCTTTTTCTGGTGTGTGTGTGTGTGTGTGTGTGTGTGTGTGTGTGTGTGTGTGTGTGTCTGTCTGTCTGTGTCCAGTGGTCTCAAATCTGTTGACTTCCTGCTGTTTTCTCATCGGTATAGACGGCAGTCTTCCAAAGTGACATACATAAAGAAACTGCATACACGTTAAGTATGTATGCCCTTCTTGTCCAGCATTTCACAGTGAGCTCTTTGTTCTTTCTTAGATCTTACTCACTGTTTCCTTAGGATTGTCACCCTACATTTAGAAATAGTCTCCCCTGTCCCTCAGTGAAAGGAACCCATGAAACTAGAATGTATCACTCATAAAGATGTTTAGTGTATCCTAGGGTGACTTTCTCGGATTGTTGTTTGAGTTCCAAGTTGAATCTTTCTGAGCTTACTTCATATTCTCAGTACATTGTTACTGCTTTGACATTGCAGTGTAATTAAACATTACCATTCATTAATTGTTTAATGCTGCTAACTTTTTTGATGCTTGCATGTTCAAGTGCATTCTGATTAACTTATCCAAGAGACAAATGATTCTATCATCTTGGCTATGTTGAATGCTTTCTGAACATAATTTTGGTATCTAGAACAGCTTCTAAATACTTTTTTAAAAAAAAAAAAATGCCTATTACTTTGTAGTGCATGATGTGGAGGGAGGGGAACAACCTTTAAGCATCATTTCTCCACTGCCACCATGTTAGTTCTGGGCATTGAACTCAGATAGTCAGGCTTGGTGTCAAGAAGGTTAACCCATTGAGCCATCTTGATGCCCCACATGGTTACTATGGTGTAACTTGATTTCAGGAGAGAAGCAGTTAATGAAGAGTAGTCCCTTGCTGATTTAGCTTTCCTTGTTGGATTAATCATCAAACTTGGTGATTGCATACTCCTATAATTTACAAACTCCATTGGCCTGAATGTGTATAAGTCTATGCTTGATTTTCTATTAGAATATCCCTTTAGTTATTTTAAATCTTGACCTTGATTTTCATTTTCTGGTTATTACTGCCACCTGCTCTTGTCATCTCTCAGCTAAGTGGACATTCCTGCACATCAACAGAAGCCGTATCCCTCTACACACATACATGCTTGGGAAGCTGTTGTTTAATAAAAGTTTATGAGATTGTATTGACTAAAGCTGTCACTTCTTTGGTTCGTCGAGTGCTTGGTTATCTGTCTCTGAAGACAAGTTTAAACCTAGAATCGTCCACAGAGATGAATACACTGTTGGCTGAATTCTAGTGCATAAAGTTTAAAGTCGTGACCACTAAAAGTCAAAGTGATACAGTTGTTGCGGGCCTGTGACTTGGTGATGTGGTTGTTGTGGGCCTGTGACTTGGTGATGTGGTTGTTGCGGGCCTGTGACTTGGTGATGTGGTTGTTGCGGGCCTGTGACTTGGTTCTATTAGAGTACGTCACAATTTAAAGAGAACTGTCCTTTTCCGTTAGAAGTCCATGTGATATCACTATGATGGTCAACTAATCTTTTCCCCTTAGGCTGTGTTATCTTTGCTGTCACTGTAAGAACAGTTACTATGTGCGTGACTGAACCCAAACATTGAAAGGATAGAATTTGAGCCTTGTCTAAATCAGTATTTGGATTTTCAGCAGATATTTTTAAACAGGTCTTGAAGTTAATTTTAAAGTACGGTGTGTTGTGTAGAATTGTATCTTAGACTTAACGGATTCCAGACTTGAGATGTTTGTGACTCCGACTATCTGCACTGGGGAAGTGTTTGTCTGTTTCCAGGAAATGAAGCTAGTGAAATTTGAACAGGTGATTATTACTCAGAGCACAGTCTGTATGTCAGGTGCTATATAGATTGGCCTTTTTGGCTGTGTTCATGGCATGGCTACTGTTTTAAGAGACTTGTAGACAGATTAAAATTCAGTGTAAGTGCCATTAGAGATCTGTGTGGGAACTATGGAAACATTAGAGCAGGCTCTGACTTTGGGAGATTGTTCCAAGGGTCCTCTGTAGAGCCCCAGGTGTTACCTTGTAAAACAAATGTGCACCCTTTTAGCAGTGATTGGAGTACAGTGGCTTCTTTCAAAAGAGGGAAAGGCAGCTTGGCTCTTATATGGTTGATGGATAGTACGTTTTTCTCAAGAAGGTGTTTGAACAGAGCCTGTGTATTGCTTATTCTTCTGAATTTTGATTCTTAGCTCTCTCTAGCCTGCACCATTCAGTCAAAATGCTTTTGGAGGCAAGCAACTCTTCAGTGTTCATTTAAACTTCACTGTTTAACCTTTGAGATCTTCCTAACCCTCCTCCAGTGCAGTTTCTGGACTTGAATTCGTTCACATGCAGACCTCACTTCTGCAGTAATGCCCAGCTTTCTTTCAGTCATTAACTAATCACTTGCATGAAGCAGCAATAGAAATATGTGACTGGTCATAGATACACGGCCATTCTAAATGCCACACACAAGTCAGACCGGGGTGGCCTCTGTGCTTATTCTCTGTTTTGTTTCTTGTTTTTGTTGTTGTTGTTGTTGTTGGTTTTAATCTTTTTTCTTCATGGTAGCTTGATAATGCTTAATGTGAGCTTTTTTTCTTTCTATAAGCTAATTAGCTAACTTTTACAAATACTAAATACAGTAAATAGCAATAGCCATAAATAAAACTTTTAGATATCATTTAAAATTTTTCCAGAAGAATACTCAATTAAGATATAATATCCTATATTGTTGGAAGTACCATAAGTCTTATTTTAAAGAATATATAGCAATACAGATTTATTTGGGGCTTGGGGCTTTGATTTAAAAAAAAAATATATATATATTAGCATATAGTGATTGCCACACTGTTGTGCTAAATATTTTGCTTTATGCCACTAGGATCTACAATTAGAGTACGGGCAAGGACACCAAAGTAACTACTTTTTAGGTGGAAACAAGTAAGTAAAGTTCTTTTGAAACTTAAATTCAAAGTAATTGTCTTTAATATTATTATATTTCATATTTCATATTTAAGGTATTGAGCTAGTAGATGTTGTGTGACGTGCCCTTGACTTTCCCCCAGTCTTTGCACTGGCCATCTATGTTCAGTAATTGTCATCTGGGAGGATCAGCCTAACGTTCTATATTGGCCTAAGCAGATCTTTCTTGTTACAGTATCTCAGCTATGATGAATCCACGACTCAGCAGTTGATTCCTTTCTACAGTTGACCTGCTTGCCCTCTGCAAAACTTGCTTGGTGCATCTCCCACTAGGAACAGCTAAAATTTTAAATCACTCACCCTGCTTAGAAATCCACACTTTAACTTTAGCTGTACTGGTCTCTTAAAGAATGCTAGTAAAATAAATAAAAATAGACATGCATCCATGAAAGTATTTCATGGAAGAACGAGATTCAGCAGCGGGTAATGACTGCTTCCGACCAGGCGCCATGGTGGTGAGAGCACGGTACAGTTGGCTTACAGACTTGCTCATTATATGCCGGGGTTAAGAACCCAAGACTGCCCTTCTTTGATTCTTGATTCCATGGGTGAATTTTCACTCTGTAAGCCAGTCTGTAAGGGAATATTTAAATTACCAAAGTATTCTGGGGATGTGTGTGTGTGTGTGTGTGTGTGTGTGTGTGTGTGTGTGTGTATAAAATTAGAACTTAAAATTTCGAACCATTGATCAAATAGAGAGTTGAGACATCCTTTGCCATACTTCACACTAAGCAGCTGATAAATAATGGTTACTGACAGGCACCTTAGTTCCATGTTATTCTCTTCCATGATCTATCTAGGATAGAGAAAGGGCTTTTAATGCAAAACTAAAGAAGTGTACGAATTGTGTTTAAGTTTGTTAGATATAAAATATTAGTAATTGGTTATTATTTATTTGCATGCCTTTCCTCTTTAATCTTTTTTGTTGTGTGTGTGTGTGTGTGTGTGTGTGTGTTTTGAGATAAGGTTTCGTTATGTAACACTTGCTGGCCTCAAACTTACAGAGCTCCTCCTGCCTCTGCCTCCTGAGTGCTGAAGTTAAAGATGTGCACCGTCCGCTAGACTCTGTCTTTCTTAATGTGGGAGATAAGCCTAAACCCCTGACAGAAGATGTGGTTTTACTTGAGCAGTAGTTAGTTACCGCTAATTGTCCTGGTTTTGGTGCCATAAATTATGTGTTACTGTGGCATAGTGACGTTAAAAATTGAGTAATGTTTTTCTAAACATGATGCCATTGGTTTTTTTAAGGACCCTGTTGCAGCCAAATTTCCATGTACCTAAAAAGACCGAATAATTTGACTATGTGTTGCCCAACCGATTCATTTTAAATTACTGTGCTTGCAAAATAATACAGCCACAAAAACTTGTCTAGATTTCCCAGCCCCACCATCTGATTCCCTACTGTTTGACCTTTTCTTAGTGTATATAGCTGCTTTAGCCAGGTGACATGTTAATAATTTGCCCACCCTTCATTTTCTGATGAATTGGATCCCTGCTTAAGGAACTGTATTCTATATAACAAGTTTTCGGCAAGGTAGGTTGGCCAAAGTTCTAGCTCTGGCTGTTCCATGTGTAGGTGTGTACATACATGTGACATGAGCATGGATGTAGCACTTCTCTTACTGTATTGATATGTCTACTTTATTCTCCAGCTAGGCAGTGCTTTAAAGCTCAGGATGTCCTGCTCTGTCTGTAGGTGAAGGTAGGCAGATCCCATCAGCGAGTTTCTGCCCACTGCATACCCCACAGGAACCTTTGAATCGGGTTTGTGCCCACCCTTTGCTGTCCATAACAGAAACCTAGCTCGCACCTTTTCTTTTGAATTCTGGAATCACTGTGGTCAGTTCTTCTGACCTTTCTTTATTTTTTAACCAAAGCAGTTATTCTTAGAAGGAAGTTAAACTGTGTCTGGTTTTGCCTGTAGTGTCATAGTTGTAAAGATAATGTCTCTGGATAGCAGTAAAGCATGAGTCAAGTCAGTTCCCACAGCAGACTGTGCTAGCAGCCAGTGCAGGCACTTCCCTTGACTACCGTTGTCTCCAGTAAAATGAGGATCAGTAGTGGCTGATGGAGAACTGAATAACCACTATGAACTATTTAGTACCCATGGGCTTACTGAGTACATACTGTTTTTGCATGTAAGTAGCTCCTTAGCAATTGTCAATGTTAGGAAGTAGATAAAACTGTTCTTCAATTTTAGAGAAATATGGAGTTTCTTACTTTTACATGCAGTCAGGGAAGTGCTTACACAAGTTGTTTTGAGTCAGCCTGGCCATTGTGTGAGCCTGGTAGCCTGCCGCATGGCTCCCTTTGCCAATTCAGATGCACTGCGTGCTTGACAGTGGCTTCAGACTTTCCCACCTCAGTCCCTTCCTTGTCACTGAAATCTGTGTTCATACATTGTCCCAATTTAGAGTTTGTCATCAGCTTTTCCATGATTTCAATATAGCCATTCATTTCTATCACAAACTTAACAGGCAGGTGCAGGTGGGTGGCAGAGGCTGTTTCTGCACACGTTCTCCAGCGCCCTCTGCTGTGGGAGCTGGAGTGGCCTCTCAGCAAACTGAGCTCAATCTCATTTTCTCTAAAGCCACAAAAGTCTGACACATGTCCTTTATTTGACTTGACGGGCTGTATAGCTTGTTAGCAACAAGCCTTCACTCATAGGAAGAAGCAAGTGGAAGTGCTGCTGACACAGAGCTTCCTGTAGGACTCTCCTCGCTTCAGAAGTAAAGTGTGGGAGCTGGGACGTAGCTCCCCCTGGTGTGCACCGAGCCCTCAGTGCATCCCCCAGTACCACACCCACACAAAAACCAAAGTGGATGTAGTGGTCCACACCTGTTCCCCAGCACTCAGAGAGTGGAAGCAGGAAGATCCGAATTCAAGGCCATCTTCAGCTACACAGCTGAGATCAGTGTAAGCCAGAGAAAACAATTTCCCCCCTCCCTCCACACCACACACACACACACACACACACACACACACACACACACAGCCAAATGCCATGTGAATCCAATTGGTTCTGGTAACAGAAAGTAAAACTATAAACTATCTTCCTAATTATTTTCAAATATTAATGGCTTAAAAAATGCTGCCACATGAACAGGAAAAAGCAGTCTTGTTTGTCTATGAAAGGCTGTTCATGACATAGCCCAGGCCAGTGACACCGTTGCAGGCCTTTGCTGCCATTGCTTGCTCCTCTTCAGGGATGATACAAAAGCTCTTCCATCTCCCAGAGACCATGCGTAACTTGGGAAAGCCACGCTCCTCAAACCTCAGCCCCTGCACCTTCACCATGCCAAGGCCTTCCCGTTGCAGTATAGTATTTTAGTATGGAAAGTTAAACAAAAGGTTCTCCAAATATATTTATTTAATTTTAAAATAGATATATCTTCATTTAATAAAATACATGTTTCGTACAGTGTTTTTTACGAAAGTCTTACCCTAAGGGACCAGCTCAAATGTCTCCTCTTTAGCTCTTATCTGACAAAGTACCTGTGGTTCTCATGTCTGGAGCAGATCACCCCAGCTACACCTGTGTCTTCAGTAAAAGGCCGGGGCAGTAACAGGCAGTATTCTTATGGAAAGCGCTGTTTTTCCTCCAAGAAAGTAATGATAGTAAGGGTGGTATTGTTTTCTCTTTTCATCCTTCCTTTACCTACTGCAGGATGGCTGAATGTTCATGTCTGCCACTTCATTTTATCTGCTAAGTCACATAGCATGCAGTTTCTAAAAAGCCACAGCAGAAATAAGAGTACAAAAAGTTGTGTATTCTGCAAACAGTGGGACCTTGCAGGCCCTCCTGTGTGTCTCCGGCTGTAGTTTGGGTGCGTGCTTCCCGCAGGGCCGTTAAGAACGTAGAAGCAGTGCTTGCTGTGCCCAGGCCTCTCAAGTGCTTCCCCAGCCACCTGTTAGTGCAGCCACTTCCTCTACTGCTCACATCCCCACACACATACCAGGAGCTGAAGTGTGCTGTTCACATGGAAACACCAAGGCCACGGGGCCTGCAGAGGCGACAGCAGGACTCAGCATCCAGCCAGCTTTGTCTCCCTTTGTTGTGCTTATAGCCCTTGGCATTGATTTATTGTTTTTCTGTGTCATTTACCATTTCAGAGTCATAACTTGTCACTTTAAAAACTTATCAGACTGGCCTGCTTAATAAACTTGACAGTGAGCCTTCTGCTCATTGTCTACAGCAGACAGCTAACAACTGGGTTTCATGGTAACTGTAAGAAAAGCAGTTTAGATGTACACCCTCACAAGCTTTGGGGAGAGTGCATTTCTCCTAGTAATCGCAGCAGCCTGGAAAAGCTTTTGAGTTTCAGCACATGAACAGTGGATAGGTGCTGTGCTTCCTGAATTGCTTTGTTTAGAAACACCCCAGTTCCCTCACATTCTCGAAAATGAAACCCTTAAAAACATTGCTCCTAAGAGTAAAACCCTCACAGCTGGTCCGACAGCCTTAGTCTCCCAGAAGCGTAAATGTGTTTGCCCATGCACCACCAGACAGCAGTCCTCGAGTGAGTGTCCTCCATGAAAGCAGACTGCCACCACACTCGTGTGTTCACAGCTTGTGCATGCATGCTTCTCAACACTCTGAGCTCCATTGTGTGGGATTGCCTGAGCGCATGAGGCTGCCAGAGTGTGTCACCTCCTTATTTTAAGAAAGAGAAACATAGTTTCAAATGCCAGGTGTCGGATTCCAGGCAGAAGTCCTGCAGTCCTTGCTCTGATCCTGACCCTGCCGTGGCTTTTCGTGCTGAGCTGTCTTCAGTTTGAATCAGTAATTCTCAGTTGATATTAGGATTTGCTTCCTTTTGTTCACTTAGGATATATATACAAAGACAGTAGCAACCAAAAATAGAGGTACCTCATTAAAACATAAGCTTTGTGACACAGAAATGGTCAGTACGGCGCACATACTCAGGAGGCTGATGGGTAAACAAAGTAATCGAAGCACACTTGATCCCCTCCTGCTCATCACACTGCTTGTTTCTGTCTTTTAGGAGTCTTCTGAAGTCTGTCGAAGAGGAATTACATCAGCGGTAATTACAGCTTTTAATTAAGCTTGAAGTACGTTAAGTCAGAGCGAGATAAGTCATTCCCCTTGTCTGTCGCGTCTATCACGTGCCGTCTGTTAGTTTGAGTTGTCAGTCTGTCCTAGAAAGATGCAGGCGTTCCTCCTGAATCCGCTGCAGCTCCTCTAAGGCCCGCCATCTAACTGTGCTCTTCTCTCTCTAGAGGACACGTGGCCCACTTAGAAGATGACGAAGGGGATGATGATGACTCTAAACAGTAAGCTCTGTTGCTCTTTGTTGGTTAAATGATGTCATTGGACCTGGTGGTGTAGTCCTAGCAGCTCAGCAGTGATTCTGATGTAAGCAGCATGTTATGTAGGCCGTAGCAGTCTCTGTGCTGTCGTCTTCTGTTCATGTGGATGAGTCTCTTTCCGGTTGGGCTAACGATCTGAGTAGGTTAGACAGAAACTTAATGACCTCCTAAAAGTATAACAAATCAGGAATTCTCTCATCAATGTGTAAATCTAAGGAGATAAAAGTCAGTCTACAACGCTAACTGAAGAAATAGTATTGGGAAAGAAAAATGTCATCAAAGAACATTGTAATTTAGACTGTTTATTAGTTACTCTTTCATCACTGTGATCTAACAGCTGACAGAAAAAGGAACATAAGGAAGGGGGTCTGCCGTGTCGCACAGTTAGGGAAGGGTGGGGCACAGTTAGGGAAGGAGGTCTGTTGTGGCGCATGGTTTCAGAGAATAAGGTTGGTCACAGGGGGAATGACATGGTGGCTCAAGCAGTGTAGTCTGTGGCGGTAGGGGCTTGCAGCTCTGCACTGTTATGAGGTACTGACCAGGAAGCAGAGCTTGAACTGGGAAGAAGATTCAGTTAGGCTGCTTTTAGCAACCTCCATCACCGGTGCACCAGGCCTGGACAGCAACTAGGGGTTAAGAGCCCAGCAGGAGCCCTTTGGGAAAGGTCTACATAGAACCTTGTCAGTCAGTGCTGGTAACTGCTGTCACTGTAAAGCCTGGTTAGTGTTCATCTGATGTGTCCAAATAAAATAAATGCTTTGGACATAACTCTTAAGTTCATTGGAAGGGATAAGGCTCTTTGTGTAATGCAGTTTAACAGTAGACAACAGCACCAGTCTCAGAGCACCAGACTGACAGGCACAGAGAATTATTGTGACCCTGGGTGGCATCGCTTTGTCTCTGTTGGCTTAAGAAAAATGTTGTGCTTGATCATCTTTAGTGAATCTCAGCTTTATTGAGATTCTGCCTGTCATTTCATAGAGTGTATGTATGTATGTATGTATGTATGTATGTATGTATAGTTTCATTAAAGATGTGTCATATCTATTGGTAGCAAAAATGAAAGGTTAGTATTAATTATCACCCTGACCGATCCAGAATCGAGTGTCAGACAGGCCTCTGGGTATGCCTGTGGTACATTATCTTGATTGGATTAGCTGGTGTGAAGACCCTCTAAGTGTGGGTGAGAGGACCCTGGACTGTAAAATGGAGGGAGTAAGTGAGCTGAGCTGAGCACTGAATGTGTGAGCAGGGTTTCAAGTTCAAGCTGCCGTGATAGAAGGCACCTTGAGCTGGAGCAGGAGTGAGCCCTTTGTCCCCTACATCGGTTTTGTCAGAACTCTATCCTTGTAGTAGGAGAGACCAAGACACTGCTGTGTGCAGTATTTCTGTTACAAACAGCCCAGCCCAATAGCTGCCTATCTCCCTATTTACCTTCTGGTGCAAATAAAAAGGAGTTGTGACCATCTTTCTATCTGGATCCCATACTGCATTGGAAACCAAGAAAATGTATATCTACCCACTTCTAAATGTTTCATTCAGTAGAATTTGGACATTTTACAAAAATATTCTGGAAAAAAAAACTCATGAACCCAGAAAACAGTATTTGTCTCTGAAGGCTTTTCTTCTATGTCTTTGAAAAATAATTGTGTTTAATGATTCAGTTGTCAAATGCAGAGTTCTGACTTTATATTTTCTGTGTTTTAGTTCAACCATGAAAGCAAAAGTCCCGCCTCCTCTGCCACCAAAGGTAGCCGCGCCTCCTTCCTGTGAGCTCTCCGAGCCTCTCCTACCAGTGCTCTCAGTTAACATAGGCTTCTATTTCCATCCACAAGGAAAAATGAAGAGTTGACATTATTACCTAAGAACATAATTCCACTTTTGCCTTTTTAAAAGTGATGACTCAGTGCTGATTTAAGTAACACATCTTAAATATTTATACTTTGAAATAATCTCTAGATTAATGTTATTTCCACCTAGCTAGAAATCTTACATTTTCGTAAAATTTTTTTTCTTAAAAAAATCTATGTACCTTCTATTGATCACTGAGAGTGGACAAAGGATAAACTACCATCACAGACATTTAATTTTTAGAAAAGAATTGTAAATGAAAAATACAAAAATAAGACAGCAGCTTTGGAAAACAGTTTAATGACAAACCTCCTTCTTTCCTTGGCTACACTGGGAGTCAAACCTGGGTTCCTTCTGCATGCCAGGCAAGCACTGTGCTAACAAAGTCATCATGGGTAGTTGTCTTAGTTAGGGTTTGATTGCTGTGAACAGACACCATGACCAAGGCAAGTCTTATAAATAACATTTAATTGAGGCTGACTTACAGGTTCAGAGGTTCAATCCAGTATCATCAAGACAAGAGCATGGCAGCATCCAGGCAGGCATGGTACAGGAGGAGCTGAGAGTTCTACATTTTTATCCAAAGGAAGCCAGGAACAGACTGAGCAACCTCAGGCAGCTAGGAGGGTCTCCAAGCCCAGCCCCATAGTGACACACTTCCTCCAAAAAGGCCACACCTTCTCCTAGTGCCACTCCCTGGGCCAAACATATGCAAACTGTCACAGTAGTAAAGTAATCCCAGCATGCAGTGAGCATGGAAACGGCATCTGCAGACTCTAAGGATAAAACAAGGGGGCACAGTAGCAGTGTACATTTATCTCACGGGTTGATACTCATAAAAAATTTCAGTTATAAAATGAGTTGTATTGTAGTTTGAGTCAGAGCCATGCCAGTCTTGGCTTCTATTTTATTTTCATCGAATTACTGAGAAAATCTCAGTCCTTACAGATGAAAGGTGCTGCACTTGCTTGTAAAGATTGCTTTGGTTGGCACCTTAAGGGCAAACTTGGAAGAATGTATAAATTCTGCAAACCTTTAGCTGTGGGAGGTATCTCCCCTGCCTCACAGTCTCCCAGGCATCCTGTCTTACTGTGCTAGTGGGCACCAGTATATGAGCATTCTGATGGCTTCTTTCCATCCTCCCTAATCTGAAAGATAACGCTTTAACATATGTGAGGGACAGTTTAGATTAACCCAACAAGTAGTGATGAGGTTCGGTACTTCAAAGAGATGCTGTTGAGTTGGAGTGTGATCAGAAAGGCAAGGATGCGTACTTGGGAAGGGTTCTGAGACACTGATAGAAGGGAATAGCAACTAAGTCATACCCCTTCCATGGCTTCAAAGCCGACACGCTTTAGTGTGCACCTTTAAGATAATGTCTAAGTAATAAGATACCCTGAATCTTAAATGCCCTTGACACTCCTCTAGTGAACACACTTTGAAAGTCGCTGATACATAGTATTTGCTTCGGGAAAGTGATCTTATATCCAATCACTGATTTCCTTTTCTGTGTTATTTCAGCCTAAGTCCATCTTCGTGCCGCAGGATACACATTCTGCTGAGGACGGTAATCAAGGAACAATCAAGAGATGTCCCTCATCAGGGAGCCCGGCAAAGCCATCCCACGTTCCACCTAGACCACCTCCCCCTAGGTTACCTCCCCAGAAGCCTGCTGCTTTAGGTGAGGGTGGAGGACAGTTCAGTCTCTCCCGGGGCTTGTGTAAGAAGTGAAGGGTACTGAACACGAGATGACTGCAGGACTGCAGTCCTTTGGGGAGGAGGTATCAAGAGCAATGGTTCTTAGACCTGCCCTCTGCTCCTGCTTCACAGTGCTTTCTCTGACAGGGCCCCTTGTGCACAGCCTGGCACAGTTACCCCTGTGATGTTCATGTGTGCTCTTCGCATGCACACCTGATGTCAGTAGAGGCCAGAAGAGGGCGTCCGATCTGGTAGAACTGGAATTACAGCAGCCAAACCAGTGCTAAGACATGAACCTGGGTCCCTGGAAAGAGCAGCGAGTGCATTTAACAGCTGAGGCATCTGCACAGCAAGCCCCACGTGCCCTCTCACTGGGGGGCTGCTGCCTGCTGTGTCTCTGAGCAAACGTGTTGTGCGTGCTACTTTCATTTTAGGAATATAAAGCTGTTTCGTTTTTACTCCTTAATCTTAGTCAGTCTCTTTTAGAAGAATGATTGATATTGTAGATATTGTCTATAAATTAGTAGTAGAAGGTGCTGTTTAATAACTGAAGTTTCCTCTTGTCCAGAGAAACTTTTTAAAAGAGTTGTTACCATTTCTTGATAACTATTTGTAATATGAATTGTGCATTCCTTAAAAGTAATTATGAATTTACAATTTTTCTCTTTTTAATGAAATAAATGTTAACTCAGAGCTGAATTTAAATTTACCCAATATGCCAAAAAAAGGACTTAACTAGAAGAACATATACAACACTTCAGGGATGATGTTCTTAATGGGAGATATCAAATTCAGAATGAACCTTTCCTATTTAATAATTTTTAATTATTGAAATTTTTCATTAAAAATCGTTCTTTTGGGATAGAGGGATGACTCAGTGGTTAAGAGCACTGACTGCTCTTTCAGAGGTGCTGAGTTCAATTCCCAGCAACCACATGGTGGCTCACAACCATCTGTAATGAGATCTGATGCCCTCTTCTGATATGTCTGGAGACAGCTACAGTGTGCTCACATAAATAAAAATAAATCTTTTTTTATTTTTTAAACATTTGAAAAAATTGTCTTTTCACAATATTTTAAAACATTTTATTGAAGGAAACGGAGTGAACTCCTTCCAGCTAAATGGTGAACGAGACGGATCATTGTATCAGCAACAGAGCGAGCAAAGAGGCACAAACCTTTCCAGAAAAGAGAAGAAGGATGTACCGGTAAGTGTTGGTGTCTGCACACTCACACTGGGTTCTTTTCACTATGCAGCAGTCACACTTAGAAGGACTGAAACCAAAGGAGTTGTGTATTTCATACCTACTATGTTGATATTTTAGTCTGTGCTGGTTGTAGTGATGGTGTTTTACTTGAATCGTAATGGTGCCTTTGCTATAGAAAATAGACAGTCACCTAGGGAAAGGATGTGCACCAAACTGGTTTGGGAGAACAGTAACTCTGGGAAGAACATGGGAAAATCAAAAATAGCTGTTGTTTTAATTTATGGTAATATTCTGCTTGTGTATTTTATCCAAAGAAATGTTTGAAATACAGTATTTTTCTTGCCAAATAGGAGCAAAAAAGTTATATAACACTGTATTCCTTTTCTAGAAGCCAATTAGTAATGGTCTTCCCCCAACACCTAAAGTGCATGTAAGTACTCAGTATCAAATAACTGATTTTTCAAACTAAGTACAGTGAGAATTGTTTCAGTGTGTGTTGGATTGTGTCTGCCGGCTCCCTACTGCCCCCAGTCCTGATATGATGACAGGCACCACCACAGTCACACTCAGTCTTTCCTCATATTTCAGAAGAGAACTTTACATGTGTGTGCATGTATATTTGTGCATTGTGCCCGTGCATGCATGTGTGTATGTGTGTGTGTGTGCCTTCACATATATGTGAAAGTGTATGTGTGCTTCTGTCACAGCACATTTGTGGTGGTCACAGAACCACTTTTTGGAATGAGTCTTGTCCCACCATGTGGGGTCCAGGGGTGGAACGCAGGTCAGGCTTGGAGGCAAATGCCTTTGCTTGCTGAGCCATCTACCTGTCCTCAGATGCCCCTGTAGAGTCTCTATATTCTGAATTTAATGTGTGGGTTTTAAATCACCCCTGCGTTTTTTCAGTTTACAATACCAAATTCAATGACGTTGTTGTTGAGGGTTGTTTTGGGTTTTTTTGGGTGTTTTTTTTTTTTTTTTTTTTTTTTGTGGTGATAGTGGGTTTGTTTGTTTCCTTATTTGGTTGGTTTGGTTTTTAGTTTGTTGTTATTGGTTTTGGGGGGATTGTTTTGTTGTTGTCTATTGCTTGTTTTTAAGACATGGTCTCCCTGTGAAGTCCTAGAACTCCCTCTGTAGACCAGGCTGGCCTCAACTAACAAATTAGCAAAGATCTGCCTGCCTCTGCTCCCAAGGACTAGAGTTAAAGGCAAGCCTGGCCTCAAAGATGACATCTTATCATAAAACCAACAAGAACATTTCCTTTGTGGAGAGTATTATTTTCTTCTTACCTAAGAACATTATGTTGTTTTGATAAAGCGTTCTGATTTGTACTGACAAGATTTTTATTATACGGAATTGATTATCGGGACTGACTTATTTATTTTGAAATGACATAGGAAATAAGTATGAGATTTTTTTTTTCTCTCCAGTAAGAAACTTTGTGTGTGACTATCAAAAAGTTTATTATGAGTGTTCAAAGAAAAACTAGATGGATGACTGGCTGACACATTTATCCCTATAAATCAGAAGTGATCTTAATTTTAGTGTCCCCTCTGGTCTCCTATAGAGTTAATTTATGCCTTTTATGTTAGGGACGTTGTCTGTCACTGTTGTGTTGACGAGTCCTTATTTTTTTCAGATGGGAGCGTGTTTTTCAAAGGTCTTTAATGGATGTCCCTTGAAAATCCACTGTGCCACGTCTTGGATAAATCCAGACACAAGAGGTATCACCACAGTTCCTGCTGTTTTTTTTTTTTTTTTTTTTTTTTTTTTTTATGTTCATTGGTGTTTTGCTTATTGTGGTGAGGGTGTTGGGTTGGGTCCCCTGGAACTGGAGTTAAGGGCAGATGTGAGCTGCTGTGTGGTTGCTGGGAATGGGATGCAGGACCTCTGGAAGAGCAGCGACAGTATTTTAAACGTATTTCATTGAAGGAAGTGGAGCTCCTAATTGCTGACCCATCCGTCTCTCCAGCCCTTCAGTGCAGCTCCGAGTTTCATTTGACTCATTTTCTGAGTGTCTTTCTCTGAGAGTTTTGCTGTTTTCTATAAATTTAAGGTAAATGTATTTATCTGTACTCTCCTTGTAGTTTGATGCACAGTTAGCTCATTGGACTTGCCTAACAGTCGAGGTATCCGGCCTCTCTCTTACTTCCTGCAGACATGGTTCCTCTGCTACTGCCCAGTGTGCTTACCCTCTGGCATGACTGAAGTGACCTGGCTATTAGATAGGCAGAGTCTAGTGACTGTCTTAGAGGAACTGTGAGTGGTAAAGGGTAATTTGGAGTAATTAGGAACTAAGTAAGGATCCCTGCATCCCTGCGTCCCTGCACTCTCTTTGGCTTGTGAAGTACAGTCATAGCCAACATTCCTACATGGATGTGCATAATAAGACACACATGCTTATTCTTCTAAAAGTCCAAGCTCCGTATTTTGATTTGACACTGAGATTCACTGCTCCACAGGCAGCTGGAGGCTGAGCACTTTGGTTTAAACCCACTGCTGTCTGACCACAGCACCAATACCAGCACCAGTCCTAACCAACCTAAACCAAACCAACCAGCACCAAACCTAAACCAACCCTGCACAAGTTAGCAGTTCTCATGTGTTCTAAGTTATTCTTAGCATACTTCAGCTCAGCTAGAGAAGATCAGAATGAATTCCTTTTTATATCTTAAAAGCAATCAGATGGGATGCTGGCTACATTCCTCTTATCATCTAGAAAATGTAGCCTCACAGATACCCAGGCTTTAATTTTTTATTTATCTTTATGTGCATGGGTGGTTTTGCTTGTATGTATACCTGTGTGAGGATGTTGGGTCCCTTGGAACAGGAGTTATAGACAGGTGTGAGCTGCCAAGTGGATGCTGGGAATTCAACAGTGTTCAGGTCCTAGTTAGGGTTGGTGGTTTGGTTTGGTTTTAGACCAGGTCTTTAGCCCAGGCTGGCTCAAACCCTCCTGTCTAGTCAGGTATGATCATGAACTTCTGGTCCACTTGTGCTGTGGACCTCCCAAGTGCTATGATTACATGCCTATGCCACCAGGGCCTGTCTTGTGAGCTCCATCCTCAGCATCTATTTCATTTAGTTTATTTTCTCTGCCTTTGAAGTCCCAGATTCTGTTTTTATGTTAATGCTTACAGTAATGAGTAAAAATATAGTAGACTCAGTCACCATTCTATTGCTGAGAAGAGATACTGTGACCACAATTCTTATAAAAGAAAGCACTTAATTGGAGGCTTGCTTACAGTTTCGGAGGTTTAAATTGTTGTTATGATGAGGAGCATGTCAGCATGCAGGGTAGCGTAGCAGTAGCTGAGAAATGCATCCTGATCCTGGCCAGGAGAGAGCCACCCAGCATAGGATTCTGAAACCTCATAGTGCACGCTTCCTTCAACTAGTCCTCACCTCCTAATCCTTCTAATCCTTTGAAACCGTCCCTCTCCCTGGTGACTACACATCCAAATATGTCTACAGAGGCCTATGGAGGCCATTCTAATTCATGTCACCACATATGTAAAAATAATTTTTAATTTGAGTTCATTTTTAGTTTTTACGTTTTGTTGCTTATACATGATCCTCTCTGGGAACTTTTTTAGAAAAGTCCCTGCAGACTCTGGCAGCCAGCCACACCCTCTAGTGAGGGGTCTAGCATCCCATTCCTCCAGCCTCCTCGCTGTTCTAGGATAACATCTGTGTACAGCTTAGGTTACGAGGGTCTAATTCCACTTTGTAGTAAAACTTTAAAAATCACAATTTTTTTCAGGGCTAACACGTATTTACTAAATTTTAGTTTGGTGTAAACCTTTAAAGTCTCTTGTTTATTAAAGTCAATTAATGAAGTCTCTGTTATTTCAGACCAGTACTTGATATTTGGTGCTGAAGAGGGCATTTATACTCTTAATCTCAATGAACTTCATGAAACATCAATGGAACAGGTAACTATTGTCTATATTTCTCTCTTGTTATTTAAGTAGGCATTAGAAATAAGTTTGAGTTATGATTGGCACCTCTTCTATTTGTAAAACATCCACGGAGCATCTGCTACATACTGAAGAAGGCCAGTTTCCGTTCCTCCCCTTGGGAAGCTTACACTATTAGTGAGAGGCAGACTCTGGCACTCACACTTGGGTAGCTCTCTGAAGTTGAGTGTGGGATGTAGGCCACAGGGGCAAATGTTGCACCTGTCAAACAAAAGGCTCCCTACAGAAGTGTCACGGCTCTGCTGTGGCCAGGTGAGGTTTCCCAGAGAAAGTTCTGCTCAGAGAGGCTTCCTGGCAGTCAGGAGGCAAGGAAGACCACAGAGTTGTACAGCACAGAAAACCTCACACAAGAGATTTGTTGTGAGGGGAAAACCCAGAAGAGAAAAAGCAGGAAACTGAGCAGAAGACAGGGCTTATATAGGATTTGGGGATGGCGGTGGGGGTGGAAATCCGGGGTGGCCTGGGATTGGAGGGATTGTGTGGCCTGGTTTTGAAGTTCAGGGATTGGTGGGTTTGGTGACTTTCTCTGGCAAGCTCAGGGATTGGTGGGTTTTTTTGGCCCTTTCGACCTATAAGCAGAAGCTTCTGTGAGAGGTGTAAAAGGTCCTTTTGGGTGGAGCTTAAGTGACAGATGGACAAGGGGGATTGGGATGGAGCTGTGACATTGTGTGGCATCTGGGGAGCAGTGATTGGACAGTTTGGAATCCAGAATAATAACAGTAGATTGCCAAACCCCAGAGCTTTTTATACTCAGCTAGTGGTCAGAACTGTGTTTTAGAAATATATGTTTGTGGATTAGTGGGAGACCAAGAGACTGTAGGCAAAGGGTAAAGATATGTTAAGTTTAGACAGAAGGCTGGAGAGATGGCTCAGTGGTTAGGAGCAGTTGCTACACAGTTGTGAACACTGGCGTCCAGATCTGCATGCCCACATTAACAAGCCAGACCCCTCATAAATACCTGGGACTCCATCCCCAAGGGATCTCTTCTGTCTTCTGTGCACACAAGTGAATGCCCACCAATATACACTCACATACACCTGTAGAAACACAGACACATAATGCACAAAAACCTGACACATTAATTAGTACAATATGTTTTAAGATGCATGGTTTGGATTAAAAGCACTTGCTGATGTTGCGAAGGGTCTGGGATTGTTTCCCAGCACAACATGATGGCTCGCAATCATATGTAATGCCAGTTCCATGGAAAACAGTGCCTTCTTATGGCCTCCCCAGCACCAGGCCTGCAAGTGGCATGCATACATCCAGGCAGGCAGAGACTCGTACACATACAGTTCTTAAATAATTTAATGAAAGGATTGTTGCCATACCCCTTTCCATTCACGTTCAGTCCCACGGATTGAACACAGTTGAGGTGAAAGGAGAGAGCTGACTTCACACAGGTGACCTCTGACTTCCATGGGATGTATACCATGTACATACATCACATACGCACACGTGCAAACTATATGACAGCAAATTATTGAAAAAGAAAAAAATACAGAGATGGAAACACTTTTGACTCAAGAACACTAAACAATACGCAGAACTGGTAATAGTGATGTTGATATTAATAATAAAGGTCTGTGTAAAGTTAACGTGAAGTCAGGGGCCGTCGCTGGCAGAGCTCTTGCCTAGCATGTACAGGGCCTTGGGTTCAAACCTCAGTATTGCCCAAAAGAAAAAGGATGCTGGCCCATGCACAGTGCTTACACCATTGTTTCCTCTTCAAACGCCTCTGAGGGCTACGTGCTACTTAGACTTTTTTTTTTCTTTTTTTGAGGGCTGTGACCAAATTCCTAAGGCTTTGCACATCCTAGGCAGAGGTTGACCACTGAGCTACACCCTCAACGCCCCTCAGCCTTTTTAATTTTCCAAACATTTTATGAACATGAGTGTCTTTCCTATATGTCTGTCTGTGCACTGTGGGTGTGCCTGGAGCCCACAGAGGCCAGGAAAGGATGTTGGAACCCCCAAACTAGAGTTACAGATGGTTCCAAGTTGCTGTGCGGGAGTTAAGAGTCATGCCCAAGTCCTTCTCAAGAGAAGCCAGTGCTCCAACCACTGAGCCACCTCTGCAGCTCCATATTCTCCATCCTCAAGATAAGATCACAATATTAAAATTACATATTTTATTAAAAATAAAATAAGACAGTAAAAAATGCAAAGTTAAGTTAACTAAAGTCACATAGTACTCAAGAAAGTACAGATCTAAGCAAAATATTGAATGTGCCCTTCTTAACTAGTATATTCTTTTTTAAAACTGAATGTTACGCAGAACCTAGCTTACTAAAGGAAGCACCGATGATCTAGAAAATCTTTAGTACTTTTTAAGGTGGTTAAAAGAAATCCAAAATGAGATTCAACACTTGCCTAAAACTAACTGTAAATGCGGCCATTGCCCTGTGCTGAACACATGGAAGGCTCCTGTGCTTTGTCCTGGAACTCTACGTGACTGTAGTGACAGCTACAGAGCTCAGTCCTGTGTTTGACGCTGACAGAGGACGAAGTCTGTGCTCGTGTAGAAATGACCCAGGCCAACACTGATGAAATGGCTCCTGCTGCTGTCATCTAGAGTCATAGCCCGACCTGCCTCCTGTCCTCGGGGTAGCCAGTAAATCCCCACATTGGTTACAGCTTTTTAATGAAAAGCATGAAGAAGAAGCTCTGTGTTGAAGTCTGAATTTAAGATAGTGCAGCATCCATAGTTTTTGGAGTTTCATAAGTGCACATCCCAAATACGGGAAATGCAAGCCTTCCGCTTGATTTCATTTACTTGGATTTTATTGATAAGGATTTTACTTGTTTCTCCCTTCTGTTACATTCTGTTGTGATTGGTGTCTTAGTGAAGTAGACTTTACTAAGTCCCAGCTGTTTCACCACCTCCGTTCATCCTGCTCCCTGCCCTCATCCCAGTCCATTTTGGAAAGGCTCATAACAACTAGCAGAGCACGCCCCGCAGACGAGCTTGTTAAGTCAGGACACAGTTACACCCTTGAGTGGCTCTCGGTTGCTAGCTGCTGGCCAGGTGCAGTGTTTGGCCCGTATTCAGGACAGGGGACTGGCATTTCTAACACAGGCCCAGCTCCTGCTGACGCTGCAGGCCCTGCGGCCACTGTGCCGAGCACTGGTGCTTGGTGAACCGTCTCCCTCAGACCTGCTATTTTCTGTCTTTAAAGTGCATTGACTTGCTTTCCTTTGCCCCAGTACTCAAACATCAGGCTTCCTGAGCTGTTCCACACTGCATAGGCAGATGGGTTCTTACATCTCCTCTCAACTTCCATGTGCCACACTCAGCTTTTGCAGTGTGCAAGTCTTCGTCGTGGTCCTTCTCGGCCTTTCTCCTGTGCAGACCTAGTTGTCAGCATCTCTTGTTCTTCTCTGCCATGTTCCATTTTGTTCTACATTATATATGCACATGTACTTGGTAAATACATTTCCAGAAGAGTGCGTAACTCCAGAACCAAAATAAAGGAGTGAATGTTATTAAAATGTTTTTATTCTCTTTGGGGTTATATAGTCAGTCATTGCATGGTGATGAGTTAACTACGTTCACAATCAAACTCAGACCATGTTGGAAGTGTGCTTTTGATGTAGTTGTGAACTGGCCTCTTTACATTCAGCTTACATGGTTCCTGTGTACTTTGTGTAACTGTTACTTTCAGTAACTTTCTGTATTTTTTGTCAGCTGTTCCCTCGCAGGTGTACATGGTTGTACGTGATGAATAATTGTCTGCTGTCAGTATCCGGTAAGTCTTGCTTTCGTGCACCCTAGTGAACCTTGTTGCCTGTGACTGCTCTCATGTGGTGCTTATCTCTTCACAGGCAAAGCTTCTCAGCTCTATTCCCATAATTTACCGGGGCTTTTTGATTATGCAAGACAGATGCAGAAGTTACCTGTAGCCATCCCAGCACACAAGCTCCCGGATCGAATACTGCCTAGGTAACAAGTGCCTCTGTCCTTAGAGGTCACATGCTTACACAAGCACTCACTCAGGAGAAGGGGTTGGGGGGCTGATAGGAAGCCTTTACTGTTGAGTGTATTCTAACAAGACTTGTTCGTCATACTTTTGTTCTAGTGTTGTCATTGTCTGTGCGTCCTGGTTACATAGACATTTTCTCCGTCAATTTTTGTTTCTGTCTTTTCTGCAAAAATAAAACTAATTTTTCATGTAATTATACGTTACATATACTGCCTTTGCTCTAAACATGCTTTGTCAACTTATAAAGTGAATTTTCTCAAAGCATAGTTTCTAAGCCTGGAAAATCAAAATGATTTGTTGAATTAATGTTTCTCGAATTGGAAGATGATTAGAGGTGAGGAGTTTGTTTCTATACCAGTTTTAACTGTGCTGAGCTCACGTGTGTATTGTACTAGTGGCTCCTCACTTGGTGAGCAAGCCGCCTATGAAGTCAGACAGACTGCAGCAGCCTTTCTTCTCAAGACTGGCTGAAAGCCCTCAGGTACCATGAGGCTCTGTTAACTGCTAAATTTACAGCATAGTAAGATTGAGCCCTTTGTGCACAATGTCTTTTAAAGATTGTGTGTGTGTGTGTGTGTGTGTGTGTGTGTGTGTGTGTGTGTCTGTGTCTCTGTGTGTGTGTGTGTCTGTGTCTCTGTGTGTGTGTGTGTGTGTCTGTGTGTGTGTCTGTGTCTCTGTGTGTGTGTGTGTGTGTTTGTGTGTTAGATAACCACAGAAGCGTTGGATCCCCTAGAGCTGGAGTTGCAGATGTTTGTGAGCTGCCCAACGCTGGTGCTGGGAACTGAACTTGGGTCCTCTACAAGAGCGGGAAGTGCTATTAACAGCTGAGATGTTTCTCCAATCCTAATAAGCTTTTTTAAAAAATAGTTTTCTGATGAAAATCATTTTAAATGTATGCTTTCCTGTCTTAAAGTAGATCTACCAAATTTAGTTGTATATTTTCATGATTGCTCAGAACTGATTGGGGCTTCAGTTACTACAGTAACAGCTGTATCTGTTGTAATTAAGGTTGTTGCTTCTAGTTTTTCTTTACTACCACTCTATGCTTCGGTTTGTCTACCCACCTATTCATCCTTTTCATTTTAACTTTGTAACTTAATAATCCAAACTGTTTGTGGACATAAAACCAACTATCAAATGCATGTCTAAGAAACTCACATAACTTCCCCCCATAGACAATATAGAAATCACATAGACTATAAGGAGACTTTTTGTTGAGAGGGAAAATAAAGACTCGGGGCTGGACAGATGGCGTAGTGGTTAAGAGCACTGAGGACCCAGGTTCCTTCACAAACACTTCATGGGAGATCATAACCATGTGTGTGGACCCAGAGGATCACCAATACCAGATCACTGGACACTGACGCAAGACAGGCAGGCAAAACAGTCACACAACACAATCTTTTAAAGGTGTATATTGTGCTATATACATGTTGCACACAGAGGCCGTTTGACTTGTTGTTAGCTGTGTTTACTTTTCCCACTTTTTACTGGCTGTATGTGAAGGGACTGTATGTGAATGAGATATTGGCTCTTCCTTTAAGAAGCTTCCATACAGGAAGATTTTACCCCTTTGTGCATATTTTACCTCTAGGTAATTTAGGTAGTTTTAGGCATTTTGCTTACGGCGTTAGAAATGCCCGCAGACACTTCCTTCCTTTCTCATCTTGATTCTTATTTAAGAATCAGTGCCATAGCACATGCCGTAATCCCAGCACTTAGGAGGTAAAGACGGGAAAATGAAGAATTAAGCTAGCATTAATTACTAATGTACATGGCAGGTTGAAATCCGCCACGGTGACAAGGCCTTGTCTTTCACGGTTGAGCATATAGTGTTCTTGCAGAAAATCCAAGTTCACACTGGGCAGGTCACAGCCCCCTGTAACTTAGCATCAGGGCACCTGATACCTTCTTGTGGCTTCTGCAAGCTCCTGACTTCACATACGTGTGTGTGTTCACATACATACGGTTTTAAAAGTGAAATAAATCTTTAAAAAATAGAGATTTAAGTGTTTATGTATTTTAAGTTGCAGTTTTAAGATACAGTTGGGGAGCTGGAGAGATGGCTCAGTGGTTAGAGCACTGACCGCTCTTCCAGAGGTCCTGAGTTCAGTTCCCTGCAACCACGTGGTGACT
This sequence comes from Micromys minutus, assembly GCF_963924665.1. Classification (NCBI taxonomy): domain Eukaryota; kingdom Metazoa; phylum Chordata; class Mammalia; order Rodentia; family Muridae; genus Micromys; species Micromys minutus. The sequence continues at coordinate 86,301,534 of NC_137972.1, read as the reverse complement.
CACAACCATCTGTAATGGGATCTGATGCTCTCTTCTGGTGTGTCTGAAGACAGTGACAGTGTACTCATATATAATAAATAAATAAATCTTTATTTAAAAGGATACCGTTGGATATTGATATTGCCCATTGCATTTGAATCAGGTGTTTGCAGAATCCCTGAGAGCACATTTGGCAACAGCACAACTCACCAATACTGAGGTTAGAGTCAGGAGGCAAGGAAAGGGCTTGTCAGTGGCTACAGTAACAAGACAACTTTAATTTTTTTCTTTTAAGATTTATTTTTATTTATGTGGTGTGTGTGTGTGTGTGTGTGTGTGTGTGTGTGTGTGTGTGTGTGTGTGTGTGTGTTTGCACCTGACTGCAGGTGGCTGTAGAGGCCAGAAGAGGGCATCAGACTCTGGAGCTGCAGTTACAGGCAGCTGTGGTGGGTCTGGAACTCACATCCTCTGGAAGAGCAGCAGCTGAAGCCCATCACGTGCTTCCCGCTCCCAGCTTCCAGTCTGTTCACTTTTGTCACTGGTCCTCTCTGCTGAGCCGGAGCTACCGATGCAGCTCCTGTCTGTGACGGGACAGAGGAGGATGTGCCATGCAGACTGCTTATGTGCACACTTTATGTATTGGTTCTGCATTTAAAAAAGAAACCTCAAGGTCACATTCCTCCAAATTCAGAATACTTCACAGTTTTGTTTGGAACTAAAAAATGTATTCTATTTGAAATTGATGGAGACCTAAAAAGGAATCCAACATATTTTAACTTTTTTTATATTTGTGTGTGTGTGTGTGTGTGTGTGTGTGTGTGTGTGTGTGTGTGTGTGTAGGCTTGGTAGTAAATACCTTTCTTTGCCTACTGGACTGTTTGCCAGCCCCCATATTCTTACTTTAATATGCACGTGGCAGCACTAACTTTTAGCTCCTGCTCTTTCCACTGATGTGTGACAGGGTCTTTGCAGTGAACACTTTGCTTGCTTATATTCCTCTCCATTTACATTTAGGAAATTTGCTGTATCAGCAAAGATTCCTGAAACCAAGTGGTGTCAGAAGTGCTGCGTAGGTAAGTACCCCAGCTCCATGTGGCTTTCCTGCGTGGCAGTGTGAGGGGCCTGTGAGGCTCGCAGTCTGTAGGGGATACTTGATGGCTGTGGCAGATGGAGACCATGGGTAACTCCCATCGCAGGAAAGAAGCACACAGTGTTCTGTGTGAACAGTTCCTTACCGTTCACACTTACTTAGTGAGTGCTCATGGGGCTCTTCTTGCTCACTCGGTGTGAACTCTCACGCCTGTAATTGTGAACCCTGTGTTCATGATATTAAGGTTATAATGATAGCAGTGTTCCTGTGCACAAGCCTATCTTGACTATATTTCTCCCCTATCTTTATAACAACTGTTTACAACTAACAACAAAAAAGCCCAAAGTATTTGTTTCCCTTAGCTCAGTACTGTTGTCAGAGGGAAGTGAGTGTGGTCCGTACACTGCAGGTCTGTGGGAAGAGCACTGGGCACAGGCAGCGGGAAGGGTGACATAAATATGCAGGGGAATAAATCCCAGCGAGTCTAAGTTAAATTCTGAGCACTCATCATAGCTGGATGCAGGCTGGATGCAGGCGGCGGAGAGATGGCCGATCCGTCTGAGCCTACAGACTGGGTACTAATGTTGAGGACTATGTGGACGTAAATCCACTGTACCGCCAAGAGCAAAAAGCTCGGCGAGCGGTGCAGAGACAAGAAGGAAAAAACATCAGAGACTGAGACTTGGCAGAAATCAGAGCAGCTAGCCCGGGGCAGACAGGTGACAGGGCTGGTGTGGACTTGCTGCACTGAGTGGAAGGAGCCTGACTTCTTGGCCCTGCTTTACCATCTGGGCTTTTCTGTTGGCTTTGCCCGGGTAATACTGTCCCTCACTGCCTCTGCCTCCTAACTATTTAAATCTAGGTGAAGTTAATGGACTGTATTATTACCCTTCGTATGGTCTTCAAAGACCTCCTTATTTCTATGTATTTACATTATATCTTAAACGTAAGAAAAGCTCAAACACTTGAGGCAATTCGATTTTATTATTTGCAAACCTGTATTATACAATTTGATTAGTGCCTATAATGTTTTCTAGTAATTATAAAAGGAATATAAAAATAAATTAAAAGGGGGTATAATTAAAAAGGAGATAAGCACATACTTTATTTTTAGAAGCCAAGCGTTATACCTCTGTGCCCTACTGTCAACAGCACCCTGTGAGCCACCTGAGTGTCTGTCATATCATCTGACAACTTCTCACCAGGTTCACTGTGGCCCTTTCTTCAGGATGGTGCAGCCTCCACTGCCTTCACTACCACTGTACACTTGACACCTGACTGTGACCAGCAGTCTCACAAGTGCATGGAAACAAACGCCTTTAAGTGCTAGGGTACCTTTCACTGTTTCTCGGTCTTTCTCATCCCCTCTAATATCCAATTATTAAGAAATGGCATCCTGCTTTTAATTTTTTTGTAATCTCTATTTTTGGAGCATATAACTATTGCTGTAAAGATTTTATATACTAAGAAAGCTGATATTTACTTTTTTGCTCTTTCAGTGAGAAATCCTTACACGGGCCATAAATACCTGTGCGGGGCACTTCAGACTAGCATTGTTCTGTTGGAATGGGTTGAACCAATGCAGAAGTTTATGTTAATTAAGGTAAGCATTCATGACATCTATAGTGCAAACCCTTTGTTAGCCTTGCTCTTCTTTAAGAGAAAACTTATTCCAGCTGATTCTCAAGTGTGCGGTAGACTGTGAAAGCTACATGTTGACTCCATGAACGTTCTGACAGAAACCAGGGAGGTAGTGAGGAACTGGAATGAGATCCCTGGCCTTCCCATGACCTTAAACTAGAGGTTTTGTTTTAAGTTTCTCTAAGATCTTTGACTAATACTCAACTTCAAAATGTTTCCATGGAGCATCTAGGTATGATTTTTGCATCCCTGTAATCCTAGCACTTGAGATGAAGGCAAAAGAATCAAGAGTTCAAGGCCCATCTAGGGTATGTGAGACCCCATCTCAAAAAAAAAAAAAAATTATTTTTTCCACTACAGAAAAATACTTCAAAGCCTAAGGGAAAATAGGTTAATATTTTGTAGAATGTAGCCTACTTTTGGCAAAATTTGTTTTTTCTTAGCTCCACCATTATTGTTCCTCCACTCTTGGCCTATATAAAGTGAAAACCACTTTTGTGATGTCTGTTAGCCATACACATCGAGAGAATGATTAAGCTTTAGTGTGAATAACCTCTGAGTGTGATTTTCTGTTACCTTAGACCATTTCTTATCTTTATTTTAAAAGAGCTAGAAAGATGAAGAATGTGCAAGAGGCCTGGGGGTGTAGTTCAGAGAGTAAAAGTGCTTGCTGTTCGAACGTGACGCCCTGAGTGTGGATCCTCTCACCCCCAAGTAAAAGCAGAACATAGCCATGTGCACCTGTGTCCCCAGCACTGGGAGAGGGTCAGAGGAACACACACAGCACCCACACACACAACAACACGAATAGAACAAGCAAACACATGCAGGAGGGAATATGTGCTCCTAGGTTATCTCTCTGAGGCGTCTCTGTCCAAAGTGGATGGCACTGGAGAGCTTGCCTGTGTGACTAGTGAGGCCTGTGGCCAGCTTTCTGGGGCAGGAGCCAGTACACACCCCACTCTCCTCCAAGAGTGTCTGACACCCCTTTCCTGACATTTCTTGAATGTCCCTTTCTGTGTGTGCTTCATGACTGTGCACTGTTCGTTTTGTTTGTGAATTTGAATTTATTTCATTTTCTTGGTGCTTCTATACTGTGACTGTTAGGTGCATTCAAATACTTTTTTTTTTTTTTTTTTTTTTTTTTGATTTCTGTAGTTTTCCGTCCTCTTGGTAGCATGTTAGACAGTGTTTGCATCATTAGGCCACATTTTTATCATAAAAAAGATTAAATTAAAGATCTCCCCAGCAATACTATGTTCTTGCTCTACAGAAGACTCATTGCTGTTCGCTAGAGTCAGATGTGAGGACTACTCTTAGTTACTAAGAACATGTGGGCGTCTAAGTCAGGAACCCATGCTGCTAGTGACTTTTGCACTCAGCCTAATCATTACAGAAAGCAAAATGCATAGGGAGTCAAAACCTGTTGGCTTTTTACATGCTCATAAGTAAGTAAGTAAGTAATCCCAAAAATGTCATTCTGCCTTCTTCATTAATCTTGACCACATCTGAACGATTCTTTACATTCTTTAAATTATCTGATCATAAGTATGGAAGGTTGGACTGAAGATGGCTCAGCCATTGAGAGCTCCATGGGGTCCAACACCTCTGCTTCCTCAGGCACCTGCAGATACATACATACACATAATTAAGTACATTTTTTGAAAAGTATGGTAGGTTAGGATCTGAACAGATTGATCAGTAGTTAAGAGCACTGTTTGTTCTTCCAGAGGACCCGTGTTCAATTCCCAGCACCTATAGCTATTTATAATAGTCAGGGTTCTCTAGAGTCACAGAACTTATGGGGTGTGTTATGATTACATACAGTTGTAGTTCAACTAACCCACCAGTGGGCATCTGTGGATGGGAAGTCCAAACATCTAGTAAGTTGCTCAATTCCACAAGGCTAGTTGTTTAAGCTGGTCTTCTATAGAAGAAGGTTCCAACAGATGAATCTTTCTTCTTCCACTGTCCTTATGTAGGCCTCCAGTGGAAGGTGTGGCCCAGATAAAAGATGTATACCACCAATCTTGGATCTGGGACTTCCTTTGTCCCAGGCTGACCTTGAACTCAGAGAACTCAGAGATATCCTTGCCTCAGTCTCCTGGAATTAAAAGCATGTACTACCTTGTTGGGCCTAAGTTTTTCATGGTCACTGTGCCTCAAGATCTCCATGCCATGATCAGGTCAGAAAGTTGTGTCTTCCAGCCTTGAAATCTGGATCACAGGTGAGCCCTCCAATTCTGGATTGTAGCTCATTCCAGATATAGTCAAGCTGACAACCAGGAATGGTCATCACACCATCTGTAGCTTCAGTTCTAGATCTGACACCCTCATCTAGCCTCTGCAGGCACCAGGCATGCATTTAGTACACGGGTGTATATGCAGGCAAAGCAGCTATTGCAGTAAATTAAGGAGAAAAGAAACCTTTTAACCCATGCTAGTGACTGCACCATTAGGGCCACGTGGCACGTGTGGACCTGGCTGCTACTCTGACACATGGTCTGCGAGCTGTCCTCTCCCGCCCTTTCCACTCGGTCCCCTAGGCAGGTGGTTACCACGCCTGGCACACACATCTCATTCCACTGGAGGTGGGGGGACTCTGCCCACCGTGAACTCTGCCCACATCCCCTGTAACCCAGTAAATTCAAAGCTCCAGAAATGTATTATTTATCAATTAGATTTATATGTTAAATTCTCAATCCACAATATATCCAAACAATAAATTCACTACCAATTAACAAAGATATAACCGCCCACCCAGACAAGATAAAACCGATCCAGTTCACCGTCCTCCTCCACCATCTCCACGTTGACTCTTCTTCCTCCCCTCTCCTGCCTTACAGAAACTTTGTCCCCGCCCCACTCTCTACTGTCCAATCACGTATCACCTTGACCTAACTAGTGCCAGTCCTCACCTGCATATGGACATCAGCCTATACACAGCCATATACATAAAAATAAATTTTAAAAAATTGTTAAAGAAATGACAGGTTTGACCAAGCATAGTGATACATGCCTCTATCATTCCAACACTTGGGAGGCTTGAGTGGGTGAGTCACCAGTTCAGGGCTAGCCTTGGCTACATGGAGAGTTTAAAGGACGTCTGCACACCTTAGCAAGATCATGTGGAAGAGAAAGAGGTTGTACTTAAAATCTGTGCCCTCGGTAAAGGGTGAGTTCCTAGAGAGGCACAGTACGGAGATGTGTATCTGGGATAGAAACACTCCAGTGATCCCTGGGAGCCTACAGGTGGCTGGCGCACAGGTGTGTGTAGAACTAGCTGTGCCTTCCAGCCACCATGGTCTTTGTGTCTACAAACTAGCCAGTATGGCAAGCCCATTTCACCTATTTTCCTTGGCATGGACAAGTTGCCAGATTAAAAAAACAAATCCTATTCAATTGCTTTGTTAGGTACTAGCAGTAGCCATTTGAAAATACAGTTAAAATGCAACCTATTTATAAAAGCAGCAAACTACAACCTTGAAAGACTGTGCTTAAGGAAAGAGCTTAAAGTATGTGTAAAACCAATGTTTTTATCTTTCCACTTCACATGTGTGTCCCTAAGTGAGAGAGTGGATCTTGTGTAACAAACAGTAAGAAGAAGGACCAGAAAGTCTGACTCGGGAGTGTAGTCTCCTCATGTGCAGTGTTGTAGCCAGTGGCTGCCTAGCTCATCTGTTCCCTTTCCTTGCTCTTGCTTTTCTGTTTTGTTGTTCTGTTTTTTGTTCCTGTGGCTGCTGAAAGCCAGTTGGATGTTTCTGAGTTCTCCTCCCTTTGATGTAGCCTCCCGTGAATGCCCACCCTCATTCTGTAGATTACCTCGGGTATAGCTGAGTCATGAGGAATGCATATGTTCAACATTGGTGACAGCATAGTAACCCAGAGTGGCTGTCCTAATGTCTGTTCCCACAGCCCTACTCGGCTCTCACCCTCCCTCAGCCATTCTGGTGGATATGGGGAAACTTTGTTTCATTCCTGGTTATTAATGGAAGTTTATGGTTTCTATTTCCAGATCTCCAAACTGGGAATGTATGTGTTTTCTTTATAGCAACATGAAAAATGATTTTAAGTTTTATAAAAAAGTGGCTTTGTATCAAAGTTACTGTGTTGATGAAGTTACTTGCTAGGAGGCAGACTTCTTTATGGTGTTCCGTTCATGTTTAAAAAGAGGCACAGTGCATGCTGATTGGTGTTGCCTGTCCTTCTTCCTTGTGTGCTCATTGGGTAAGGAAAGCCGAGAGTCTAGCTGAGGAACCGGGATGAGAGGTTACCACAGGGGCCGGGCACACAGGGCTGTCACTCCACTCCTGAACTTCATTGTCTAGCAAGATTCCTTCCAAACACTAATGTTTAAAAATCATGTAATTTTAATGTAACATTAATATACTTTGAACTTCAGATTTATATGCACACTCTAAGTTCCTGGAGCAAGAAGTTTTGAGAGCAGAAGGCTCTTCTTCATCTGGGAAGGTTCAGGTCTCCCTGCTGCTCCCATTGGGCGATGTGACCTTGGTCCCTCTGCTCAGCATGTTTGTATCTCTCTCCAGCACATAGAGTTTCCGATGCCATGTCCACTCCGGATGTTTGAGATGCTGGTGGTCCCTGAGCAGGAGTACCCTCTGGTCTGTGTCGGCGTCAGTAGAGGGCGAGACTTCAACCAAGTGGTTCGATTTGAAACAGTCAATCCAAATTCTACCTCGTCATGGTTTACAGAGTCAGGTTTGTGATCATTATGTATTTTGTTTTAGCAATGCCAATGTTGTAAAGGCAATAAGTATTCTATATGTCCCAGCAAGAAAAGCCAGTCTTAGTGACTATACTGGTAAACTGGAAGAAGTGATAACATGCTATAAAGTGTAGTCAGTGTGTTCAACACATTTAAAACAATTTGATTGGAAAACATATGTTTATAGAATGTGCATACATTCTTTAAATGTGGACATAAATTGGTGTGTAAATCTGTTATAGTTAGTTATATATTATTGTGACCAAAATACATAACAGGAACAACTAAAGAAATATTTATTTTGGCTCATGGTTTCAAAACCTTTCAGCCACCATGGCGGAGAAGGCCTTCTGGAGTAGAGCAGTTCCTGGCATTGGGAGCTTGCGGTGAGCCCTCATTGAGGTTGTGTCAGACCAGACATAAAGTAGGAGGCAAGCCATTACCTTCAAAGCCCTGGCCCTATTGATGAACTTCCATCAGGGAGTCCCCAGCTTCCTAAGGATCCCACAGCTTCTCAGAATAGCACCACCAACCAGCCAGGAGCAAGAGTGAAACATGGGGGCCAGCAGGAATGCTCAGTGGGTAAAGGTGCTAACTGCCCAGGCTGACAACCAGAGTTTTATCCCAGAGATCCACGTGGTAGAACACTGACTCCAGATGTTGTCCTCTGGCCTCCACACCACACCATAACTCTTCATGCACACATACAAAGAAATACATTTAAAAATGTAAAATAAAAAGTTTAAGACATGAGTCTATTGAAGATATTTCAGATCTAGGCCATAACCATACGTGTTTATTAACTGCCTCTCATAGGAAAACATGCCTTACCATAAAATAAGGAGCTACCAGTGTGCTCTTCTGTTTTTCAAGAGTGTATTACTCAGAGTCACACACTTTGTGCGGCTGGGTAGTGGAATGCATATTTAGTGCACAGTTCACCCAAAGCCCAGTGTTTGGGGGCTGCAGAGATGGCGCAGCCCTGAGGAACACACGCTGCTCTTGCAGTTGGTTTCCTAGCACCCGTTGTAGGCAGCTCACAACTACTTGTAACTCCAGTTCCAGTACTTTGTTCTGGCCTCCAAGGGGACCTGCATTCATTTATACAAAGTCTCACACATATATGCATAATTAAAATAAAATATTAAAAAACACACAACACAGAGTCAGGAGTTCAGTCCCAAGCACTCTCTATCCCTTCCTCAAAATACAAAAATCATACTCATTTCTAGTAAATTTACTTTGGAAAAAGATGTATTAATATGGCCAACTGAATCATGGTTCTCTAAACCCAAGTAATAGTTTAATACATGAGCAAATATTCTTAACATTTTGATAGTGTTTTCTATTTCCTTTGTACTTATTTTTAGAGTTTTAGAGAATTCGGTTGTTTGGTGGTACTATTCATATAGAGAGCAAGACTTTCTGAAATGTGTGTTAGTGAAGGAACCATTTACAGCTGCAAGGGGCCAGATGTGGTGGTGCACACCAAGAATCGCACCACTTCAGAGGCAGAGACAGAAAGGTGTGGCTCCAGAGCTAGCCTGGGCTACTTCACAAGGACCTTGTCTCAGTTTTTAAAAATAGGTATTTCTTAACATGGGTATTTTCAAGCATTTAAATTTAATTTTAAGTGGCACAGATTTAATTTTTTCCTTAGTATTTAACTCCAGTTGCCCTGTCCACACCATCAGTTAATTTTACCATTTTAATCTCTGTTACTTTAGTAAGAATGTCGGTATAAGTGGTCATTGAGCAGTTAGGGCAGACCAGTGCTTCCCAAGTGTGAGCTTACGGAGAGCATTCCTAGGCTCCAGGCCCAGAGTGCTTCCTTTAGTAAGCCCACAGTCAGTGCTGGTGATGTTGAAAGGAGACTGCCATGCTTTCAGAGCATATGGGTTAGGGTGAGGGATGGCTCAGTGGTTAAGAGCACTGCCTGCTGTTCCAGAGGACCTGAGTTCAATTCCCAGCATGGTGGTTCACTGTAACTCCATTTCAGGTCCCTTATGGCTTCTTATGGCCTCCTCAGGTACCAGGTAGGTAGGTGGTGCACAGATATACAGACATACATGCAGGCAAAACACATATAGCACATAAACAATAATTATTTTTCAATTCATGTGCACACAAATCTCAGACTGATAGAAAAGATACCTTCAAAGGGAGGCTATAGCAGACCATAGTGCGGGTGACTAGGGCTGGAGAGATGGCTCATTCGTGGAAAGCTAGGCTCACAACCAAAGGTGTCTCCTATAGTTGGCTCCCTTGTACTCAGTATCTTTAATAAAACTGTTAAGTGATTTAAAGTTGAGATATATATATATAAGTTAATTACTATTTCTGAAGTATTTGTGATAACTTTTAAAATAATGTTTATATCATTTATTTCTCAGATATTAAATGTATGTTGTCAAGTTGGTGAATAGGCACTTTCTTTATGGCAACTTTCCCTAATTACCTTGAAAGTGATGGAACCAAAAATCTTCTTAGAGAAATTTGATTATAGTTTGAAACTCATATTGTACTGTAGCAAAATAGTAGAAAGAAAATGTCCGTTTTGTGGTAAATAGATCAGATTGAACTCTCACCTTTAAAAAGCATGAGCCTTCAATATCTTAGCTTTAGTTTTTAAACAACCTACCAATGGTGAAAAGCCCCTTTTACTTTTTTCTCTTTAAAAATACTGTAGAGCCAAGTGTGGTGGCACACACCCGTAATCCCAGCACTTCGGAAGTGGAGGCAGGAAGATCAGGAGTTCGAGACCAATCTGAGATACATAGTGAGTTCGAGGCCAGCCTGGACTATATGAGACCCTCTCCCCAAACAACACACTCATGTACACACATACACACAAGTGAACACCTATGGGATGTTTTGTTATGCAGTAGAGAATGCACACTTCATAGGGGAAATGTGAAACAGTTTTCTAGCAAGACAAGTTAGGCAGGAGTTTGTGGGAAATCTACAAAACCATTAATAACAAAAGAGAACAGGCCGGTGGCTCACAACTGTAATCCCAGCGCTTGGGGTGGAAGCAGGAAAATTGTTGGAAGTGAAGGCCAGCCCAAACTACATAGTAAGTTCCAAGCCAGCCTGGACTAAAGAATGACGCCCTGTTAGAGAAGTGGATGGGGATGGGGCTGGCAGGAGGAAGAGGGAGAGGACACAGAAAACAGAGAGTACATCTTCCCCGCTCAAAAGGTGGCAGATGCTTTCACCACGCATTGGAAGCCCAGGATATTAACAACACACTGAACCTGAGCAGGTCTCTTCACGGACACTGTTGAAGGAAGGCGAGCTGAGCTCTTTGGCTTTCCCAAAGTCTCTCACATTATCGTCACTGTCTTCCTTGTGAGACGGCTGGGACACCTGCTGTCCAGCTTCATTTACTTAACAGGAAAAGGTTGCTGGATTAGAAATCATTTGTTGTCAGTCCGTCTCAACAATGCCTTAGTTCTCTGAAGTATTATAATCTTAAACATACTTTAGTTGTTAAATGAAAGGCTTCATTTCCTGACCACACCTTAAAACAGCTCCTTCCAAGAAAGTTCACATGGTTTATCTGAAGGATTTCCATAAATACAGAAATCTCTCTCTGTGGTCAGGAGATAAAGATATAGGGAATAATTTGTGCTTTTAACTTTTATTACCCCAAGTCTCTTACACTCCAATTAACTCTGGAGAATATTAGCCAGACACCAGTGTTTCCTAAAGACAATTCAGTCTGAGGGATGGCTCAGCAGGTGCCCTGCTGCTGTGCAACCATGGAGACCTGAGTTTGGCTCCCTGGTACCCACATGTTGTGCATCTTTGACCTTAGTGCTGGGAACAGCATTGGGGACTTGTTGGTCAGAAAGTTTCGGGTTCAGTGAGAGACCCTGTCTCAAAAGAATGGGAAAATGATGGAAGACACCAAAGTTGACCTCTGGCCTACACACAGAGCCAAGGCAGGCATAACAAACATACACATTATGAGTTTCTTTAAAAAAAAAAAGCTTCAATATTTTAGCTTATGTATAGTTAAAAAGTAATTTGTTTAGCTCTCCGACTTTTTCATTTAATACACACTGATCACATGAGCTAAGCACTTGATTCTGGTGATGTTCACAGCATAGCCCAGATGGTCTGAGTTTAAAATCAAAAACTGGCCAGAACTGTACCTTACAAGACAGGACTCCTCGTTTCAAATGTAAATATAAGTATCATTCTTGTTAGCAGCAGAACTGAAGGGCCAGCTCTGCTGTGCTTGTCCACATCAGCATCAGCATCAGAGCACAAGCATCCAGAGCAGCTCTACAAGAGATCCACCCATTCAAAAGGCAGCAGTCCACAATTCCTTTTTTTTTTTTTTTTTAAGAAGAAATATATTAAAGTATTGCAGGTTTCTGTGACTGTATCCTGCTGTGTTTGTGTTGTAGATACCCCACAGACAAGCGTCACTCATGTAACCCAGCTGGAGAGAGACACCATCCTTGTGTGCTTGGATTGTAAGTTCCTGTTTGTGAGTATCTACTGAAAAGATTTCTCTTCTCCTACTTTTGAGTGACTTCTGTTTTTCTCTAGGTTGTATAAAAATAGTGAATCTCCAAGGAAGATTGAAATCCAGCAGGAAATTATCATCAGAACTCACCTTTGATTTCCAGATAGAATCCATAGGTAAGTCATTGTTTTGTAATTCTTTACATTATGAACTGTTTGAAATTATATAAGAGTTACTGACATTTGTAAATTTATACTACTGTTAGAGACTTTTTAATTTAAATATAATAACTATGCTTCCTCCTTACAAATTCTTTAAGTGTGTGTAGCAGTCACATGCACGGTAAATGTTTACATCCTTACAAGTGTGCCATCTCTGAATTTACATTTCCTCCAGAATCCTATAGGATCCATATAAGTATTTAGAATGTGGCACTTGGTATCTCCTGCTGTGCTGTTGCTATCACTGCCTACCACTCAGAGAGCTGTGGTAACAGTTCTTCAGCCAGAAGTAATAACGCATCCCTATAGCGCCAGAACTCAGGGGCTGAGATAGGAAGATTGTTCATGGCTAACCTGGGCATCATAGCAAGTTCCAGTTTAGTCTAGCCTCAAAAACCTACATGACCCTGTGTCAAAAAAAAAGAAAAAGAAAAAAGAAAAGTTACTTTTTGCCATTTTCTCACCATTGTTGTGTTCCTGGTGGGATTTCTGGCAGTGTCTTAGTCAAGGTTTCTATTGCTGTGAGCAGACCCCATGACCAAGGCAAGTCTTATAAAGGACAACATTTAATTGGGGCTGGCTCACAGGTTCAGAGGTTCAGTCATTATTAAGATGAGAGCATGATGCAGGAGGAACTGAGAGTTCTGCATCTTCATCTGAAGACTGCTAGGAGAAGACTGGCTTCCAGGCAGCTAGGGTGAGGGTCTCATAACCCACCCCCATAGTGACACACTTCCTCCAACAAGGCCACACCTCCTAGTAGTGCCACTCTCTGGTCCAAGCATTTTCAAACCACCACTGGCAGGATCAGTAAAGTGCCGAGAAGGTCAAAACCAACAGTGAAGCTGTGTGCATGTAACATGCCCTAGCATTGAGTTTGGGGTTTGAGGGTTTTATGTATTTTGTCAATACGAGTACAACAGAAAGGAGAAAGGGAAAGAAGAGCCGGTGCAGAGCCACATGTGAATGGAGAGCCGTTTATGAATGGAGACTTGGGTGGGTGTCATGTGTCCCTGGGAAAAGGAGGCCAGCACGTTACATTATATCAAAGATGTAAATATAAAACTGAAATCTGCCTTATTTATGCCTCTGCCTGTGTCCCATTGTTTTTCTAATGCCATGCCTTAGGACATATTGTGCAGGTTTTTAGAAATATGCACAAGAATGTCTATTGTGCCATCATTTATAATAAGAAAAGTAGGAATAATTGTTCATCGTTATTTTGGATGACAGTGTGGAACTTCAATAGAAACATGTCTGAGAATGACAGACGCAGAAGTGACCACAGTACTGTCCGAGAGAGACAGGCGGGCCAGGGTGAGATCAGGGTTGGGTTGAAGGATCCAGCTGTTTTCTTTGTTTGAAGCAAAGACAAATGTAGCATTTAATCTGGTGACTGAAAGGAGTGTGGGTGTGTTGTCTGTGCACTTCTGTGTGCACTTCTGTGTGCTCACACGGCTTTGTTTTTTCAGTCACTTTAAGAAAAAAATTTCAGTAAGTTTTTTCATTGCAAAAAGGTGAATGCACCATGTATATATGAAGTGTTTTAAATTCATAAATTGAGTATCAATATGCAATACTGGGATTATCCCTGGAACTATCGCTGTGTGGGATAGGTGGGATAGCAGGATGCATTGTACTTACCTGAGCTGTTCTTGTCTGCTAGTTTGTCTACAAGACAGTGTGCTAGCTTTCTGGAAACACGGCATGCAAGGGCGAAGTTTTAGATCTAATGAGGTAAGTAATCTGCTGGACTGTGCTCATTAGTCACGAGACCAGGCATGGTGACTGTTCTTGTTGTCTTAATGTCAGGAGGCCCAGGCAGGAAGATCATTTAAACTCAAGAATTCAGGTCCAGCCTAAGCAACATAGTGACTACATAGTGAAACCTGTCTCCTTTTTAAAAAATAAAAAAATTAAGTAGAAGACACAAAATCTGTTTCGAGCAATTCTTTCACCTCTATAAAGTCGCTGAGTGACCCCGTAGGTGGGTTTGCGCTTAGTGTGTTCAGTGCAGTGGTAAGGTCAGCACATGCTCCGTGCTCTAGAGCAGAGATTCTCAGCCTTCCTGATGCTACGCCCTTTACTGCAGCTCCTCCTGCTGTGCTGACCTCCAACCATAGAGTCAATTCATTGCTACATCATAACTGTAAGTTTACTACTGTTGTGAATCATAATATAAGTGTCTGTGTTTTCCAATGGTCTTAGGCAACGCACAGCTTGAGAACTACTGTGCTTGAGCCTTCTCTCTCTCATTCCTCCACACAACGACCCAAACAAGAGCCTCGGACACTGCCCAGATGAGTCACCCAACCCCTCAGCTTCCCAGACCTGGGAAGCTCTCTGTCTTGCGCTTAACAACAGTGACATCCTCACACAATAAGTAACAGGCTTGTTCTGCTGCCTTCATTAAGGAGACATGATTGTTGGCCCCTTTGTCTGAGCCCTTCCTACTGTACAGAAATAACTTAGCTCTAAGATACATAGCATACTTAATTCAGCTCAACATTTCTGTTGGCAGTGCTTTTAGCATGAGCAAGAGAAATGGTTAATCCTAAAATATTGTTGGCAGGTAAAACCATCAAAAACTTTCTCAGGATTCTCAAGCCAACCTCATAGCATCATTTGAGCAGGTTGGAATAGAAAAGGAGGCTCAGGAGCAAGAAGAAGTGTTTGTCCAAAAGTTACTTGGAGTCCTTTTTCAAACTACACAGTGAGATATTTACTACACCTCGTGAGCTCTACATCCATCTAACTGGCACAGCTCTGCCTTCCCTGCAGGTATAGGCCAGAGCCACCATTACTGAAGGAGCTTCATGTAGGTTTATGTTAAGGCAATACATGATTGGACAGTGGAGAGGTAGGCAGGAAAAGATCCAGAAAGTTTCTCTCGGTGCATCTCTAGCTTGATGAGGTTGTTATGATTATTTCTAAGGTTTTCTATGGGTCTAATCTTTGTCCACTAGTTGTGTGGGTTGAGAATTTAACATATAAACCTATTTGGTAAGTTAATGGATGTGGAGTCATGTTTTTACTGGACTGTGGAGAATGTGAGCTAAGTTCTTGGCTGGTAGAGGAGCAGCCCGGGGCAAGCGGTTTCAGTGTGTGGTGTCCTGCCACTCCAGGTAGGAACTGGTAGCCAGTTCCAGACTAAAAGAGAGACATCTGAGAAAGGGTGGTGTGGGTACCTTGTGGGAGAGAAAGAGCTCAGACACAGGGCTCCACACTGGAGCAGCTCCCACAGAAACACTGAGCAGAACTGGTAGCAGCAGATTCCTTTAATATTTACCACAAGCATTCCTTCATCAGTTTAGTGTCACACTAGAAGTGAAGGAACGTAGTATTTCTAGAACAGCTCATTATAGGGTTTTGGTGGAATAAATTTTATTTCAACATCAAATTGAATGTTTTAAGTTTCAGCCTCACTGTTGAGGGAGTTATTGCTAGAGGCATAATTTGGACTATTTTGTGTTCTATAAGCCATCAACATTGAGTTCCTCTCCCTTTTTGTGGTTAGTAGTTGGTCACACTGAGGCTGCATTCCTTCAGAAAGTGGTACTGAAGGAGCAGGGAAGATGTGGGACAGATGCTTGTTCATCATGAGCACGCCCCAGACATCAGACTTCTTGTACGTACAGGAATGCTGGGGGGCTCATTCCTGTCCATGCTGTGGGACCCAGAGCTGTTCCCACAGTACACATCTTCCCTGAAATCCCAGCCCACAGATCCAAACTTTGTGCTGGCCTCTAAGTGTTTACTGCTATCCACATAGCAACAAGTCAAGCACAAAACCAGATTTGAGTGGCTGGATGGTGTCTGTGGTCTTGTCACTCACATTAATGTAGATGACAGGACACAGATAAAACAAAAATGAATTCTGTGCTTTTCATTAAAGTTCTTGCTGGAGGTCTATAATCTAGCAAGTAATTTTCCTTCACCCGTATTTGAGGATTAATTCCAAATTTGCCATATTTTCCCGGAACTAACAAACTAATGTGATTACAAACTTACAACACATAATAATGAGAAGACCTTTTCCCATTCCACAAATTGTGGGAGTTTAGAGGGGGGCCGAGTGTTTGCTGTAATGTTGCCCATGAATTATCCAAATGAAAGTTTATATCTTTGCAGTCAGGTGTGGTGCCACATACATGTAATCTGCTCAAGAGGCTGAGTGAGAGGGAGCCAGAGTTCAGGCCTAGCCTGGGCAATACAGCAACATTCTGTCGCAAAAAAAGGGAAGAATTTTTAAAAGATTTTGTATCTTTAATTTGAGTAATTTTTTTAATTTATGTTTTAACTAAACAGGTAACACAAGAAATTTCAGATAACACAAGAATCTTCAGACTCCTTGGATCTGACAGGTATGAAGTTGGGCTTCGAGAAATGTCTGGTACTGAATGGGCTCCCAACCCAGTAAGGCTGCTTACTTTTTGGGAAGAATTGAAATTTCCACGTGTTCAACACTGTTAGCTTGTTATACTGTAAAAACTAGTCTTCCAAGTAACGGGAGCCATAGTGCAGATGGTGCTGTTACCTCAGTGCACTGTAGATAGTGACTTACAGCAGAAGGCAGACTTGCTGGGTATCCTCAAACACAACTCTGAGCAGTCCATGGAGGATATCCTTTTATTCTGAGTTACCTTTAGGTTTGCAAACTGCAGACTGTTTTAGGATTAATAGGACTAAGCCCCTCCTTTTACCCCATTACTCCTTTATTATTGATCTCTCCTGAGCCCTTGGCCTTCACCCTCAAGTTCTAGAAGAACAGTGATCTAGAGGTAGTCAGTGGGCACCTCCCAGGGCTGCAAATGAATTCTGCCTATAAGAGCAACGTTTAGAGAGGTGTCTAAAAGAAGCCATGGTTAATTTTTTGGCTTGTTTTCAGCTGATATTAGTCTATCTAATTTCTAATTTGTTCTGTTATGTGTTTCTTATTACCTTTAGGGTTGTGGTTTTGGAAAGTAGGCCAACTGATAACCCAACAGCAAATAGCAATTTATACATCTTGGCGGGTCACGAAAACAGCTACTGAGACGCAGTGTTCTTGACAGTGACCTGTGGGGACAGTGACCACGGCCGCTGCACTGTTAGTGGATGTGTGAAGCTGTGCAGACGCTGAGGAGCCTCGCTTCTGTTCCTTATAATTTATTGTGGCATGAGACAGATGGGGACACTTTGTTTTAAGTGGTACGGCTCTACTTAGCGTATTGAACCACACAAGTGCTTCATTCCTTGTTATGTAATCTTTGTACATAGAAGCAGTATTTTTCTGTGAAACTTCATATGCTGAAGGCATACACTAAGAATTGATGTAGATAATGTACTTTTATGAGATGTAAAAGTGTCTTATCTGTACAGATGTAAATGTTGATTAAAATGCAACTGGGGTTAATATTTTAAGAATTCTTTAGTATATTCTTGGGTGTGGTCATTACAAAATGGGATGCTGGCTGAAACAAGACATTTAACACTATTGTATTTTTATTATGTGTAATTTAGTAATATGGACATACATCTTGTAACTTTTAAAATGGTAACGAGCTGTAATCATTTTATAATCTTGTTTTTAATTTTAATGCACGTGCACCGGTGTTTCTCCTGCACAGAGTATTGACCTGTGATGTGTCACAGAGAAGCTGTGGCGCTGGCCGAGAGTGTGCACCTGGTCCCACAACATCTTTTCTACATGTATTTGGATTGTTTTCTACGTGAAACAAATCAGTTAACCACATATTGTAGTAACTGATCTTTTTATATTTAAGCAGAATCGTGTAAGATAACTTACCTGTGCTTAGGATACAACTTTGCAAAAAACTTCTATCACAGAATGGCGGCACCACGGTAGAGGACTGCAGCTGTCGCCGGGGTGACAACGTTGCTGGGGAGTCCACACTAGGCATTTCAGTCACACTGAAGAGCTGTCACATTCCAGAGTGAAGCGATCAAGTTTCTCATGGACTTTTACTTCTGTTGGCCTTATTTTATCATCACTTCCATATTTCTTTTGATTTAGAGTATTAATACATGGCCAAAAATAATTTAGTTACTACCTCATACAAACATTATAATGGTCACTACAGATCACAGACGTTAGTTCAGTTAAAATCATCGTTGATTGGTTTTTCCGATGGAGTGTATCTGTCTTATCAAGATAGACAGCAAGTTTTAGCACAGCGCACACCTGACTCTTTGGTATATGTTCCTTTGTTCTTTATATTTTGATGTGAGTATATATGCACTAAGAAGCTAAATTGTGGTTTATGCTTCGTTTATTTTAACTGATGATGGTTTTAAATACGTTCCTCGCTGTACATACTGTAAAATAAACGTGTTTTTAACATGCTGCTGAGTAGTTGATTGTCATCTGACTTAACAGCATTAAAGGGAAATGTATGCAGTCAGATTTTAAGAATCCACGTCTCCCATAATCATTATTTGATCTGCATTTTAAGTATAACATTCCCACATTTGAGAAAGGGGGGATCTTTTCTAGGATCTTGAATTCTTGTCAGGAAAACCAAACACTTGTAGTGTTTTAGTTGAAGCAGGAATTGACAATTTATATCTCAGTCAGATCTAGCCCACTTTCTGTTTTTGTCAATAAAGTTGTATGAAAACACAGCACCTATGGCTGTGTCTACACTTCAGTGTCACACCAGAGTGGTTTCGGGGGAACCTGCAAGCCTGAAAGCTCACGTGTCTACTGTCAGGCCCTTCACAGAAAGTAGGCTGGGACTGCCTGGGACAGCACAGCAAAGGGGTGTTAGAGATGCAGTTCTGAGGGACAGGAAGTGGGAAGAACTGGCTGAGTAACCAACACGCTGTTTCTGTTGCTTCTCCTGCAGTCTATTGGATGACCTTGGGTCATTTATTCCAGAGCCATGAGTGTGTCTCAGAATCGGACCAATTATGGATATTTCTTCCTCTGATAGGAATAATCAACATTAATTATTAATTACGATGTTTTTTTATTCAACTTACATGAGAATAACATCAGTAACTAGCTGAGAAACAAACTTGGGGGAAAGTTTCTAGGATACCAGATTCTCCTGTGAGGGCAGTGGCTGTTCTTTATTATATGACCGTTTCAAGTGCCAATTCCTAGGTTCCACAAAGGGATCCACTCACATAAATGGTGGGGGCTGTCTTGTTCTGTCCGCTTTCTTGGTTACTAATTGTGCCCTTACTGGTCTCAAAAGCAGCAGTTGCTTGTGGGTGGTTTTGGTGAGTGTGTGCGGGTCATGTTTTCGTAGAGACCACAAAAATGTAATCATTCTCACCATTACCAACACAGAAGGGAAAGTATGGGTGAGGGGAAGTAGCCAATAAACCCTGGAAGGATTTGTAACATTTGCAGGAGAGCCACTGAGGTTCTTTTGCAGGTTGGAGACAGAAATCCACCCAGTTAGTGTGCCTGGGAAGATGAAGGTAAGCAGAAGTAAGGAGTGTAAGAAGTAAGCATGTCTCTAATGGCAGCTCACATGGAGGATCATGAGTTCAAAGCCAGGCTAGACCTCGTGTTTTTACTGTCTCCATCTTCCATATATATGTACAGCATACATACGAATACATAGAGAACAAAAGGTATCTTAAATATGCTTTGAGGACAGAGAAACTTATGTAGGTAGAGGGAAAGGAACTTGATAGAGATGGGCTTTGGGAGATGTTCAGACTTGTAAAAATATGCATGTTCAAGGAACAGTGGTGTTAAATGCAGTAGAGCTTGGAGTAGATGGACAAAAAGGACCTGGCACAACGCTGGAGAAGAATGGGCCAGGGAAGAGACCGGATAGATAAGTAGCTGGGAGAAATCAGGAGTGTGCACACCTGTGAAGACAGGAAACTCAAGCTCAGAGTCTTGGCTACATAACATAGCAAGTTCCAGGTCAGCCTAGGCAACGTATGATCCTGTCTCAAAAAAGGTCGAGAGGGACCAGTCACTGTCATCTTTAACCCAATACTTGGGCAAATCCGGAGTTGGAGGCCAGCCTCTTGGACATAGCAAGTTCTAGGACAACCACTAGGACTGTATAGAGACCTTGGTGAGAGAGAGAAGACAGGTGGCAGCAGGCTGGGGAGCTCAGTGGATAGAGCTTTCCATGTAAGTGGAGAGACTTGAATTTGAATCCTTAGAGTCTTCCCTCATCTGTAATCCCAGTGCTCTTGGGGCAAGACAGAGAAGAATGTCCCAAAAATCGCAGGCAAGCTACCCTGTCATACACAAAAGAGGACGAAGACCCTGTCTCAAGATGAGAAGCAAGTAACACACAGCGTGGGGCGCTTTCAGTGAAGATACAAACATGCTGACACGTTTGTAGGTAAAGCGGACTGTTGGTACAACTGATAAGAAATGTTTCCTAGCATAAAGGCAGAAATCATATAAAAACGGGTAGGTGTGAGTTTGGTTGAATTTAGTGGAACTGTGTTATGGTCTTGAATGAGTGAGGTAAATATGCTTCCAGGTTTAATTACGTTTAAGATGTGATCCCTGAGCAGGCCCTGAGGGAATGGGGAGGGGAGGTAGAGGGGAAAGGAGAGAACCATTAAATTCAGACAACCTGTATTTATCTGACAAAAGAGAACCATATGGTAGGTGTTTGTGTGTGTGCCTTGGAGTTCCGTTTATTCTGAGTAAGTGTAAAATTCTCTTTCCTGAGGTTGACATGTTTGTCTCAATGCCATATTCAATGACATCTGCCTTGCTTTCTTCCCCACTGGGTGACAGATTCGTCCTACCCTGGATCAGCATCCTCGCTGAGTTATGAAAATGGTGTTAATGAGCCACGGCTGACTCCAGACAGCACAAGGAATAAGGTAAGAGCGAGGGGTGGTGGATGGAAGGCCGCACTGGTAGAGAATGTGTGCAAGCTGCTCCGCTTGCGCGTCCCGGTTGCCCCGGCGACACCGCAGAGGCTCGATCTCTTGGGAGTTGTGGGGTGGCAGCATACAGCGCAGGCTGGGGCTCCCCGAGGCTGTACACTGTCACCACCGCCCGAGACTGCGTAAGTGCAGGTTTCCTGACCTGGGAAAATGGAGAGCAGGGTCTGCGGAGGGGTGGGGGGGCTCCGGAGGGCAGGAGGCGCGCGAGCCCGCCCTCCCTCCCCCCCCCCCGTGGTCTTGTGGGCCGTGGGGGTGCCAGGGAGGGACAGGGACGCAGCTGTGCCTATAGAGACTGCTTGTGGCCTGGACGCGGGGGGGGGGGGGGGGGGGTGAAGGCTCGGAGGCTTGGAAATAAAAGTTGGGTTTTGCCAAACTTCCAGGTCTTTTGTGCGCACACCTGAAGTGTGGGGCATGAGAAAAGTTGTGTTGATTGTAAATTACGTGGTGGGCTTAGTTTCTGAGAATTTTAACTAGATTGACTCGAAAGCCTTTGTGCACAGGTGTGTGCTCTTAAACTGTAATTCAGGAAAACAAGTCGGAATGATCTGTAGAATCCATTTTCCCAATCAAGTTTGTTAAATATAACCACAGACTGGGAGAGCTTACTGGCTTTGAAACTGTCCTGGTGCCTCAACGTTCCTAAAGTAGTCGTGGTTGTTTTTTGATAGTTTCCTAGAACCTCTTAGGTTAGGAAAGTCACTTGTCTTCTCTTACTCACCATCTTAATTTTATTGGCCTATACATTCCTTGTGCTTCTTCAGCCCCCAGGACTGAGTTTGTGACTTGAAAACTGACCTCCAAGTATATTTCTCTCCTGTGTGCTTTATTTGGTAAATCCTTAATAGTGAGGAAATTCTGTAGCAACTTTCTAAGGAATTCAAAAATCTGGTCGTTTCACTTAACCCCTGCCCCTGTCTGTGGATCTTAAAATTGCTGGTGGCTCCCAGCCTGTTCCTGTTCTTGTCTTTGTAGACAGAACTCCGTTAACTCAAGGAGCGATACTTATAAATTCTGAAGTTAGGAAGGTACACTTGAAGGTGAAGGTGACTGATAATTATGGCAAATATTTTCAGCCAACAGCTGTATCCATTTAATCTTGCCCAAGTACGGTGCTAATAACAATCATGTTCTTGCAACTTTTGCTTTTAAAAAGAAAATTAGAAAATTAAACTATAAACTAAAAAAAAGAAGGAAAATGAAACTATAATAAGACTTAGCCTAGTACATGCCAGAGAAAAAGGGGGACAGTGTAACCCTAGTGTGATGAAAGGTGTTGTAAGGACTGGGATGGGACGGGGCTGGGTGGGCACTGTTAGTGGGCTTGGGGTGCCACTCGTGTGTGACAGATGGCCACAAACCTCTCTACAAGGGGACTGTGGGGAGCTGTAGCTACTTGACAGGGGCCTGGTGCCCGGGAACAGGCAAAATGTCTACCGTTCCTTCAGGGTCATCAGGATGTCTAGTCTTAGCTCAACCAGGAACCAAGACACCTTTCACAGCCCACTGTCCCATATCCAAGTTGTTGCCAGGATAGAAGTTCAACTGATTGGTGCATGCTGACTCTGCGTCCTCTGCACTGCAAACTTAGTCAACAGTTCTAATACATTTTCTGTTTACTTTACTCGTTAGCATTTTCTACATAGGATCATGGCAAAATTTGCTTTTCACTTCGAGTCTACACACTTTTCTTTAGTTGTGTCATTAGACAAGCAAGAGTTTCTGATAAATCGTTAAAATAAAATAATATAGTGGGAGGATAATGTTCACACAGCTGTAATTCAAACAATTGAATAGCAGGGGCAGGGGAATGACTGTGAGTTCCAAAGATACATAATGAGATGTCAAAAAGAGAGAGAGAAGAGAAAGAGAGAGGGAGGGAGGGAGGGAGGGAAAGAAGGAAAGAAAGAGGAAGGGAAGGGGGAAGGGAACAGGGAAGGAAGGAAAGGAAAGGAGAACAGACAGACAGACAGAGGGAGAAAGGATAAAACCGTGTCTGTTCTGAGTCCTAGGAGTGAGCATTCAGAGTTCTCTCACTAAGCACAGCGCTGACTGCAGGTTTTACACACACACACACACACACACACACACACACACACACACTTGACGTTCTTTTCCTTCTTGATTTGTTGAGATACTTTTTGTGACTGCTGAGTTTGTCGAATGCATTTTCTATATCTACTGAGATGGTACGTGATTTTTGTCTTTTATTCTGTTGCTATTAACACTTTCTTATAATTGATTTTCACATATTAAACTAACCTTGCATTTCTGAGGTAAATTCCATGTGGACATGTCATATAATCCTTTTCCTATGTGTCTGTAGTTGGTTTGATAGTTACTTTGCTGAGTGTTCTCATCTGTGCAAGTGATTTCTTTTTCTGATTTTTTTTTTAACCAGAATTTTTGTGGAATAAATTGGGAGTGACTTCTTCCTCTTTAAGAATATTTAGGAAGAATGATTTTTACATTGATCATTCTTTAAATATTTGGTAGAATTCATCTATGAGCCATCCCATCCTGGGCTGTTCTTTATAGGTAGATTTGTGAGTACTAATTTGCTTTTTTATATAGTCAGATTTCTGTTTCTTTTTGAGTATCATGTGTTTCTGTCTTTCTAGGTATTTGTCCAACCAACTTGACTACTTTGGTTCTGTAAACATGTTTGTTCTGTTCCCTTTTATTTTTAGCAGTGTCTGAAGGGTAAACGTGTTTGTTTCTTGGCCAGTCTTGCTGATCCTGACATAGGCCAGGCCTGTTTGGCTGGTTTCCACGTTCTTCACACGGCTCTTTTCTGTGTTTTATTGATGGTCTCTGTCTGTGGTTTGCAGCAGTGCGCCCTGGAGGAGAGAGCATCATGTCTGTTATGTCTGTCCTGTGTCTTTCTCTTCTTCTAATGTATTGAACTTTTTCAAGGTGTAGATCCATGTTCTTCATTCAATTATTTTATCAAAAAACCCCTCTCTCTCTCTCTCTCTCTCTCTCTCTCTCTCTCTCTCTCTCTCTCTCTCTCTCTCCCTCCCTCCCTCCCTCCCTCCCTCCCTCCCTCTCTCTCTCTCTCTCTCTCTCTCTCTCTCTCTCTCTCTCCCTCCTCCCTCCTCCCTTCCTCCTTCCCCCCTCTCTCCCCCCCTCTGTCTCACTCCTCTTTCAAAGAATCTTTTTATGAGCAGCTCACACTGCTAATTTTGTTCCATAGGTTTCTGAGCCTCCCTTCATTTGAAAGTCTGGGACAGTAAGCAGATAAGGGCACTTGATGCACAAGACCTGAAACCTGAGTTCAATCCCAGGAACCCAGGACAAAAAGAGAGAGCTGGCTTTACAAAGTTGTTTTCTGACCTTCATGGGAATGCCATGGCATGAGCATTTGTGCACACACACACACACACACACACTAATGAAATGTACCAGAAAGGCCAAGGACTAAATCTTGTGGGAGGCTATACATTTTATATAACATTAGTCTTAGGTAATGTTAGTCATGAGAGGAAAGTTTATTTCAGAGTTCTCCTGCCTGGGCCTTGTAAAATTCCAACTGTGTTCACTTGTTCCTTTTTCTCTTCACTTTTGAGGCTCCAATGGGCACCTGTCCCCTCTGCCTTCTCCTCTGGCCCCAAAACATGACAACTACACCAACTGGCATCAGTACATGTGCACTTGACTTTGAGTGTGCCCTGGACCCCTTTGTCCCTTCCGTCTCCCAGACCTCCCCCGACTCTGCCCTCTGCATTGAAGAGATATCTCTTCTACAGTTGAGCTTTGCTTTGTAATTTGTTGTAGAGCCCATGTCTGTGGCTGAAGCATTGGAAGTATGTGGTTTATGTGCACTGGTTGATTTTTATAGCTTTGTGCACTATTTACAAAGAGCTCACATTGAGTCATCTCTAAGTTATTTCTGTGTGATGTAGAGTGTGCTGTGAGCCTTGGATGGGAAGAGAGAAGAGCCACCATCCCACAACTGCATTTCCAGGTCAGGACCCCCACCCACTCACATAGAGATGCTCACGGTGTATTAGGGAGTCAGCCTGGACCTCAGGTAAAAGAGTGGGAATTACTGCTTCTAGAAACTGATAGAGTTAAGTAAACAGGAATTAGATCCATAAAGTCCTTTGTGGAACCCCTGCCCCCTCTAATCCCTGCTGAGATACATTCAGATTCCTTGTATGAGGGAAGATCATATTGAGAAATTCTGTAAAGCACTGTTTTCTGAGACAGGTCTCACTGTGTAGTCCTGACTGGCCTGAATGTGCTATGCAGACCAGACTGACCTGAAACTCACAGAGCTCCGCCTGCCTCTGCCTCCTGACCACGCTACCATGCCTGGCTGGAGCGTTATTTTATTGAAGCCGGCAGCTTGATTAATGTGACAAAGATCTGACCAGGTAGAAGAATCAGTCACTAGTGAATAAACCTGCTGAGCAAATCTAGGGAATGTAGATAATTAGTCACTGTATGGAATAACTTCTCTAGAAGGAAATAAGGAAAGAATGCATCGACTAAAAACAACAAAAAAAAACAGGTGCCATGGTACACACCAATAATCCCAGCATTCAAGAGGGCAAGGCAGAATTAGAAGCTGAACGTCATCTTCAGCTACATAGTGAGTTCGAGGCAAGCCTGAGTGTCTTAGGGTGTTATTGCTGTGAAGAGACACCATGACAGAGGCAACTCTTATCAAGGACAAAGTTTAATAGGGACTGGCCTACAGGTTCAGAGGTTTAGTCCAGGCAGACCTGGTGCTGGAGAAGGACCTGAGAGTTCTACATCTGGTCCGAAGGCAGCAGGAGACTGGATTCCACACTGGTGGAGTTTGAGCATTACATAAGATCTCAAGACCTCCTCCCATGGTGACATACTTCCCCCAACAAAGCCATGCCTTCTAATAGTGACACTCCCTGTGACCAAGAATCCAAACACATGAATCTATGGGGGGCCATAGAAATTCAAACCACTACACTGAATCTGGATACAGAAGGCTCTCCAAAAACAAAAACAAAAACAAACAAGACAGTTTCATTTTACACTTTGTGTTTATGCTCACAGGTTCCCCGGGAGCTGCTGTGCTTATAAACTAGGTGAACAAATGAATCTATGAAGTTCTATACCAATAACCTTCAAAGCTAACTAGGCAACTGTACACATACTACCCTTAAATTAATGATATGTCTGTAAAGAATTCAGTGTAGGACTGGAGAGGTGGCTCAATGGTTAGAGCACTGACTGCTCTTCCAGAGGTCCTGAGTTCAAATTCCCAGCAACCACATGGTGGTTCACAACCATCTGTAATGGGATTTGATGCCCTCTTCTGGTGTGTCTGAAAACAGCTATGTGTATTTATATATAATAAATAAATAAATCTTTTTTAAAAAATACAGTCTATACAATAAAGTTTTCAGGACTTAATATTTGACATGGATTTTCCCTGCTATTTTTGTGGGGTTTGTTATTTTTCCCCTTTAATAGGGATTTGAATCCACTGTTTAAAAAAATTACAAAAATTGGAAAAAAAAACACTATAGTAGTAATTATTTACCCAGCTAAACATTATTCCAGTAATATATTTTTCTTTATTTTGAGACAGTGTCTTACAGTATAGCCTATACTGGCTTTCAATGTATGAATTTCTCACTTTAGTATCCCCAAGGGCTACTTTTGTGTGTGTGTGTGTGTGTGTGTGTGTGTGTGTGTGTGTGTGTATGTATGTGTGTGTGTTGAGAGAAGGCCTCACTAACCCAGACTGGCCAGAAGCTCACTATGTGGCTAAAAGTGACCTTGAACTTTCTGTCACCCTGCCTGTGCCTCTCCCCTGCGCTGGCATTAGAAGTATGCACTACCATGCATCCAAACCCAGAGCTTCAACCATCCCTGACAAGCATTCTACCAGTTGAGTCACACATGTGCCCCTAGTGTGTCTTTTTATGTATTAAATAAGGGTAGATTTTATCTCTTCATTATCTACGAGTGAAAAAGATTGGATATCAATAACCATCTTAAGTGGACATTTATTTGGAACATGAGACTTTTATGTGGTTAGTGTTGTGCTTTACAAGAGAGAGAGAGAGAGAAAGTGAGGCCAGCCAGGAACAAATGGAGAGAGACAGGGAGAGGAAGGGGAGAGAGGGAGAAGGGTCAGGGAGAGATAAGAGTAAGAGAGAGAGGAGGGGCAAGCAGCCCCTTTTACAGTAAGCCAGGCACACCTAGCTGTTGCTAGGTAACTGTGGGGTGGAGCCTAGAAGGAATACAACATTCCTCTATTTTGGTTTAATTTTAAAGGAAAAAACTAGAAAGAGCTGAAGGTGAAGCAGAGCTACTGGCTGTTGTGATCCTCTACTTCCTGCTGACTTTGTCTCTGGGAAACCTAAAAACGGGAATGGGGATGCTGGTCCAGTCTTAGGGGAGTTCGCCGTTTGCTGTCCAGGGTTTGTGGAACCATCTGAGGATAGGTCAGAAGGAACAGGTCCAGCAGGAGCATCTGTGTCTCAGAGTAGCCCGAAGCATCTGTAGGCTGCTTCTCTGGAGCTGTCCTGGATGGAGATTTTGAGTAAATGCCTGGACTTGACAAAATGCTGAAACACACACACAGCAGAGGTAGAAAATAAAGTTAAATGCATTGGGGAGAAAAATAATTTTCTTAGGTGTACATTTAAAGCCCTTAGGTCTTGGTGGTTGGGGTGAGGGGAGTCCCAATCCCAGGGCACAGGAAAGGAATCCCACCTTCTGGAATAGGTAGCAAGTGAGAACTTAGGCTGTTAATCAGCAGGTGTACTTATCCAAATGGAGTCTACTTGGCCCATGAGAGGTAGCTCTGAGTGGGCTTCCTGAAGCTTATAAGTTTACAAGAGATAAAGTTTATTAACAGCATGAAGAGTCTTTAAGATGAGCTGGGGGGGGGCAGGGCTGGAGAGATGGCTCAGTGGTTAAGGGCACTGACTGCTCCTCCAGAGGTGCTAAGTTCAAATCCCAGCAACCACATGGTGCTCACAACCATGTGTAATGGGATCTGATGCCCTCTTCTGTGTGCCTGAAAACAGTACAGTGTACTTACATATAATAAATAAATCTTTAAAAAAAAAGAGAGAGAGATGAGCTCATAGAAGACAAAAACCTTTTGTGGAGCAGAAGGAGCAAGAAGGGCTTTCTTCTGTCTCAGAGACTGAATATATACATTTAGCATAATAAGAAAGAATTTTAAGTTTACGTGTAAAAGGCAATTAAAGGAGACTCAGAAGTTTGAGCTGGTAACCATGACAGCTGAGAGTGTGGATTTAGCAGGAGAAACGTTTTTAAGTCGATGGTTAAAAGACAACCAAAGGAAACTTAAAATGTGAACTTGTGATATAAAGGTCGGATGGTATAGTAGAATGTTTTAGTAGAATTAGGCTAATTTATGAGAACTCTATTAATTAGTGTTAGGACAGTGGCATAGCAGGGGAGGAAATCTGAAGCATTCGGTCACTGGGAATTGAGTTTGGATAAGGAAGCAGCAGCAGGTTACATCTGTGAAAGCTGATATCTGAACATTCGTATTTTTTATCATGGAGTCTGAGTAGGCAAACCTGTCCGTAACAAATTGACTAATGAGCTAATATGGCGGCGGATCACCTTGGGTAAGGAGCTTAGGTCTGTTTTCTAGCTGTCAGTGTAGTCAGGAATCTGGGAAGAGTAAATTATAATCTAGGTGTCATTAATTGAGATGACGAGGTTGGTCTACAGTCCACCACCTAAACAGTTTGCAGGTCCCTGTGGTCTCCATGGTAACTCAGGCAGAATCAGTCTGACCTTCAGGCCCAGAAGACAAGAAGCTTCTTCCTGTGGAATGGGAGCATAGGAGAAATGACTCGCTGCGTCTGAGGCACCATGAGACCTTTAACTCTGGTATCTTCTGTTTGCCCACAGTGTAGGCCAAGCCCTGGCAGCAGGCAAGGCACTGAGAAGTGTTGCTCAGTGGTTATCATACCACAATTCAGGTAGAATCTTGTCGCCGTGCCTTCTTGGAGACCCTGGGGGATAAACTGTCAGGATTTGGGAGTCTCTGTCCATCATATCAAGCTTCAGCATTTAGCATTACATTCAGCAGATTGCTGACCAGATTGAGAGTCAGTATCTACTAAGCTTATCTGAGTTAGACAAGGAGTGCTAACCATTAGCTCCTCCACTTAATACTACTACTGCCAAGACCTAAACAAAGCAGTTGTTAAAATTGTGCTGTGTCATGAACTAACCCCGAGGCAGGGCAGCATGGTGACTTCAGGTGTGCGCTGTAGAACCAGAGGCTGATTATAATTCTGCATTTGCCTCACTGAGTTCTAGTTTCCTTGTCTTTCCAACTGGATCAAGCAGCCCTAGAGTGTTTTCGTGGGCAGACTGCAAATAGGAAATGCCGTTTCAGGCTAGCTCCTGTGTTATTAGATTACACACAGGTTCTGCTGGATAAAGGGGTGGGCTTTTAGAGGCTAATTACAACTTTTTTGAGATTTATTTATTTATTTATTTGAGTACACTAGTTGTTTTCAGACTGACCAGAAGAGGGCATCAGATCTCATTACAGATGGTTGTGAGCCACCATGTGGTTGCTGGGAATTGAACTCAGGACCTCTGGAAGAGCAGTCAGTGCTCTTAACCACTGAGTAACCTCTCTAGCCCTAATTACAAAATTTTATGTTAATTCCTACCCTAATTTTCTTAGTCATTTTGGCATCATTAATTCTCATTGAATGTTTAATCTAGTCACAATTATAAACATAGATAATATAAAAGATGATAAAAATGAGATCCAATATTTTCCTAGAAGTCCCATAGATATGGAACTATTAAGGGAGAATTAGAAATTTTGACCTTTTTGTATTATTATTATTATTATTTTCTTTGGGTGGTCTAAGAATTGATCGCCCCAATACAAATAAAAGCTAAGAACAAGAAAGGTGTCTTGCTGAATGGTGGTGGTACACACCTTTAATCCCAATACTCAGGAAGGAGGCAGAGACAGGTGGAGCTCTGAGTTCGAGGCCAGCTTGGTCTACAGAGCAAGTTTCAGGACAGCTAATGCTATAGAGAGAAACTCTGTCTCAAAAAACTAAATAAAACAAAATGGAAGGAAGGAAGAAGGAAAGAAGGAGAAAAAAGAAAAAAAGGTATGGTACATTGACCAGCAGGATGGATGGAACAGATTATAAAGCCATTTGCCAGGCAGGTTTTGCAACCTGGGTCACATCCTCAGTACTGGTACCTACAAGTTGTCCTTCGACTACTCCTCTCCCTCTCTCTCTCTGTCTCTCTGTCTCTGTCTCTCTCTCTCTCTCTCTCTGTGTGTCTCTCTCTGTCTCACACACACACCATCTCCTGCCTTCTACACAGACTATACACCTTCATATATATATACATATATATATACATATATCACATACACACAATTATTATCATCATCATCATCAGAATAAATGTAATCCAAACGTTTTAAGGAAATAATGTCCTTAGAAAAGCTGTATTGCTCAGCGACCATGGTTTTCCCCCTTCTCTCCACCAGGTGGGGGTGTCGAGCTTTATTCTCTGTCTTACGCAGTTTGTCCCCTTCACGGTGGGGTTCTGATGAGCTAGCTAGAAAGTCAAGGACCTTATTCCAGGGTATGAAAGTCCAGCCTCTTCATCTGCATTTTACAGCCCCATGTTTTAATCATTTGCTCCAAGTAATAAAAACAATAAATCAGGAACTTTGACTAATTCCAGGTTACATCTTGTTTTACGTATACTTTATGCTCATTGTAACTAGTAAGATCTTAATGCACACTATCAACCTTTAAAAAAAAAAAAACCAAGTACTGACAAAAATGTATTCGTATACTTTTATGCAAAAATGCTTAAAATCTGTACATTTATCTTTGTTTTTTAAAATAAAGTTGTTCAATTAAAAAAAAAAACAGTAACTCAGGAAAGGCTTTTTCCCGAAGGTTGTTTTCACTAAACCGTATCAGCACAGAACCACCATGAGAAATGACCCCAGAGGGCTCTGGAATATGCAGAATAGAGCTATGCTAACAAAACACCATTCGAGTGCTCGCTTGTGCAGCACACAGAAAGCAAACATCAAAGGGTGGAAATGAACCTTTGGCAACCCAGGCAGCGTGTCGTGTGTCGCTTGATTAAGAAAAGTCGCTCTTATTTTCCAGGTGCCACGATCCGTACACTGAGTTAAGTCGCTCGGACAAAAATGGAAAAGTATGAGAAACTGGCTAAGATTGGAGAAGGGTCTTATGGGGTCGTATTCAAGTGCAGAAACAAATCTTCCGGACAAGTAGTGGCTATCAAAAAATTCGTGGAATCCGAGGATGATCCGGTCGTCAGGAAAATAGCCCTTCGAGAAATCCGGGTGCTGAAGGTAGGTCCCGTTCTCCACTCTGCAGGCGCTGGGTGAACCTGGCACTCTAAGGTGACTGAGAACGGACCAACTAAACTCCTGCGGATCAGCCACTTTGGGAAACATTGGTGGACTTCGGCTTCTGACCTCATCTGTATGTGTGAGCCGGGGGTTAAAACATGGAAGTACACCACATCCTGATTGGGAAACATCCACCCAGTCCCAAGTGTCCTGACCCCACTATTTACCAGCAGCCTGCCCACCTAATGGACATTGCCCCCACACACTTTCCCAACCAACCAGCAGAACCGCAGGCGCACTCTCCTTCCTGCAGACAGGGGCCCCAGTGCCCCTGGGTTCGATCTTAAGACTTACTTGATCAGCAGAGGGAGCTAGTAAGCCAGAGAGAAAAGGGGGGGAGGGAAGGGGAGAGAGAGAGAGAGGGAGAGGGAGAGAGAGGGAGAGGGAGAGAGAGGGAGAGGGAGAGAGAGAGAGAGAAGAGAGAGAAAGAGAGAGAAGAGAGAGAAGAGAGAGAGAGACCTTAACTTTCTTGCTCATCCTCCCTGGTCTTCAGATAAATCTAATACCTAGGTTTTTGCTCACAGGTTAACTTCTGGTTTTAAACAACCCCACATCTAAGGGTGAACCCTAAGACACAAAGTAGCTCAAACTTCGTTCCCTCTGGCAGGGTGGTGGCTCAGAACTTTCTTTCCTGTCTCACCATTGCTCCATTGCTAGCTGGGAATACGTCCCTCTTTATTCTCCTCTCGCTCTCCTCCCATTTAACTTGGATTGGCGTCTTCCTCACACTACCTGCCACACCGTAGGCAGCCACAGTGCAGACTAAGTCACTGTCATTTGCTAAGGAGCTGTGAATCGCTGGTCTGCCCACAGACAGTTGGGCCATGTTAAACCTGGGGCAGTGTGGGGTCGCAGTGTCTGCGAATCTATCCTCCTGGCAGCCTCTGTCCAGCCTCCAAGCCGAGCACAAAGCAGTAGCTCTCTTGTGAAAACATCCCAGACGCCCTTTGACCTTCGGCTCTTTCAGCCAGTGGTGGATACAGAATGCAGGTTGGCCCAGGCTCTGGACACATTGCCCATGTAGAATGGATTCTCATTTTCCCAACTATTTTTGTTGTTGTATTGCGTGCGTGCGTGCGTGTGTGCGTACGTACGTACATACGTAGGGGGCGTACGTGTGTGCGTGCATGCGTGTGTGCGTATGTACGTACATACGTAGGGGCGTACGTGTGTGCGTGCATGCGTGTGTGCGTATGTACGTACATACGTAGGGGGCGTACGTGTGTGCGTGCATGCATGTGTGCGTATGTGCGTACCTACGTAGGTACGTATGTGCGTGTGTGCGTACGTACGTACATACATAAGTACGTACATACGTGCGTGCGTGCGTGCGCATGCGTGTGTGTTGAAAAATGATCTGTCTGCTAGAAAGGGAAAGGTTACAAAAAGGTGAAGTCATGTGTTCTGGTTTGTGCTGGTTTATGGTTTTTGCCCTAGATTCCTGCGTAGCTAATATCCCAGCACTCTCCGAAGTGTGCTAGTGTGAACACTGAGCTATTTGGTCTCTCGGCATGGGCAGAGTAGCCATGTTTTGGTAGGTAAGCTACAGGGTGGAAACACATTACTAATCTATGCACGTCAATTCTTTTACAGCAGCTGAAACACCCAAACCTTGTGAACCTCATCGAAGTGTTCAGAAGAAAGAGAAAGATGCACTTAGTTTTTGAGTACTGTGATCACACGCTGTTAAATGAACTGGAGAGAAACCCAAATGGGTAGGTGATCCGAAACTGGAGTTCTGTGGCCACATCTCTTACTCTATGTGTAGTCCCAAATAGCATCCCAGCCCCACCCCTAACCCCCACCCCATCGCCACTATCCTGATGCTTTCTCGGCTACCATCCTCTAGCTTCAGGTAGGATGTGCTCTGGGCTATTAACCTAAAATGTAAGCATAAACCCCAGAGTAGCTTGAGGAGCATGCGTACGCAGGACCAACAGACTTCATGGAGTGACCATAATTCCGTGCAAGAAAATCCAATCATATGGTCCACCAGTGAGCCAAAGTATAAAAGCACCCATTGAGTTTGGAGCAGCGGTTTTCTGGTTAGAACAGCAATTGCTGCTCTTGCAGAGGACCCAGGTTCGGTTCCCAGAATCCATATGGTGGCTCACAGCCATCTGTAACCCCAGCTCCAGGGGATCTGATGCCCTTTGCTGGCCTTTCTGCACATGTTGCATACGTAAATGTAGGTAAACAGTCAAACACAATAAATAAATAACTCTTTAAAAAGACAACTACAAATCTGACTGAAATGATTAAAAGATTTTGTTGAAACAAGCATAGGTTTTTAGATGAAAATATTATAAAAATATAAACGTGTCTCAGGGTTTTGTTTTTTGGGTTTTTGTTGTTGTTGCACCACAAAATTCTAACTAGAACATCAATAGGATCAATACATGATTGTTTGTATATGCTAGGCCTAGGGAATAGCACTATTAGAAGGTATGGCTCTGTTGGAAGGTGTGGCCTTGTTGAAGTAGGTGTGTCACTGTGGGGGTGGGCTTTAAGACCCTCAACCTAGCTGCCTGGGAGCCAGTATTCGGCTAGCAGCCTTCAGATGAAGATGTAGAACTCTCAGTTCCTCCTGCACCATGCCTGCCTGGGTGCTGTCATATTCCCACCTTGATGATACTGGACTGAACCTCTGAATCTGTAAGCCAGCCCCAATTAAGTGTTGTCCTTTATAGGACTTGCCTTGATCATGGTGTCTGTTCATAGCAGTAAAACCCTAACTAAAACATTATTTTTTAAACTTGAAAAGTTAGAGCAGGGGCTAGAGAAATGGCTCAGTGGTTAAGAGAACTGACTGCTCTTCCAGAGGTCCTGAGTTCAAATCCCAGAAACCACATGGTGGCTCACAGCTATCTGTAATGAGATCTGATGCCCCCTTCTGGTGTGTCTGAAGACAGCTATATATAACAAATAAGTCCTTTTTTAAAAAGTTAGAGCCAAGAAATTTTTTAGGGAAGGAAGGGAAACAAGGTCAACAATGTTTACATCACAGACGTTTTGGTGATTGCTTTTTATTAAAAACAAAGCCATAAATAAAACTAAAAGAAAAAGAATTCCAATAAACTCACCACAATTAATAATTTTCCAAGTTGGGTAAGATGGGTGTTGTGGTGCACAAGAGGCTCTAAGACAGGATGGTTATAAGTTGGAGATTAACCTGAGCAACTTAGTCAAGACCCTGTCTCAAATATTCCAAGAGTCAGGGATATAGCTCAGTGGTACAGAGCTTGCCTGACATGCACAAGGCACAGGGGTTCCATCTGAAGCCCCCCTCAAACGAAACAGGTATGCAGGCCTCCTCCACCTAACGAGACTGTAACTAGGGAGATCTTTTGGCAATCAGTGTGAATATTTGGAAAGCTGTTGTCATACTTAAAACATAAAATTCTACTTAGAAAAAATCTATAACAAGGAAATATTCCCATGAGGACAGAATTATACATATTCTGGCAGACATTTAGAACAGAAAAGATCGGGACTGACCTGATGTTTCAGTAGTAAAGAATCGCTGAGCTGAGACATGACTGTCTCTTGACAAATCCATCCCTAGGTTTGGCTATGTTTATCTTCTCTTCCCCTTAAACTCATTAAAGTTAGAAGTGGCCGCACACACCGGACATCTCAGTACTGGGCAGGAGGAGTCCGCAGACCCTGAAACTGCTCAGCTGCTCCAGCTAAGTCAGTGAGTTCCAGGCTTAATGAGAGATCCTGTCTCAAGAGTAGCAATAGGTTTGGAGAGATGATTCTGCTAGATAGGGCATGTATAGCTCTTCCAGATGTGAGTTCGATTCCCGGGTACACACATCAGGTGGCTCATAATTGACTGTGATGACAGTTCCAGGGAATCTGACACCTGTAGCTCCCAAGGTACCCACACTTGAATTCACACACACACACACACAGACATGCACACATGAAAAATAAGTTATTTTGTCAAAATTTAAATATAAAAGATTGAAAATAAGTCATTAAAATAATAAGTAGAAAGATAGAAGATCCCAAGAAACCAACCTCTGGCCTTCAATACACACACACACACACACACACACGTACACACATGTATGCACATACACAAATATGTACACATGCATCTCTCACATGAACACATATGCACATATACTCATGTACACACATGTATGCACATATACAAACACCTACACATGCATATCTCTATCTCACACACACACACTCACAAGAACGCACATGTGAATTTGTAAGGTGCTCTTCTGGTGACTTAGCAGTTTCTGAGCTGGGTAGCTGGAGTCACCTGCACATTAGCTTCAAGCTTTTCACTACTGCTCTTAGTATTTGTCTTTACGCTTAGCCAAAGCATGCACTGGTTTCTACAGAGGGCTTCATTTCACCCTGTACTGCTTTGGGAACTGCTGCTTGCAGCAGACTGTCTACCGTCTCCACAGCTCCATTTCCCCTGTCAGGTCACTGGGATTCACCCCTGGTGGATGTCACTCTGCCTCTTTGGCGTCTGAGCTCAGTGGACAGAACCATGTCATCCCAGTAAGAAAGCTTTGCCTATCTTATCATGTCTGCTGCTATAGCTGCCTAGCGCCTGTGCCCGGCTGAAGCCACCCCTCCCCCACCTCCCTCACTATCTGTGTTGTCTGGGTGGCTCCGTCAGCTTCCTAGTCCATTTCTCCATATTTACTTTACTTCCTAGCAACTTCCTCCCTGCTCCTTATCACTTCTTGCATGGTTCCTTTTGATGGCTTTGGCTTTAAAGCAAGGTCCAGGTTCTGGAAGATTCTGTGGGACTCTACCTAGCTTCTGCCTAATATTCCCCCACACTCCTAATTCTTTCTCACCCCAGAGCATCTTCTACCTTTGGAAGCTCTAGTCACTGTGCCTGGGATGTGGTCATGTCTACTGACCTCATCTGACCTCTGACCTTCATCTCCTGAACACAAGTGGATGTTAGGCCAAAGCATTCTGGGAGGGAGCTTCTCAGTGAATTTAGATGTTTTCACACAGGAGAAGATGGAAACTTCCGTAACTCTCTAAAGTCATGAAAGCGGCATGGTGGGGTCTGAGGCTGAATGCTCTGCCTCTGAGTGCCCAGCATGGCTCTGCTCACCTCCCACTCTATAAAAGAGAAAAGCTGCCTTTGCAGGTCTGGCTAGGAAAGGGTGAACATGGAAAAAATTATAACAAAATGAAGTACAGGAAACAGCGATATCTCGTTGATATCTCATTGGAAAAGAATTTATACTGTGAATTAGGCCTCTTGTAATATTAATAATTGGGGCTAGAGTCAAAGGTAGTCACTAGGTACCCAAGATAAGAAATTGCTCTGAGAACCCCCCCCCACACACACATACACACATACACACACACTTACATACACGCACACACATACATGCACATTCATCTTTCTTAATAGAGCAGCCTCACAGGCCAGCTAGCTGAAGACCCAAGTTCAAGGCCTGGTTTTATGTGGTTCTTGGGCTCAAGCAAGGATTTCAGGCACAAGCTACATTCTCAAAGCCACTGTGTGAAATTATTAATCACTAAAAATTAACAAAAAAAAATCAAAGTGAGCTATCAGTCCACCAGTGGGAGAGCAAAACACAAGTCCCGGCACAATTGCAAGGACAGGTAAACAACCAAGTACACATGTCACTGCGCTCAGCAGGCTGGCTCACAGCGACTGCTCACAGCCTCCCATTCGAATATGACCTTCATTCTCCCTGGGCTCCTGGGTCTGGTGTCAACCCCTCCTCCGTTGTGCAAACTGTGTGCCCTTAACACAGTAACACAGTGCGCGCTATGGTTTTTCCCACCAAGCATGCATGTGGAGAACAAACACAAACAGGCAGAACCATACGTGTAATTTGAAAAGCGACTCTAGCGCCCCATTCCCGTACAGTGCCCCCCATCCCCGCGCCGCGTTCCCAGCCCTTAGCAAGGGAGTTTTCATTCCTGTTTTTGATCTTTCTCTCCAGAGTTTCTGATGGAGTTATCAAAAGTGTACTGTGGCAAACCCTCCAAGCCCTTAACTTCTGCCACAAACATAATGTAAGTAACATTTTCTAATGCCGGGGATTTCTCTGTGATGACTTTTTCAGATGGAGAGGCAGAAAGCACCTGAAGACTCAGATCAAAGCGGTTTTCTCACTTACGGCTTGTCTTCTCATTCCATGAGAACGGAGTTATGATAGCTTGTGAATTCAAAATTCTGTGGCCTTAATGTTTCCTTTCACCACAGACTAGTGATTCCTAAAACTGTTTAAATTGGGATAAAATAATTTTATATATTATAACCCGATGCATCGTGGCACTTGTTTTTCTTCTTGCCATAGGACTTTTGGGCACACACTAGCATATGTGCGTGTACGTACATGCGTGAATTTGCGTGCTTGTGTGTCGCTTACATGCGTGCTTACGTGAGTGCGTGCTTACGTGAATGCGTGCTTACGTGAGTGCGTGCTTACGTGAGTGCGTGCTTGCGTACGTGCGTGCTTGCGTAGTGCTTGCGTGCATGCTTGCGTGAGTACGTGCGTGCGTGCTTGCGTGTGTGGTACGTGCTTGCGTGTTTACGTGTGCGTGCATGCGTGTGTGTGTGTGTGCGCACGCACGTGTGTGTGTGTGTGTGTGTGTGTGTGTGTGTGTGTGTTGGGTTTAGGGCACAAGCATGCACATGCGAGAGTTGGGTTCATGGGGGCATGAATGTGTGCACACCTGTGTTGTGTTGTGTTGTTTTGGGGTCACACAAATGTGTATACGTGAATGTGCGTGAGTGGTTGGGGCTCACGCATGTGAGTAGTGGGTGCATGTGATTGGTTGGGGAATGATCATGCATGTATGTTTTTGCTCTGGGAATATTCATGCTTGTCTGCCTGCATTGGGTTTGGTTGGGGTCACATGCATGTGTGCATAAACGTGTATGGTTGGGGCTCACGCATCCTCATATGTGTGTGCGTGTGATTGGAGCATGTGCATGCATACATGTGTATGGTTGGGGCACATACATGCCCTTTCATGCCTGCCTGCATTGGGTTGGTTTGGGGGAATTATACTCAGGTGTATAGGTTCATGTGGTTGATGGGGGCACACATTTGTGCATGCATGCGTGCATGAGTAAGTTGGGTTGGTTTGGGGGTGTGAGTGCATGTGATGTCTTTTCCTGTTGTGCTCAGTCATGAATGCACTAACAAAGTACTATACGAGCAGTTCTCATAGCAGCAAGATGATGTTGGGATCACTGGAAAAGGAAATATGATTAGGAAACTATCTATACTTAGGAAATCTCTCTTTAGTTTTTAAAAAGTCACTGAGATTTCCATTAGAGCAAAGCAAAGCCTGGAGATGGATGTTGTACACAAGATCCTGTTTCTTGTGACTCAATTTGTGCCTTTAAATTCTTAGAAAAGGGGATGTTGGATGGAGCAGGTCGGCTGCTTTTCCCTGTACTACAGGAGACCGAATGCTCACCTAAAGTTGATGTAGAAATAGGCACGGTGTTTAACTTTTTTATGTGTGTGGATATTTGCCTGCCTGTGTGTCTGTGCACAGCATGTGTGCCTAGTGCCTCCAGAGCCTAAAAAAGGCACTGGGTCCCCTAGAACCCGAACTATAGTTGTTTGTAAGCCACTGTGAGTACTAGGAATTGAACTTGGGTCCTCTGGAAGGGCGGCCATGTTTCTAGCCATGGAGTCATCTCTCCAGCCCTGTTAAAATGGTTTTTAAAATCACAGCTTACCACAAGTGTTGGTCCTTTTTGTCTTCACATCAAGACACTCTCTCTTGATACAAATTATGGATTCGATGTGTGAGGCTCACGCTTCTCCTTTGTGTAAAATCTCTTTAATGCTTAACATAGATCTCTTATATAAAAGGTGCTCAATAAATACTATTGAATAATTGGATAGACAGGTAGATGGGTTATCTAGTCTCTCAACCTTCATACCTGATTGTAACCATGTAATTATTGTAGTTCAATGCAACGGGCATTGCATCTCCATTCGGAAGAGCATATCCTTTACTCTGAGCTTTAAAACACTGCAGACTTCTAACAATCTGGGCGCTATTAAAAACGGATACTTTCTTAGTATGATTATTGTGTATATGTTCATGATGGGGTGGTGCACACCACCGTGTGCATATGAAAGGCCAGAGAACACTTTGGGGAGCTGATGATTCTCTCCCTGCACCTTCACATGGGTTACAAGAATCAGACTTGGGTGGCCAGACTCGTGGTGCAAATTCAACAAGCCCAAGATGGAAACCTCCTCTAAACATGCCGGTTGTCACCTTTGTTATCATCTCGGCGATGCTGGAGTTTGCCCTTTTGTTTCCAGCTCCTCAAACCTGCAATACTCAACCTGAATGTCGTGGTTCTTGGTAAACAGTGGGCTCTCCTACTGTTCCTGTTCCTTCGTCTTCTACTACTGAAGTTCACACAGCACAGTAGAAAGTGAACAAAGTCACTGTATTGTGTTCCTGTCTTCCAAAGATCCAGACGGACACAGTTGCTGTGTTAACTATGTCCTGTCTTCCAAAGATCCAGACGGACACAGTCGCTGTGTAACAATGATAGGTTTTGTTTTAATTGGTTTGGTTTGGTTTTGGTTTTCGAGACAGGGTTTCTCTATGTAGCCCTGGCTGCCCTGGAACTCGCTCTGCAGACCAATCAGGCTGGCTTCTAATTCACAGAGATCCTCCGGCCTCTGCCTCTCTAGTGCTGGGATTAAAAGCATGTGCCAACACTGTCCAGCTAACAATTATAGTTTTAATCTCTTTGATAATATACTGACATTTAGATAAAAGTTTTTTTATTTAACAAGAGTCATGAAAATTGACAATCTAAATTTTTTCAAAAAATTGAAGGCGATACCTGTTTTTTCAATTGTAAGCCATGTATTTAACATTTAGAATAATAGGCACTGTTGATTCGTTGTCATTTTGATGGATCACATAATTGATCAAATATTATCTTACAGTGTATTCATCGGGATGTAAAACCTGAAAACATCCTAATAACCAAGCAAGGAATGATAAAGATTTGTGACTTTGGATTTGCACGGATTCTAGGTAAGTACAGTCCTGTTTTACCGATTTTGTCTAATTCAGATGACTAGAAATTGGTATCACTCATAGTCTTACTGAAGCTAATAGAGAGATGCTAAAGCTCTTGTTATGCAGAGGGGAAAATCTCATTTTACTCTTTCAGAGTTTGATAACTCAGCTAGGATTTATTAGGTGACCTCTTGATGTGCTCGGCCTCTCGGGAGTGGAGCGAAAATCAAATGCATTTCTGCTCTATGGGCACTTATAATCTAGGGTAAACAAGATGAAAGACTAAAACAAGACAGTTGGCCGGGCAGCACTAAAGCAGATGGCTCTGGAGAGAGAGCAACGTGGCTTTGGAAAAGCTCCACAGAGCTGGTGATGCTGTAGGAGTCAGCAGGAAATGAAAGAGCCTCTAAGAGACAGTTCTAAGAAAATGCAGTGAGGGGCCGCAGGGAGAGGTAACTAGCTTTCTTTAAGTGTGCAGGAGCCTGTGTTAGCAACACACACCTTACTGTGGGGTTTGAGAACCCTTAGGACTCCAGTGACACCTGAAGGTGACCTGAAGAAGGCCCAGGCTGAAACGAAACTGGCCAAGTTTTCCTGAGGTTGCTGTGCTTGGTGGTGCAAAGCAGTAGCTACCCAGACGATCCCCAGGTCCTGTCCTGTGGCTGAAAAGAAACACTGACAAACCGAGACACTCCTAAGCCAGGAACTATGTAGTAACTGTGTTCATCTCGTGGAGTAGAAGATATTTGTCGGTGATTTGTCGGTGACACTAGGAACCGTTCAAAGCCTGGGAGACGGCTCAGGGTACAGCACTTACCCTGACCACACAGGGAGTTTGAGCCAGCCTGGGCTACACAACTCTGAGGGCTAGAATTTGAATTCCCAGAAGCCATGAAAAAAGAAACCCTGTCTCAAAAAGGGGGAAAAAATTTATTTAGAGGGTGTACATCTCACAGAGCATGTGTGGAGCTTAGAAAACAACCTGACCGAGTAAGTTCTCTCCTACTTCTATGTAGTTCCCACAGATAGGCTTCAGGTGGCCAAGGTTAGCAGCAAGCATTACCCACTGAGCCGTCTCACTGGCCCTGACCTATGTCTTTAAAAACAGAGCGGTACCCATTCCACAGTTCCCACAAGCCACTGTGTTACCGATTTTTCTCCCATGTGACTCTTGCCACCGAAAGGCCTATTGGAATTGTCTGTCAGCTTCCCTCTAACCTCAGAGGATTGGGAAATTCCAGGCAAAAGCGAGAATCTCAGTCTCAAATCAAGGGAAGGGTTAGGAATGTGGCTCAGATGCAGACACGTCTGCCTAGCACACATGAAGTGATACATAAACCAGGTGTGCGGCTCACCTCTAATCTCAAGGTTTAGAAGGTAGAGAGCAGGGTATTAGGAGTTCAAGGACATCATGGATGCTTGAAACCCTGCCTTAAAACAACAAAACAAAACAAAACGGACAGTGGCTTGAGGAATGACACCTGAGGCTGACCTTTGGCTGCACGCACTCATGCAAGTATATGTTCCATCCCCCACCCTCCCATGGAATCCTACCAGTCCCTGGATCCAGGGTCCACCTTACTTTACTATGGCCTCACTGTAAC
This sequence comes from Micromys minutus, assembly GCF_963924665.1. Taxonomy (NCBI): domain Eukaryota; kingdom Metazoa; phylum Chordata; class Mammalia; order Rodentia; family Muridae; genus Micromys; species Micromys minutus. The sequence continues at coordinate 86,259,436 of NC_137972.1, read as the reverse complement.
TCAATGGCACCTGTAAAGACTCTTTCCAAACAAGGTCAGATTCACAAGTACCAGGACCTGGGGCTTCAAACCTATGGCTTTTGGAGTTAACATAGTTTAGCCAACAACAAGCACTATGCTGATTAAAAAAAAAAAAAGTAGAAGCAAGTGGGGCTGAAAAGATGGCTCAGAGGTAAAGAGCACTGACTGTTCTTCTAAAGGACCTGGGTTCAGTTCCCAGCACCTACATAGCAGCTCACACTGACTGAAATTATGGTTATAGGGGATCTGACACCCTTACACAGACATACATTGCAAAGCACCAATGTACATGAGTTTTTTTTAAGATGTATTTTAAAGAGCTGGAGAGATGGCTCAGTGGTTAGGAGCACTGACTTCTCTTCCAGAGGACCCGAGTTCAAATCCCAGCAACCACATGGTGGCTCACAACCATCTGTAATGAGATCTGATGTCCTCTTCTGGTGTGTCTGAACAGTGCACTTACATAATAAATCTTTTTTTTAAAAAAAGATGTATTTAAAAAAAATAGAAACACTGGCTTAAACTTAAGTATTGTGTCAGAAATTCTCATACCTGCCTGGGGCAATTCTTCCATGTTCTCCAGCTAGGGTGCTCCATGAGGTCACTGGGGCCTTGGTCCCCTGAGTGTCTTACTCAGTGTCAGGAGGACCGCTGTCCCTGACTATGCTGCTGCTTCAGGGTCAGAGGCACTGGGGCACTAGATGCTGGCTTGCTCAGCTGCCTGATGGTCTCCTTCAGTTTCAGGAGATGCCTACACAGACTATGTTGCCACCAGGTGGTACCGAGCCCCTGAACTTCTCGTGGGAGACACGAAGTATGGCTTCTCTGTGGACGTGTGGGCTGTCGGCTGTGTTTTTGCAGAGCTCCTGACGGGCCAGCCACTCTGGCCAGGAAAATCAGATGTGGACCAACTTTATCTGATTATCAGGACACTGGGTATGAGTTGCGTTTTGTGGCTTACGTGTTCGTTGTAGCGCTGTTTGATAGACACTGGAGTGAAGGCAAGAAGCTCATTGCTTCTCTGCTCTGTGGCTCTGTGGGGAAATTCTCCAAGCTGTCAGTTGTAGCAGAAGCCCAACCCTGTCTGAACACACAGCACCAGCAATGAGTCTGCAAAGGCCTTGCCAAGGAAATCCAGTAAGCCTGAACTAAATGGCAGCCAACATTTAAAGTAGTATTAACATAATTCATCTGTATAATACTTTCAGCTTGAAATGCCAGGGATGGTTGACATCCAACGGAGGCCTTCCCTTTTCTGAAGAGAAAGAGAGGAATGGATGGATGTGGGGAAGGACTGGGAGAAGAGGAGGGAGAGAAACTGAAGTCAGGATATAAGGTTAATTAATTATTTAACTAATTAATTAATTAAGGAGTTCAAGGTCATGGTTGGCTTTGAGGCCAGCCTGGAACAGACAAGGCCCTGCCTCAAAGGAAGAAATAAAAACTAAAGAAAGGAGGAGGATGGGGGGAGATGAGGGTAGGAAGGAGGCTAGCAGTTCTGTTGAGAGATCATTAGGAAAGCAAATAAGAAACCTAGTTCTGTGTCACTTAGGCTTAGATGGAGCCTGATTGGTGTTGGACGTTGGTGCTAATGCTTCGAACCTGTGTGTCCAGACGCTGAAGGTCCTCGTCCCCAATTGGTTTTTGATCCGTCAAGAGAGTTGTATAGAGAGCGGTCTTCACCACTATAGAGGCCTTGGCCCAGGCTCACACTGCCCCTGTCTGGAGGAAGCACTTGGGCACAATGTTTCCTTAATACCTGTATCTTAGGGGGTCTTTATGATACGCTTTATAATTTTCTAACCCAAGTTATCATGAGCTATGTGGTTTGTATTTTACAGGAAAGCTGATCCCAAGGCATCAGTCTATATTTAAAAGTAACCAGTTCTTCCGTGGCATCAGCATACCTGAACCAGAGGACATGGTAAACGGCTCTGTGCCGGATGGCCTACTATTTGTGCTGTTCCTTTCTGTGTGGAGGTGGTTGTTTCAAGTGTGCGCTTTGGGCTACTGCTTTCCGTATGAAACACTGGTACAAAACTGAAATAAGTCCGTTTAAAATGTATCAGCCACACACAGCAGGACATGACAGAATTCCCAACTGTTCAAGGTGCTGGATCATTTGGGCTCAAGAGCTCCAGGCCAACCTCAGCAGTCTTGAGGTCCTGACTCAAAATTATGTCTAAGAATCCAGGCATGGCAGCATGTGTACAGTCCTGACTCAGAAGGTTGGTTGACATAGTTTGAGGATAGCCTGGGCTATACAGCAAACTCTGGAATGCAGCAGCCAGACCTATATAGTGAAACTGTCACAGAAAACAAAATAAAACAAAAACAACCCACCACCAACAAAACAGGAGCAGAGATGCTCATGGGATAAGAGTGCGACCCAAGCATGAGGATCCAGGACATGTAAACATGTGAGTGTGGCTGTGCATACCCACACCTACTGGTGGGAACAGGGAGAATTAGGGATTGCTGACTGTTATCCCAGCTTAAAAACGGCTCCGGGTTTAGTGATAAACCCTCAAGGGAGTACAGGTGAATGTGATGTACTCCCGGTGGCCTCCTTTGCCTCCTGGAGCAGGTATGTGGTTTTACACATTGACACACATGTGTACCTACTCCCCACATAATATCAAAATAGTAATAATAAAGATGATGGAAGGAAAACAACAGCTCACCTATCTTCCATAATTCAAGTACATTTAAATTTAAATCATGCTTAGTATCCAGTATAACGCCTTGATGTTTTTGGTCAATCACTGAAGTTAACTTTCCCTCAAATAATTACTTCCTCATAAATTGTACTTCAAACCATTTTCTTTACTTTGAAGATATCTTCTGTCTTTATTATTCTCCAGCTTGTAAAACAAAGCTGAGAGAAACAGAAATAAATAAAAACATTTTCAAGCCAGACTCAGTTTACCTATATAAACCTAGCACATAGGAGACAGTAGCAGCAGGATCATGAGTTCAAGTCCAGCCTGAAACATAGAGGAGACTGTGCCACCCACCACCCTCCACAAAACAAACAAACAAAAAAAACTCATACCTTTATGTTGCAGAATATTTGATCACACTGTGAACTCTGAGGTCATGTTTACTAAACAATACAAAATAAAACAAAAACTCTTTTCTAGTTGTGGCTTGGCTCAGCCCTTAATACACACTCATCTTTAATCTCTCTGGCAGGAATACAGACACACCCTTAGCAGGCACCTTTAATCCCAAACAATGAAAATAAAGTTAGTTTGTAGAAGGAAACATCCATGTTTGAAAGTGATGTCTAGTTGAGTGGCAGACAATGTGACAAATCAGAGAAAGATTTGACAGAATAGGATACGCCCAACTCTCATGAGAAGAGAGAGAGAGGGGAAAGGGAAGCTACTTAAGGGGCGGTGCAGAGAGAGACAGGTTACAGAGAGAGAACAAGCTAGACATAGATGAAGACAGAACAAGACAGAGAAGGAGCCAGAAGATTAGAACAGATTAGTTTGAGGCCAAGCAGAGCAAAAAGTCAGAAGCTGAAAGAAGCCAGATTGAGTCAGTCAACTTGGAGAGGTATTTGAACCAGAAGTTGAGTTGAAACCAGCCAGCCAGAGTTCAGAAAGAATAAGAAAGGGTGAGCATATTCAGCAGTAAACATCAGAGGCTGAAAATATTCTAGGCCTAGATAAGATTGTATGGAGAAGCTTCCAGGACTAGGTCTGGGTTAGTAGACAGAGGAAGTAAACCTCAGAGACAATAGGTACTCAGGCGAATAAAAAATACTCTTCCTGTTTTTTTGTTTTGTTTTGTTTTTGTTTTTCATAAGTTCCTCTGGAAGTTCATTCTACAGAATCCACTATACCCTTGTAACTACTGATCCATGGATGTGTGTTCCCGGTCTGCCCTTATCTAGCTCTATTAGCTCACCTGAGCTTAGAGTCTGACCTCCAGAGCTCCACGTTGGTCTTGTTGTGGTGTTCCAGGTCTGTAGTCCCCGCACTGTGGTAGCATTAGGCAGGAGGATGCCACAGCTGAAGGCCAGCCTGGTCTACCTAATGAGCTCCAGAGCAACCAGGAGATTCTGCCTCAGAACAACAACGATTAAACCATTTCTGGTCTGTCTGCCAGTGTGCCAGTGAAAGGAAGGAGAGCAACTTCAGGAGAGGCACGTTTCACACTCCACCATACTACAACTAGAGATGCTTAAGGACGGGGAAATCCGAAAAGCCAAATGGTGACGTGTGGCATATGATTTAAGTCCATAATTTCATGTAACACCTTGATTTACCTAAGACTTTCTTTTTTACTATATACATTTTGCAAATTTTTCACAAATATGAGAATAAAGGTTGAACAAAGATAAAACATTAAGAGGCCTGGGAGATGTTGTAGGATATTTGACTATACTGTGAACCCTGAGATTATATTGTTTACTGGAAAAACCTGTTTTCAGTTGTGGTGTGGCTCAGTCTTGGCACACACCTTTAATCCAAGAGCTTTCTGCTTGAATATTGTCAACAGGATTAGATAAAGTCAACCATGGGTCAAGAGCATGAAGCAAGCAACCAGTTATCAGGAAGTGAACATTGGATTATTAAGAAAACACCATAGAGAGTGAGAGGAAGTTGGGAGGACAGATAGACACACAGGAAGTAGAAGGGAGGGACATTGAGTTGGAAGGAGGTTTTTCTGAGACAGCATGAGAGGGGCGTGGCTTCAGGGATGCTGGCTGAGGAGGCAGGTAAGCTGGGTGCTTTCTAGGTCTCTCTGAGTTTCCAGGCTTCCACCTCAGCATCTGGCTCCAGACTCTTCATAAGTAAAATTGAACAATTGGGATTTCTTTAAACAGCAGGGAGACGGCTCAGCAGTTAAGGCTGTTGTTGCTTCACATGTGTGTGAGGAACGGAGTGTGGGATCCTCCACAAACACGTAAGGTAGCTACAGCCGTGGTGGCCTGCCTACAGGTCTAACCTCAGAAAGTAGTCCTACAGCCTCACGGATGCGCTCCGAGTCTGCAGATTGGGCAATAGATAGAGGATGTTCTGGCATCAACCTTTGCCTCTGTGTACACAAGCACACAGTGCACACTTACCCATGCAGGTGCAGAAACATGCGCGCACACACATGAAAATGGGAAAAGGGAAAAAAGCTACACAAGGATTATTTACATAACATGTTTGATGTAAATAGAGTATGTTGTTACTCTGAGCTCTGCAATGTCTCCATCTCCTCCACTCCTTGCTATTCTGAGATGCTTCTCCTCCTGTTTATCGCTGTAGCGTTTTCCAGTAGATGAGTCATGAATGCCCAGAGCGCCCTCACTGATATGCCAGGCTCCACCAGCCAGGCTTCATATTAGGTCACCCTGTCCCTTCCCTCCCAGGAGTATCAGCACCAAGAGTAAGTCATTACAAAATTAAGAAAGCACCCTAGTTTATACTGTACTATGAAATTATGTAAAAACATGTTTTTAAAAACTTCAAAAGGGTCATCAAACACTATAAGGGTATTTCTCCAAAGTGTTCTTATTGTCAGGTACACATACTGGGGGAAAGAAATTACTCTGGGGGAGAGTTTGCCTAACATGGATAAGGACTGTAAAGTTCCCAGGACTATGAACTATATACATATGTACATATATACATACATACATACATGGCATACATGTACATATCCATTACTTTGTGGTTATGTGACACTAAAATTCTATGTTTTCCAGGAGACTCTTGAAGAAAAATTCTCCAATGTTCAGCCTGTGGCTTTAAGTTTCATGAAGGTATGTGGGAACTAACTATGAATTATAATTACTGGACCTGTGTATAATTATTCAGCATGTAGGTGGGGGGGGATATGGAGCTAAAGTAGGGATAGGACAAGGAGGGAGTGGTAATGGCTAAGGGGCAAAAGCACATGCATGTGCCTAATGACCTGATCTTAATCCCTGGGACCCACAGAGGATGGAGAGAACCAGCTTCACAGAGTTGTCCTTTGACCCCACCCTCAGCCTGACATACATATACGAAAACAACTTCTCATCAGATCTCATTACAGATGGTTGTGAGCCACCATGTGGTTGCTGGGATTTGAACTCAGGACCTCTGGAAGAGCAGTCAGTGCTCTTAACCACTGAGCCATCTCTCCAGCCCCCACAAACAACTTCTAAATTACCTTTTAAGAAGAAATGAACTCCACATTGGATATTGTGGTTTGTTTCTCAAACCCTGACTCCAGACCTTTTACCAGGTTTGAAGCTTGCCGGATGAGAGGCACACATCCAAAGACTGGTCCACATCATCAGTGCTCAAACGATTAGTCAAGCAAGATATTGTCCTCTGTCTGAAGCTCCAGAGAACTCAGAATGGCAGCTTCTTCTTAGAATCTGAAAATGATCTTTAAGTAAATAAAACTCATTTAGTGACCTACATCTCCATAGATAGGAAACTCCACATAAGAATGGGCATGAACTCAAGATATATTTGAAAGTGTGGTAGTTTAGCTTTAATTGCCAACGTGTTATAACCTAAAATCACCTGGGAAAACAGGGATTTTCTAGATTAGGTTGGCCCAGGGGCAAGTCTGTGGGAGATTACCTTTTAAATTGAGGTGGGAAGCCCTGCCCACAGTGGGTGGAACCATTCCCTAGGCCTCAGATCCTACTGTGTGAGAGTTGAGAAGGTGAAGGTGTGCACTAAAGTGAAGCTCTAATCCACTGATGTCTGCTCTTGTGGATGTAATGTGGCCAGTTGCTCCAGAGTTCTTGATTTTTTATCTCTTCAACAACACCAATACTAGAATCTAACATATGAAAGGTACTAATTATATATCACTGAAATAAACTAAATAGATGAATGTTATTTACTAATAAACCCGCATTTTAATTTTCAACTTATCAGAGGCTGATGGTTGATACATTTTGTGTTTGTTCAATCATCTATCTTTGGTCTAATAGGGTCATTTCTGTGTGTGTACATACACACATGCTACAATGTGTGTGGAGGTCACAGGGCAACTTGCAGGAATTGGTTCTTTCTTCTGCTGCAAGGGTTCCTGGGATCAAACCCTTGTCGGTCTTGGCAGCAAGAGTCTTTGCTCTGAGCCAGGCAGCCAGCTTATGTTCTGGGGTCCAAATTCAGAACCTCCTGTGTGCCAGGCAAGGACCCTGCCACCTACATCCCAGACTGGCCACTTGCCTTTATAAACCATGTCTGCCAACTTGTTCTCCAGAACTTTGGGTGCACAGTAACCAAATAAGCCAACCTCTTAAGCCTCTTTTGCTTTATCTCCCTTTCTGAAGGGGTGCCTGAAAATGAATCCCGATGAGAGGCTGACCTGTGCACAGCTGCTGGACAGTGCCTACTTCGATTCTTTTCGAGAGGATCAAATGAAAAGAAAAGCCCGCAGTGAGGGGAGAAGCCGAAGGCGCCAGCAGGTACCGCTCCCAACTTGAGGCGATAGAAAAGTACTTTGGTTTTTCCCTTTCCTACTTTTCCTACTGAGGCAGGAGGGACCGACACTCTCCTTGCTGCTGTTCTGATTTAGTTGTACGTATCTCAGTAAATATTGGTGATTGCTGTAATAAAATCTACAACTGTGAAACTAGCCAGCTTGTTGAAGAATCTTACTCTAATCACCCATGACTACACTAGGGGTTGCCAGTCATGTTTCCCAGTTCAGTTTCCAGTTCTTGGGCTCAAGTGACCCTCCTGTCTCAGTCTGCCAAGTAGCTGGGATTAGATGTGAACAGCATTGTGTTCAGTTTGCATTTGAATCAAGTATTGCATTCTTTCTGTTACACTGGTTAGATAGACAACCTTCTAGATGATGTACCTAAAACCTAAGAAGGGTACCCTGACCACAACTGGATTGAATTTTGCTCCCACTGGGACAGACTCCCTCCCCTCTATTTCAGTAGACTCTATCTGCCTTCCTCTTGCCCATGCAGGCAGCCCAGACTGCCTTTTCTAGGCTTCTCCTAGAAGCCAAGTACTAACTTGTCCAGATCAAAAGGAAGAAACCATGTCTGGGAATAGCTCAGTGATGGAGCACTCGCCTAGCAACCAAGAACCATCATGCAATGGACTAGTATTACAGAACAAGATGGCTGACTCTCACAAGAAGCATTGGCTCTGCAGAAAACTTGCAAGTTAAAACATAAGCTTCGTGATAGTAGGTTTGGCTTAAAGTTTTTTCTCCTCATCAGTATCAAAAATAAATAATATCTAATGTATAAAAGGCACTTAACACATATCACTGAAATGAATTAATAGATGGATGTTGTTTATTAGTAAGCCCACATAGTAACTTTCAGCTTATCAGTGGCTGATGAATGGTATATTTAGGTTTACTTAATCTTCCATCTTTGATCTGGTTTCTGGTCATTTATCTGTTCACTACCATAAAGGAAGTGTAATTGGGACAAAAGATCGTGCCCATCTTCCCTGAAGACACGGGAAAGCCTGGTATCCCTTTGTTCTTGGGCTTGCTCTGCAGATCTTGTCTGAGGGCAGCTCTCTCCTCTCTCTCTCTTTTTCTCCATGTCTCTCTTGCCTCACTCTTAGACTGCCTGGCCACCCTGACACCCTGACACTGCTATTCTCTTAATGAAGTCCTCTCCAGGTTTTATAAGGAAGCCTCTCCTTCCCTTGAAGGTCCAATCATATTCCCCTCTAACATGTACTCTACCACTTTGTCTAATACTCTTCCCTGCCTCCCACCTCAAGGCCCAGCTTTGGTCTCCAGGCCCTTTCTCTTAATCAACCTCCCTTCTAAAGGGTGGTTATAGATCAACACTCTTTCCTGGATGGATGGCTGCCATTCCAATTTCATTTTATATATAAGAGAAAGGACAAGGAAGGAGAAGGAAGGGGGATAGGTCACACAGGGGTCTGTTTGCTCCTGTTGCTTGACCCCACAAGTGAACCTAGACACGGATTCTGGTTCCTTCTGTGGTAAGCATCGACTTCCTTAAGACCAGTGTCAATGGATAGGAAAGACCTCACCTTTTAAAGCATACTATGGGCAGAAATGTTTTCTCCAGGGATTCTTGTGGAATAGCTGGTGGAAGTCTTTTAAATACCAACTGCACACTCAGAAATACCATACTGAAGCAAGTAACAGCTTATCTGTGGGAACCCCAAAATAACTCACAGAACCACATTTCCCTTCAAGTATCAGAGGAGCACGATTTTTGGGAAAAGGGAGCAAACATAATTTTAAAATTAGTGACTTTTGACATCACTAATAACCAACTGCGCTGCGGTGTCTGTTTTATTGTTTTAACACAAGTGGTACCTATGCGAATGATTTTTCAGTTTACTCTCTCATGCTTGTCTTATTCTGTTAGAATCAGCTGCTGCCTCTCATACCCGGAAGTCACATCTCCCCCACACCTGATGGGAGAAAACAAGTCGTCCAGTTAAAATTTGATCATCTTCCAAACATTTAGGGAACCTGTCCTTCCCTACGAATTCTTTTAATATGTAAATGTATGTACAAGATGGGAATCCTTGGCCTCTCAAATGTAAACAAGCCGCGTGAATGTGAAGGTGCCTCTGGCCACCACAGGTTCCTTCCCTGTGCTTTTTCCTTGCCAACTTTGTCTCCTAGAACATTCTCTTTAAACGTTGTAATTCCAAAACGGCACATACGAGTTTCACGGGAGCTGGGCTTCCTTAGGCAACTGATACTGCAAATCTGTGGACCGACACTTCCACAGAGCATCTCACTTCGGCTGGCCACGTGATGTCCTGAAGCTGACCCAGACTGCCGGCTGCTGATTGCCGAAGGAATGGCCCTGAGTCTCCTCACTGGAATTTCCTCTCTGTGTGGCCGGATCTTATTTTAGTCTGCATTTATGTTGCTGCGTCACGGTGGGTTTACCTCTCGACTCTGCCTCAGATGCTTTTCTCCTTATGAAGAACTGATGAGTCTGCTTTTAAAGCGAGCTAGAGAAAATTCCAGACATGGCCAGTAGTGGACAGACTAGAAGGAATGTCCCTGAATCCCTGGCTGCCAACTCTGAGGCTATGCGGGTTCACCATGCTTTCTCTGACTTTTCTTCTTAACTCTATCCATGCATATGAGGAAGAGGAAGCGGGGCGAGAGAAAGCCCATGTGTGAAAGTCAAAGGACAAGCTGGAGGCCCGCCTGACCTACATAGCAAGGCCTTGTCTCAACACCCACTCTCTAAGGTTGCTTGAACCAAGTCCCTGCTGATGATTGTATAAAATATGAATAATTCCTACATACATAGGTGCCGTTGTTTTATTTGTTGAAATAAGATCTTGCCAGAAGTAGAAGTGTACTAGTGGCTCTTTATGTTGGTGGGCATCTTAGGATTTCATTTCTGACCTCATCACAGTTAGATTAAAACATCAAAGAGTGAGTATGTGTTACTCCACATCTGAGAATCATACCCGTTTTAGCTACATTAAACCTTGTGAAAGGCTGGGGCCATAACCGGACATGTGGAGTTAATGCCTATGTGCAGGAGACCCTTGGGTTTTCTCTCCAGCAGGGAATAAAACAGCTGTAGTCACCCCTACCTGAAATTAGAAATTCAAAGTCATTGTCCTAGACTACATATAAAGTTCAAGACCATGCTGGGCAGAGCAAAAGCAAGCTGATGGGAGTGACTGACAGTTGTCCTGGCCATTTCTCTAGGTATCATCCTGCTGCAGAAGATGCTTAGTTTATTTTAGAATGCATTAATGTAGAAGCTGGGCGGTTTCAGATCACTTAAAATTGTAACTAATCACTTGAAGTTAAACACTAATCGTTAATTAGTGTTTAATAATTAGCATAATGATAGTCTAAACTATTAGAGTTTACTCCAAAGCAGTTTTGATCAGATAATAATAAACGTGTAATATTATGGATTTAAATTTTTAACTTAAGATGTTTAGGAAAGCAATATGTTAAACACTTCAGTAACTGTATATTTGTGTACATACCTTGTCTGTTCTTTTATTTTAATAAAAGCCAGAAATATTTCTGTCTCCTAATTTCTATTCAAATCAACAATTAGTCTATTATCTAATGAGTCATACTTAAATGAGAAAAATTGTTCCACATGCTTTTTAATAGGTTGCAATATCTGAGCAGCTGACACAGCGAACTGCTCGTGTAGGGATTTTACAAATGGGAAACTTAAAAAATCTCCTGCTGGCTGGCCAGCCAGATGCTCAGCCCTGAGAACTTCTTTGCAACTTTACCAGGAGGCTGCAAGAATCTTTCTGTTTCAATTTAACAGCATATCTCTCTGCCCCTTTACAGTCCTACAGAATGCAGCGTGGTCTCATGTCTTTGGTTTCAGCTCGCAGCGTACTTTATGTGGGCTTACAGAGGGGAATGGACCCAAGACCAAATGCAGAGCAGAGATCAAAGAGAGAACGTTCATAGCGAGTGGGGTCTCTGTCAAATCTGCTTCTTTTCTCTCAAATTAATCTTTCTGCTTTCCGTGTGTGTGTGTGTGTGTGGTGCCCATGTACATATGTGTGTGTTTGTATGTGGTATGTACATGCATACACCTGTGTGTGGTATATTTACCCAGTGGGCACATGTGGAAGTCAGAGATGAGAGATATTCCTCAACCCTTTCTCTACCTTATTCTTAAGAATTTATCTATCTATCTATGTAAGTATCCATCCACCCACCCATCCACCCATCCACCCATCCATCCAAGAAGTGATGGCCCCTTCATTCTGCCTTCCTTCCATCCAGGATGGCTTTGTGACCTCCTGAGACACAGACTGGACTGAGCCTTTAAAGCCTGGCAGCTCTCTTTCTTCTCTCTGAGAAGGCAATATGGCATGCCCCAGGCCCTGAGTTCAAGCCCCGGCACTGAAAAAAAATTATATGAAACAATAAGACGATTATATTAATATGCTTTGTGCTCTAAGAAGCTACATATGTTTTAATTATTCTCATCACCCTCTAAGACTTAAATTTTTCTTTAATTACACTTGTTTCTTTAGCGTGTGGGGAAGGGCAGGCAGGCTGAGGTGTGTATGTGGAGGTCAGAGGTCAATTTAGGACCTAGCTAGCACAAAGGGAGTGAAGGAAGGTTTGGGGTGGGAGGAGAGAAGCAGCAACAGCCAGCTTGCTACTAGAAAGAAGCCCATGCTTGTTGCCCGTGTTGAAGCCGCTGTCTGGGGATCTCTACCATTCTCCCTCCGCTTCAGAGTAGAAGCCCCCTTCCCACTTCTAAATGTCTCCCAGGACTGCCCAGGCATCAGTCCCAGGTGAGCTGGGCGAGGTAACATCCAGGCACCACAGAGTCTCTGCCCCTCGACCGCAGCTCAGGAGATTGTATTTTGATTTTTGTTGCCTGTCCTTGCTGCTGCTGCTTTGAGACAGGCTCTCTGGTTGCAGCGCCTGCTCTTGAGCTTGCCATGTAAACAAGGCTGGCCTGAAACTCCTGATCCTCGTGCCTCCAACCCCAATCCTCCAGTGCTGGGATTAGAGGTATCATCACCACACCAGCTCTTTTGAACTCTCTATGGCCAGAAATCGAGCAGACCCAAAATTAATTATGATCTACTAAATAGCTAACCTAAAAGAAAAAAAAAAATCCCCTCCCCCAACATTCTGCCTTAAATATGCTAAAACAAAAGGTTTAAGAATGTCGAAACCAAACTTTTCAACTGGTCGCAGCATGGGGCCTGGGCCTTCTTCCAAACAAATCCACTGGTAGAAATGGGAACCTTTGTCCTCTAGAACCAGCCATGCTACTAACTGCAGTGACCCTCTGTGGCTTCATGGTAGACAATGAACAGTCAAGCAAGATGGCTTTTAGGATCTGTCCCGTTTGGGTACATTGTGAGATGACACAGCTTTTTCTTCGGTCTGTTGTGAATGGACCGGCAAGGCTGAGGACGGAGAAGGGTGCCCTAGCCAGGGGCGCATGCTCAGCATCGCAAAAATCTGGTGTTGCGTTCTCTAGCTTCTTAGTCTACTACTACCCCTTCCTGTCTACAACAAACAAGCTGAGTTCTGTGGTGTAGAATCCTGGGTGGGGTTGCTTTACAAAGAAAACCAAAGAAACAAGCCCAACTTTCGACTTTCATTTTTGAGTAAAGGAATGAGCGCTCTCTAGGAGCTGTGCTGTGGTTTTCCAGTTAGCTCTGGCTGGGTGGCTTGCTTTGTTGTAGCTGTTGTTTGGTCTTGCCTTATAAGCACACTCGAGTTCTTTGCCATAAACAATGACAGGTCACAAACAGACCTGGATGCCCCTCTGGGTTGGAAGAATGCCCAGTAAGCACACAGCAGGCTCTCTGACGCAGAATGGGACCTGGGCTGAGTTCTCCACTGTGACATTCAGAACAGGAGACCCTTGGATTCACAGGAGCGACAACTAACTACTCTGTGGATTTTTTTTTTCCAAATATTTTCTCACAATCTGTCTCAAGAAATTATTAAATGAAATGCCTAATGAGTCTTTTGTCTGATCATTCTTTCACAGTGTTTTGCAGCTGGATTTGAGTAGTTTACGATTTTTCTATAATGAGTGTTAGAAATAGCACTGGTTTTTCTTCTTTCATAAATAATATAGGCTATTTGTAGGCAATCTGGAGAGTATATATAAACCCAAATTAAAAGAGAGAGAGAGGAAGGAAGGAAGGAAGGAAGGAAGGAAGGAAGGAAGAAAAAGAAAGAAAGAAAGAAAAGAAAGAAAGAGAAAGAAAGAAAGAAAGAGGAAGGAAGAAAGAAAGAAAAAGAAAAAGAAAGAAAGAAGCGAAGTAATAAAGACTCACTCGTGACCTCCGGAACTAGAGATAATAATGGGTGTTTATATTCTACACATGTACATTTTAATCTTCTGTTTGTACAGACACTTGTATTCCATGGAAATAAAATTACACTGGCCTTAACTTTTGTAACTACCTCTTGTGACTTTGAAATACTGTGAACATTTAAATCTATCACATATTCATAATGGCAGCTAGAGAGATGGCTCAGTGGGTAAGAAAGAGTACTTGTTGCTCTTGCAGAGGGCTGGCATTCAACTCCTGCCACCTACGTATCTCACAGCCCATCGCTAACCCCAGTTCCAGGGGATTCAATAGACTTTACACTTGGTGCACAAACATGCAGGAAGACCAAACATTCACATACACAAGGTAAAATAAGTACATTTTGAAATATTCATAATTTTATAGGGAATAATTTTATATAGTAATAATCCAGGTATTACTAGTTTTTGCTTTTTAAGTCGATGCTTTGAGTATCTGTTTGGCTAGATTATCTACAGGACAAGATTTCCATCTAGATAAACAGCTCCAGATGGAACTGATGGGTCAGCAGGTCTGCAGTGTGTGACTGCTTACGGTACACATTGCCAAAGCACTTCCTAGGAAGGCAGCGTCTCTTCCCAGCAGTGGTATGAGGTGGTCATTCTCCACACTCACAGCATGTCACGTGCTATTTTCCTGGGGACGCACTGTCTGTGTTGCTGACGAATGGAGCTGCTCTTGTTTTAGATCCTCAGGCCGCACTGGTTACTTCCCTATCATGTACAGAGATGCACATAGTTTCTTAATTTGCTAAAATTTTGTAAGAAGTGATGGCTAACAGTATAGATCAATATGACTATGTTCCAGTGCCCCATTTTCATAGCCCTATATAACATAATGTTCTTCATATTTAATATCCATTTTGGTTTTGTTTGGGTTTTTGTTTTGAGACAGGGTCTTGTATAGTCCAGGCTGGCCTCAAACTTGTTACGCGGTGGAGGATGACCCTGAACCTCTACCTGTACCTTCTGTTCACCATCTGTCATTGAGGAAGGCCAGCCTTACTACAGGCAGAGCGAGGATTCGCTGCGTTTAATGAAAAATGTGCTTGTATATACAATCAGACAACTAAACAAGCTGGGGAAAGAGAAGAGGGAGAAGCAGAAGCAGTTTCCCTAGTAAGCCATTCCAAACACAATATGTGGACACGCTCCTCTCCAACGGTCAGGGATCAGCTCCCTTCTCTTGGCGTGTGCCGTGGGCTTCATGACTCTCCTAAGGAGCAGACCATGGGAATGAGGAAGCAGTGATGTCAGAGTGGAGGGACCTGGAGGCTCCACCGGAGCCACGTCATCCAGGAATCACCACTAAGAAATCATGAAGTCCTGTCTTTGGCCTTCAGTCTCAGCCCTATAACCCATAACCTCAGTCTAACCCTGAGAAAAGAGCATCAGATGAGCCCAGATTGAGGGACAGATGTGCTAAACATCTGGTCAGTTCTCCTCAAAACTGTCAAGAGCAGGAGCTGGAGAGATGGGTCAAAGGTTAAGAGCACTTTTGTAAAGGGTTCTGGGTTCTGTTCCCAGCATCTACACTAGTGGCTCATACCTGCTGGGCGTCTGTCTGTATGTAGAGTGTATATATATATATATATATATATATATATATATATATATATATATATATATATATATATTCTCAGCATACACTCATGTATATTATCCTGCTTGGTGGTTTTGTTGATTTGACCCATGCTAGAGTTATCTGGAAAAAGGACCCTCAGTTGAGAAGATGCTTCTGTCAGATCGTCTGTATACAAGTCTGTGGATTTTCTTGATTAAGGATTAATGTGAGCAGCCCCAGCCCACGAGGGCAGTTGGAGGTATGAGAGCATCCACCCCTGGGCAGGTGGTCCTGAGCTGTACTGGAAAGCATGCTGAGAAAGCCATGAATAATAAGAACATTAAATAATATTTTCCCATGGTTTCTGCTTCAGTTCCTACCTCGTGCTCCTGCCTTGACTTCTCTCGGTGATTGAGAGATGTCAGATAAAATAACCCTTTCCTCCCCAAATTGCTTTTAGTCACAGTGATTTATCACAGCAGTAGAAACCCTAAGACACATAAAACAAACATAACTGAATCTTAAAAAGACATAAGCTTATTAGAGCTGGAGATATAGCTCACTGCATAAACCAGATGTGGTGGTCCACACCTATGCCGGCACTCAGAAGGTAAAGCAAAGAGGATCAGGAGACCAAGGTCACCCTTGAACTAGAAAAGTTACTTCAGGACCAGCCTGGATTACAGGATTCCATCTGTCAAGAGTGAGTGTCTCTGAGCCAAGCAACTGTCATCTTGGGGCATTTAGCTGAACTCCCTTGTAAAAGCTCATCCCAGCTGGGCTTGTTGTCAGTTTACATCCCTGCCCAGAGGAGATGCTTGCCTTGAATATCCTTACCATCTGGTCCTGCTGCAGATGGCCTGGGGGAGGTGCTGGAGTGAATAGAGGAAGGTTAGAGTAATGGGGTTGCATCTGGGCAGCTGTGGGGAAGGCCTGGACTCTGCTGATTTTCAGGAGGAAGGAGTGCCCACGCCTCTGGGACTTCTCACCTGAGCTCCATCAGAAAGCCCAGGAAACTCACTGGTTCCCCGGAGCAAGTGAACTTTGGCAAAATTGTGCCTCAGCTTGTTGTTCAGACCACGGGAGACCGAGTAGACAAAACCCCTGGAGACATATCTCAATCAACCATCGATCAATCATCAACCAAGCAAACAAACACAAAAACTCTCAAGGTTGTGAAAAAGAAGGACCGAGAAACCAGATAAGAAGAGTAAAGAATTCCTGATCAGGGAAGGAATGTGTGGTCCCAGAGTGGTTAGCAGAACTGGGGAGGAGGAGGGGCAAAACTTTTTTTCTTTCTTTCTGGTGGAAAAACTAGAGAAATCCAAATAAAATCTGTCAATAGTAATATGCCATTGCTAGTTTGGTTGCCACAGTAACATGCAGTATTACCATTAGACATACCTCATGTAGCATGGAGGAATTACCAGTATTATCAAGAAAACTTTTCTGTAAGTTTAGAATCAGTCCAAAATAGAAAGGTTTTGTTTGTTTTTAGGGTTGCTTGTTTCAGTATGATCACTACCGTAATGAAAGTGAAGAGGTGTGGCCATAGTAGGCTTTTTATTTGGGCTTGAAACTGTCTCTCCTCTCCGTGACATTTTTTTCCCAGCATCCATCTGGCGATGACAGACAGGAAAAATCAGACGGACAAACAAAATGATCTCAAAAGCCTGTTCCTCCACCTAGGACTGGCCTTATAGTTCCTGCAAGACCAAATGAAAGGACCATAGTGAATTCCTATACCGTGTTTCTTTCTAATTGTTGGCAAGCAAAAAAGGCATGCTGTGTGTGGTGTGGGGGTTGATCTCACAGCGGAGAAGAAAAGGGAGTCAAGATCCGCATCATGTGACCTGCCTGTTGTCTTGTGGTGGTCATTTCTCCAATATCTCCTTGGATTAGGAGCCAGAGCCAGACAGCTTCTCCAGTTCTAAAGGTCGAGTTACTAGGACAAAGGGTACAATGGTTGTATCATTTCGGGAATTTGTAAGAGCAAATGGTAAGCTTGCATCTGACTGTGAGTATTTCCTGCACATTTGAGAGAGGCTACTCACAGATTAACAGGCTGTCTAGCACTTGGTCATCCGGTGGGTTAGTTTCAATTGATAACTCATGAACCTATGCATGTTACTATTTTATAAATCTTACACAAATAGCTCCTTAAAATGGCTAAATAAGGGACACATCAAAGGATCATAGGTTGTTCAAGTAGACCAGCATGTCTTGATATCAAACAATATCAAAGAAGCATAAAAAGCCAAGGCCAGAGCAGCATATGTCTAAAATGCCACCATACACATGAGATATCTATATTGGAAGATTCAGATATCAAATAGATAATGATATAGATGTGGATTGTCTTCATTTTGGTAGGATAAAACTTCAACATAATACATATTTTTCTTTTGTATTTAGTGTATGTGCATATATGTATATGGGTGGAGGCTAGAGGTCAAAACTGGGTATCTTCCTCAACAGAACATGAGTGTGTATGGGCATATTCATGCGTCTGTGAGTGCATGTGTGAGAGTGAGTGTGTATGTGTGTTCAAATAGTGTTTCTTCCTGAACCCTGAATTCATGGATTGACTAGACTGACTTCCAGGATCCTTGTCACTGCCTACTTACTCCAGGCTCACAGAGCAACCAAGTACACCCATTTTGTTTCTCACACAGATGCTGGGCATATAACTCAGGTCCTCACGCTTGTCCGGCAGGTACTTTTCTGGCTGACTTATTTCCACAGACTCTCGTTTTCTTTTTTGATCTCATGATATAGGCAGGGGATGTAGGAGTTGAGGTTTCACTGAAGATAGGACTCCCCTCCTTTCTTCCTTCCTTTGTTTTCTTTCACAAGAAACATTATTATTTCTTGTGGGGGGGTTATTGAGGGGGTGGGGACAGGAAGGTAAAGGTCAGAGGACAAGTCAGCAGGAATCATGTCTCTCCTTCCACACTGAGGGATCCAGGCCTCAAACTCAAGAAGTCAGGCTAGTCAGTAAGCACTCTTACTGGCTGAACCATCTTTCCCTTCTGGAAACTTCTAAATCTTGGACTTCATTGAGTTTTGCTAGACTGTACAGCACAGTGAACTCAGAGCTCGTCTTTACTGTCTCCAGCAGCAGATGTTCCTGTCCTGCTCCTGTTTGGGATCAGTTTCTGTGATCTGGCTGTGTCAGGTTTCAGCCAGGCTGCAGGTTGGGAACAGGTCTGAGTGACTTATCAGGGACTCAGGCTACACTGAAGGCCCTGACAGGGGACAGTCCTTTCTTGGGTCAGAGGCCAGAGGGCCAAACAGCTCAGCAGAGACTCACGTTGCCTCCAGAACCGTGTGCTCAGCTGTGGTAGACTGTCACGTCTGCTCGAGACTCATCTGTTTTCCCAAGCCAACTGAGGAGCCACACCCAAGCCAGGTAAGCTTCCTCAAGCCATGGAGTTCACAGGAAGAAGTTGAATACATGTCCTTCTTACATAAAGTCAGTCATAAATTTGAGTTCACAAAAGTATGAACAGCAGTCTTGACAAAAAACTGGAGTATTGGTGGGTTGTTTGTTCGTTTTAATCAATTTAACACGAGCTAGAGTCATCTGAGAAGAAGGAACCTCAATTGTGGAAATACCCCTGTCAGGTTAACCCATACACAAGCCTGTGGAGAATTTGCTTGGCTGGGGAATGTGGTGGAAGGGTCCAGCCCGCCATGATCAGTAACGTTCCTGGCCAGGTGGTCCCGGCGTGTCTAAGAAAGCAAACCAAAAAAACCAGGAAGAAGATGCCTCTGCTTCAGTTAAGTTCCTGACCTGACATCCCTTAAAGGTAGGATACAACCATAAGCTGAAACAAGCGCTTTCCTCCCTAAGTGACCTTTGGTTGTGGGGTTTATTGCCAACACTAGGAAGCAAACTACAATTAGGAAGAAGGAAGACAGAGGCAGAAACTAACGATGCATAAAACGAAACTTTCACATTTGAATTTTTTCTTATAAAACTCAGCCAATGCCCCAACCACAAGGGATCTTTTCCCTCCAGGCCACCCTGTGTAGGGAGGGCTCTTCTCTGCCTCACCACAGGCCTACCTCTCACTTCCTCAGCCCTTCACTCTTTCCAGTTCTTGGAATTTGGGGATCAGTATTCTGGAACCTGACCAGGAAGCGAACAACCAACGGAAGATTAAACATGCCTGGTTCAGTTATCTCTGCTTACATAACAACCACCCCAAGCCTGAGGGCTAAAGCCAACAGCCATCGCATTACCTCCCACAGCTTTCCAGGATTAGTGGGGCTCAGCAACATGAGTCTTTGTGCTGGCTCCTCAGACCCTGGAACTCATGTGGCTGCCCCTCAGATAATCCAGGACTGGCTGGGAGCTGACCAGCCAAAATGGCATCACCCTGGTCCCTACTAGCAGATGGACAATGGCTGACTCACTTGGACAGTCAGTCCTCTCAGTGTCTCTCATTTAGGCTCCTTACATAATCCCTCCAGCAAGAGAGCAGAACCACCTTTATAAGCACACTGTAGCTGTCTTCAGACACACCAAAAGTGGGCACCAGATCTCATTACAGATGGTTGTGAGCCAACATGTGGTTTGCTGAAATTCGAACTCAGGACCTTGGGAAGAGCAAGTCAGTGCTCTTAACCGCTGAGCCACCTCTCCAGCCCTCCTTTATCTGCCTACCCATCCAAAACGTGTCAAAGCAGAAACACCCAGGCCTTCAGACTGAGGCCCAGAAATGGCAGTGCTGTTTCCCATAACTAACCTGAGTCCCAGGGCCAGTCTGAGTTTAGTGGAGCAGGGGGTTTGCAGAAGCATGAAAACCATAGAAATCTGCTGAAGCCATTTGGTGTTGCTCATTAACCACGTGTTTACAACTGACCACTTGGGTCGAGTAGCCCAAAAACTCTCGGGGCTCATCCGTGGAGAAAACCGATTCTCCCTCTCACAATATCAATTGTCTTTAGTGCTTCATCTAAGAAAGTGGTTCTCAGCCTGTTGAGACCCCCGTGGCAAACCTCAGTCTCTAAAAGGATTTACGTTACAATTCGTAACCATAGCAAGAAAAAAAAACTTAAAGAAAACCAAAAAACCTAGTAATTTTATGGTTTTGCTTTTAAGATTTATTTTTTTGAGTGTGGGCATTTTGTCTGTGTACCACATATGTGCCCATTGTTAGAAGAATCCAGAAGAGAGCATACAATTCCCTGAAACTGGGATGGTGAGCTGGGATAATCTGGGTCCTCTAGAAGAACTGTTAAACAATCTTAACCACTGAGCTGTCTCTCCGGCCCCAGCTCCTCTCTCCCCATCACCTTTTCGTTGTTCCTTTGTTTTTGAGCAGAGTCCCACACAGTCTATGCTGTTCTCAGACTTGATTGGCAACCGGGAATTATCTTGAATTCCTGACCCTCTTGCCTCTGCTTTCTTAGGACCGAGACTAAAGTGCCACCATCAGGGTGTCTCTTCCTAGGGACAATTACCCCTGTGTTTACTGTGCTTTTAAAAACAAACTGAGACATGGTGGTCCTAGCACTCGGGAAGCAGAGACAGATGGATCTCTGAGTTCAAGGCCAGCCTGGTCTACAGAGTAAGTCCAAGGCCAGCCTGGGCTACACAGAGAAATCCAGTCTCAAAACAAAGCAATCACTCTATTAATATAAAAAACAAAAACAAACTGTGGCAGCGCATGTCTGGAATTGCAGTACTTGAAAGGCTGGGCAGGAGAATCGCACAGTGTGATGTTGGCCTGTGCTGAAGTATAAGTGATTTCTACAACTTGTTCATTTCTTAATTCATTTTCTTTCTTTCTTTTTTTTTTTTTTTTTTTGAAGTTTGTTTATTTTACTTATATGAGTACACTGTAGCAGTCTTCAGACACACCAAAAGAGGGCATCAGATCTCATTACAGATGGTTGCGAGCCACCATGTGGTTGTTGGTATTTGAACCCAGGATCTCTGGACGAGCAGTCAGGGCTCTTAACCACTCTAGCCTCTAGTCATCCAGTGAGTGATTTCCCACAGTTCTAGAGGTAAGGAATTAAGATTAAAGTAGAAAAGATGCGCTGCTCTTTAACCTTTTTAGAAAAGATTTATTTTTCATCTTGTGTGTGAGTGTCTCACCATGAGCATGCCTAGTGTTTGAAGAGACCAGGTTTCCTGCAAATGGAGTTTGTGATTAAAGGTGGTGAGTCTCCATGAGGGAATGGAACCCAAGCCCTCTGCAAGAGCAGAAAGTATTTTTCATCAATGAGCATCTCTCCAGTTCTCCTTGAGCTTCTTGCAAGGGTTCCACCTTCATCCCCAGGTACCTCTTAAGGCCTCAACTACTCACCACTGCATTTGGGGTTAGGGTTCAACACAAGAATCCAGGAGACAAAAATATCCAGACTCACCCGGAGGCCAAAGGTTCCTATTTGTCTTATTCCTGCCTTCAGTCCTTACTGGAATCTTCCAACTTGGGAAAGAGTTATCTTTTTAACAAAGAGATAAGCATTCCAAACAAGTTGACAGTTAAGTAATGATAAGAGGCTTTCAATAATTTATAAGCAACCTCGCCTAAGCCTTTTGGAAAACAAATTAAGAGTTTACATCAGCTGACACAGTAGCTGCTCTGCTCTTTAAAAGAAACCTATACCTTGGGGAATTTATCTTGAAAACTCATGCTCAGAAAGGGTCTTATGATTGTCAGATGCCTAAAGACCTCAACAGTATAATCACATGTCAAAACAAAAACATCACATTTCTGCACATAAAAGAAAAAAAAAAAAAAACATCTTGGAAACAGAATTTCCCAACCCATTTTAAATACATCTTGTTAAAAATTTAAAAATTGATCAGCTTCCACCAACCAGTAAGAATTCATTAGCTGGTGGCAGAAAAATATTTTTTTTTTTTTACCTAAGTATGTTCCAAGAAAACACACAACCATCAGACAGGATTAAAATGAGTATATGATTTAAGAATCTTATTTAATAATAAATTCATAGTTGTTCTCCTGCTCTGCTAGAATTCTGTAATGTCCCACCACACCCAGCCCACTGCCCTCCCTTTCTCCTTCTCGTCCCTCTATGATTTAGTGTTGACAGCCTTTACGACGAAGCTTCTCAACCTTTCTAATGCTTTGACCCTTGAACACAGTTTCTCAAATTTCGTGACCCCAACCATAAAATTATCTTGTTGCTACTTCATAACTGTATTTTCCACAACTGTAATTCCACTACCGTCATGAATCATAATGTAAATATCTGATGTGCAGGACATTTGATATGAGACGTCCGAAAGGGTAGTGACTCACAGGTTGAGAACCACTGCTTTACAAAGACATATCTTTGAGGTTTGTGTGTGTGTGTGTGTGTGTGTGTGTGTGTGTGTGTACAGGTATGTGGGCAGGTATGTATAGGTGTGCAACAGCCCCAGGATATTTTTTACACGTAGGTACAATTTTACCCATAGTGACCATGTCTCTAGGGCTCACATGTGGCCCATGGCCTCTGTATAGACGACAGAGCTCTAGGAAGTTGGGCTTTAATTTGGATTTGTCTTCCCTGCTTCCATTGTCATTCCTAACATAGGCTGTTTTTTTCTGTACTAGTGTATTTGAGAACAGCCATAGAATCTTTTACCAACAATCTTTCAAAACAACAGTTCAGAAAGACACTGTCAACAAAGATCACAGAGTTCTACGTGGTTCTGTTAAAAATAGCCTGGAGATTTAGGGTTTTTGCATCGAAAATACCTCATCTGTTTTCTTGGTTAGGTATAGTCCGAAGAAATCTTGAAGCAGATGAAATAAGTCCTACCTTCCAGTCGTTAAGACCTTAGAAGTAGGACTGGAGAGATGGCTCAGCAGTTAAGAGCACTGACTGCTCTTCCAGAGTCCTGAGTTCAATTCCCAGCAACCACATGGTGGCTGACAACCATCTGTAATGGGATCTGATGCTCTCTTCTGTGTGCCTGAATACAGCTAGTGTACTTAGATAAAATATATAAATCTTAAAAAAAAAAGAAAAAAAGAAAGAATGAAAGAAAAGAAAAAGACCTTAAAAGTAGATTTTAACCAGAACCGACTGTGCTCCTCCAACTAACTTTGATGTCACTTCCCAGAAACTGAGCCAACTGCTCCATCACAGCCCTTGAAACTGTTGTGAGCACTGCAGCCAAGAGCTGGTCACCCAGACAGCCATGGCATGCCTACCCTGCCATCGTCCCTTCCAGGACCCCTCTGCTCTCACCTAAGCTGAATAAGTTGTTAACCCAAGAGAATATGAGGAAAGGACACTCGTCAGGTTCTGGTTCTCATCGAGAGGAGGCTGCTGGCTTTACTCTGTCTTCTTGCTTTCTTTTGGCTTGAATAGGGATAACTAAATTAACCTAGGAGGGCACCCATCACAAAGTCCCTTTGCTGAGGATGTAGCTCAGGGGTAGTGTGGTTACCTAGCATGTACAAGTCCATGACTTTCATCACCAGTGCTACAAAGGAACATGGAGCATATAGGACCCCTGAATCTTTGTGGAGCATAGATACCCACTCATCTAGACCGTTTGTTACATGACAGAGAAGAAAACATCTCTGGAGCTTGAATGACTAGATTTGGGAGTCTTGGAGGGATAAATACTTTTACTCTGATTCAATTACGTCAGCTACTCAGCATTGACCACTGTTTCTTGAGGTACACACTTCCACAGCTATTTAAAAGCTTCTTAATGTGTCATGAGGCGTGAACACCAAGCCAGACTTCAGTGAGTCAGTCATTCTGGGAAAGCTGGGGAAGGAAGGAAATCACTTGGAGGCCCATATTACCAGTGACGTGTCAGCGTCCTCACCAGTCTTATCTCTCCACTGCTCACCTGCTTCATCTGCCCAGGGCTCCAGCCTGTAAGGAAATACTTTGGGCTATTGTTTATCTGATATAAGGATGGCTGTTCTACTTTGCTTTCTGTTGCTGTGATAAACACAGAAAACAAAGCAACTTAGGAGGGCAGGGTTTATTTCTGTTTATATTTCTGGATCACAGTCCACCATTAAGGGAACTCATAGCAGGACCTGAAAGAGAAATGACAAAGGAATGCTGCTTACTGCATGCTCTTTCTCAGCTATTTAGCTTACACAGCCAAGAACTGACTGCCTAGGGAATGGCACTGCCCACAGTGGACTGAGCCCTCTCACACCAATTAGCAATCAAGAAAATGCCCCACAGACATGCCGTAGGGCAATCTGATCTGAGCAAGCCCATACTTGGTGACTCTGTCAGATAACTCTAGGCTGTGTCAAGTTGACAGCTGAAGCTAACTAGGACAATGGCCAATAGTGGGAATGTTAATTTCCTTTACCAGACTTTTGTCTGCCTGTGCCTTGCTGGAGTTTGACTGCAGAGCTTTGCATATTGCCAGGCAAGACTTCTATCTAACTGTATCTAACTGAAGTAAATAATTTTCTTTCTTCTTTTTTTAGTGTATCCTGGGGCAGGTGTGTGTGTGTGTGTGTGTGTGTGTGTGTGTAGAGATGTACCACAGCATACATGTGGAAGTCTGAGAACAACCTGTAAAAGTTGGTTTTCTCTCTCTCTCTCTCTCTCTCTCTCTCTCTCTCTCTCTCTCTCTCTCTCTCTCTCTCTCTCTCTCTCTCTGCCAGATAGCTCCCAGGGATTGAACTCGGGTCCTAAGGCTTGGCAGCAAAGACCTTTATCTGCTGATCCACCTTGCCAGCCTAAGAAATCGTGTTTCTAAACAAAATGCTAGGGCTGGAGAGATGGTTCAGCAGTTAAGAGCACTGACTGCTCTTCCAGAGGTCCTGAGTTCAATTCCCAGCAACCACATGGTGGCTGACAACCATCTGTAATGGGATCTGATGTCTTCTTCTGGAGTGTCTGAAGACAGCTACAGTGTACTTACGTACACTTATGTATTTATGATGTGATAAATAAATCTTTTCTTTAAAAAAATAAACAGAATGCTAGAAACAAATAACAAAAATATTTTCAACATCTGAGTCATTTGGTTGTAAATGATGCCATGCAAGAGGCACCAAGAGCAAGTGTTAGCAAAGAGCAAGCTCAGTTCTTACTAGGCTCTCTCCGCCACACATTTTGGACTTCCTAAGGCTACTTACTCTCTTACTGCATTACATCATGACTGTTTCCTGTCTCTGGATTCTGAAAATGATTATTCTCACTTGGGGTATAAAATGGCACTCAGAGTGACTAATGCTAAACCCTTTTTAGTTTCATTTCTGGTTTTTGGTGATTAAAAACACTCTGATCAAAAGTAACTTTGGGAAGGAGAGGGTCATAGTCTATGGTTGAGAGAAATCAGCAGGCCCGCTAAGCAGGAACTTGAAGGCAGGCATGGTTCTAGTCTTTACAACCAAGGAAATATAGATCAGGAATCATGAAAGATGCTGCTGACTGGCTCACAGCCCAGCTTATACAGGTTAGCTTTACTCCACAGTTTAGGACCACCTGTGGGGATGGCTGGCCCTACAGTGTGCTGGGCCCTTCTGCATGGATTAACAGTGAAGACTGTCCCCCACAGACACACCCACCCACAAGGCCAACCTTACCTAGGCAACTCCACAGGTGGCTCTAGCCTGTGTCAAGTTGACAACTAAAACTAACCAGGTCACTGTGCACAACCCTTTGCATATATGTATGTGGTATGTGTCTATGTATGGAGTTAGTATAGGTGTGCACATCTGCACCAGTGTGAGTTCCCACATGCATATGTAAAGAGAGCAGAGGTCAATGTGTGGTATCTTCCTCGATCGCTTTCTACATTGTTTTTGAAGACAGGGGAGTCTCACTGAACCTGGGGCTCACTTGGCTTTTTATGTGGATTCTAGGAACCTGAACTTAGGTTCTCCTGCTCGCATTCCCGCCTGAGCCATTTTCCCCAGCTGAATTCTTACGTTAAGTTACTCTGTTTCTCGTGGCTCAGCCCTGTCTTAAGCCACCTGTGAGGATAACATTCCAAATGGGTTAAAACTATATTCCCAGTGGATTTTAAAATTAGTAAAATTGAATACTTCCATGTTCTCTGTGGTGCTGGGTTTAGCCAGGTGAATTCGGGGCCTGGCACAGGCTGTGTGAGCCCTTGGGCTGCATGAGCCCTCGGCCAAGGAGCTGTGTCCCCAGCTGTGACACTTTTGCTTCAGTTTTTCTTTCTTTTTTAATTTTGTGTCTTTTTTTCTTTTTCTTTCCTTTCTTTCTGTATTTCCATTTTTCATAACGTAATTGAAGGGGAATACTATTATTAAAAAAAAAACCAATGATTAAAATTTAATTCTTTGTGTTGTTGTTTGAGAGAATCTCTCACTATGTAACCCTCCTGCCTTCAGCCACCTCCCAAGAACTAAGATTATGGGGACGGTGGCTCATAATGAAATATTATTAAAATTAGATGATGAACTTTGACTAAGGCTCTATTTGTGTGCTGTATAGAATATCCAAATTCCTAGTGTGATGGTTTACATATGCTTGGCCCAGAGAGTTGTAGCACTATTAGAAAGTGTGGCCCCGTTGGGATAGTTGTGTCACTGTGGGTATGGGCTTTAAGACCCTCATCCTAGCTGTCTGGAAGCCAGTCTTCTCCTAGCAGCCTTCAGATGAAGATGTAGAACTCTCAGCTCCTCCTGCACCACGCCTGCCTGGATGCTATACCACGTTTCTGCCTTGATGATAATAGACTGAACCTCTGAACCTGTAAGCCAGACCCAATTAAATGTTGTTCTTATAGGAGTTGCTTTGGTCATGGTGTCTGCTCAAAGCAGTAAAACCCTAAGATACCTAGGAAGAGTAGAAAAGTGTAGGGAGGGAAGTTATTGTTTGATAAGGACAGTTTCATTCAGGCTGAGGAGAATGTTCTGGGGCTGGACAATGGGATAGCCATACAACACTGTGAGTACCTAACTCTGATCTATTCCATTTGGGTGGTATGTGCCTGCAAGCCTAACATTTGGGAGACTGAGACAGCAGCCAGTGCGATATCAAGGCTATCCTGGGCTAAATGATGAGCTCCCATCTCAAACAAGACAAAATAAAACAGAACCCCGAGGTAAATACAGCTAAAAACTGCTTAAGTGGAAGCGAGTCCAGTGTGCATGGGTAGACTCACAGAGTGGGACAAGAGCCGGGGCGGAAAGACTCAAGTGCGCAGTGGAGCCTGTGATACCCACATCCAACAAAATAGTTCAATGGTCATTCAGTTTGTTGGGGTTTTTGTTTGTTTGTTTTTGTCCAAAAGGCAAACAAGTAAGGTATTTTGTTTATTTTAAAAATCCCATCACTCACTTGAGGAATTAAAGCAAGTTCAAAGTTGGGGTGAATTACAAAGTGACACCTTGTCTCAAAACACACACACATACACACACACACACACACACACACACACACACACACACACACACACACCAAAAAGCCCCACAGAGCAAACCAAAATTTTAAAAATAAAAATTTATAGGCAAGAAACAGAGAAGATATTGATCTCTACAGCAACACAGGTGAATTTGAAGTGTTGTAGAAATCAGGTTGAGTGAAAGTTCTAAACACAAAAGTCTGTGTAAGTTCACTTATGTAACTATAAATATATAAACTACTGTTAAATATAATAATAGAAAGCTATTTGTTTAGACAGTTTTCACCAGGCCCCACTAATGTGGAATTGGAGTCATGGTTAAGTTCCACTCACCAAACCCAAACAAATGTGTTGAACTTTTCCAGAAATTAGGAAAAAGAAATAATATCCAAATCCCCCAAGCAGGCCAGTTTCAGCGAGGTAAGGAAGTATGCTTTCAGTTAACCCCATGAGGAAGGTAACTTCTGAATGCCCAGTCCCTCTGTTTCTGTTTCTATGTTCTTCAGCCTCTTTCCAGCCCTATAGAGAAACCACTTCCTCTGCTCAGCAAACTGCAAGATGTTTTAGTTTGTTTCTTCTGTGTGTGTGCCTACAGAAATTTATGTGCACCAAATACATGCCACCAAATCTGAGGTTGTGAGCTATTTGATGTGGGTCTTAGGAACTCATTCTGGGTCTTCTGCCAGAGCAGTAAGGCCTCTGAATTGTTGAGCTATCTCTCCAACCTCCCTTATGAAGACTTTCTTTCCACCTCTCCCTGCTCTCCCTCCCTCGCCCCTCTCTTCTTTCTTAGATGGCTTTGCTATATAGCCCATGCTGGTTTCAAACTCATAACCCTCCTGACTTGCTCCTCAGTGCTTAGATAAGAGGTACGCAGTAGGGCGGCTGGCTTGGGGCATCTTTTTGCAACTTTGTTTCTTTTCTCAATGACAGAAACAGAGGTTTAATGAGGCCGTGGAAGCCGGATAGTAAGATGAGAAGAACAACCTGTAAGAAAGTGAATGTTTTTTTAGGTTTCTTTTCTTTTCTTTTCTTTCTTTCTTTCTTTTTTTTTTATTCTCAAGATGGAGAGGCTAAAGTAACCTCTTTTGGCTTGTAATTCTCTGAGTAGCTGTGGGTGACCTTGAACTTCTGATCTTCCTCCCTCTACCTCTCTAGTTTTTGGATTACAGGCATGCATCACCACACCCAGTTTATTTGGTGTTAGGGATCAAACCCAAGGGATTCCTGTACCCTGGGCCAGGGACTCTACTAACTTAACAACCTCCATAGCCTGTCGCTTTGACACTCTCAACCTTATACTGATAGAAATCAGAGGGTGGTTTCCGGAGCTGAGCTGGGGAGAGTAAGAATAATTGGAAGTGAGTATAGAAGAACACTCTAAGTAACAAGAGATACTTTCTATCTATACAATTATCAAAACCCCTAGCATTATGTAGGTATTGAAGCTTTGTTTCAAAGTGTCACTAAAAAACTTGAAGACAAGAAAGATGGGATGATTTAAATGGAGTGTCTGAGTGTGGTAAGGGGGTGGTAAATAGGAGGATGTCTGTATCTGTCTGTATCTGTATAGGAGAGAGCATGTGTACACAGGGCAGCCGATATCCCCCTCCGTCATTTTCTTCTGCCCCTCCCCCACCTGCACTGAGGTCATAAATGCTTATGAGACCAGGCCTGACTTGTTCCATGGATGCTGGGTTCATATAACTCAGGCTTTCACAGCATCACAGAGAGCACCAGCCAGTTTTTAAAAAATGTTATTAAAATTAAATAAAACTCTGGCTGGGGCTGGAGAGATGGCTCAGCAGTTGGGAGCACTGACTGCTCTTCTAGAAGACCCAGGTCTAATTCCCAGCACACACAGCTGTCTGTAACTCCAGTTACAGACCCAACGTCCTCACTCAGGTGTACATGCAAGCAAATCATCAATGTGCATAAAATAAGATAAAGAAATAATTTTTAAAAATATTTTTCCTTCAGAAATGTTTGAATAATCCTATTAAGAAAAATTGGCCAAGTATGGGGGCAGCCTGTATCTGTAATAGAGGTTGAGGCAGGGGGATTCTCCTGGTTTATAGGACAACATAGAGTGTGCCAGGTTCCTGTTTCAGGAATACTAAAATAAGAGTACAATTTTAAACCAAAGGTGTGAGACACTAACAAAGAAAACCATATCAGGACAGCAAGGTGTGGTGGCTCGTACCCACAATGCTCTGAAGTTTCAGGACCGAGGTAGGCTTCTCTCCGTGAACTCAAGGTCAGTCTGGGCAACTCAGTGAGTTTCAGGCCAGTCTGGACAAGAATACAGAATTCAAGTCACTGAAGAGATGTCTTAACTGTTAAGTGCACATACTGCTGTTCTAGAGGACCCCAATTTAATTCCCTGCACCCACTCTTGTGACTCACAGCCACCTGAAACCCCAACCCCAAGGAGATCCAGAGCCTCTATCCACACATAGACCAACACACACACACACACACACACACACCACACCATACCACACACACACACACATACACACACACACCATACCACACACACACACACACACACATACATACACACACACCATACCACACATACACACACACCACACACACACACACACACCACACATACACACACACACCACACATACACACACACCACACCACATACGCACCACACCACACATACACACACACACATACACCACATACACACACACACACACACATACACACACACCACACTCACACTTTTAAATGCTACATTATATATAAAAAGCAATTCCGATGTTCCTGAGGAGTAGAGCTCATTGCTCTTCCCCTCAGTGCAAGCCAACATAAAAACCCAGTCCTTCTTTCAAACCTTAAAGTAGTTTTTCAGGGCTGGCGTGCATCTCAATAAGACAGCTGCCTGCTTAGCATGTGGAAGGTCCTGGGCTCAACCCTCTGATGAACTGAAAATAATAATCTACTAGAATAATAGTTTTTGTTGTTTCTTTCTTTTGTTTTGCTCCTATGCTGACATGTTTGAGGACAGAAACAGAAGCTGCAGTTAATAGTACACCTTAATTAAAATTCCAGCACTGGGGAAGTGGAGGCAGGGGGATGAGAGGTTTGGTTGCACTCAGGTACCAGTCCGGTGTATTTGTATCCAGGTCAATATATGTGAGACAACACTTCAAAAAGCAAGAGAGAAAAGAGAAATCTCAGTAACCCTAGTTTTGCTTGGTGGCACTCTGTTTTCCTTTTGAGGAGGTTTAATTTCAAGGAAAACAAATTTGGTAACAAAAACAACCTGCTCTGTTTTCTCGGTGAAAATGGTCCAAACAAAGGATTACATCATTAATGCAAACTAAAATGTAAATCCCAACCACACTTTCTGGGAACCACACCCAACTTCCTGGGTAGCGGGTGGTGGGGTGAGTTTGGGAAACAGGACAGCCAGGACTGCGGGGAGGTAGAGGAAGATAGAGAGGAAGAGTGTCATGTGAGCTGGGCCCTTCTCTTCACCACACTGTCTTGGGGACATTACTGTAGAGTTCAAGAGATGGATCTGAAAGGGGGGGGGGGGGGCAGAGCCTTCCTTGCTCCTCTGTATCCACCAAATACAAAATTTCAGCAGAAATTTATGGAAAGTGCAGCACAAACAGCCACCCCCTGAGAACGTTAGCTCCTGCCCCTCCTTCCCCAGCAGGCGGACAGACAGGTTTTCGTAAGACCTGGCTATCTGCATGGTAAAGGCATATGTTTAAGTTTGGGTATGGACCTACTGTTTTACACAATTCAGTTGTAATACCTTCTTTTCTGGGGTTTGAAATAGTTTGGTAAAAGTTGCACCTAGAGACCTATTACAGAATCTCAGATGGGAACATGGGGCAGCCTCAGGAGCTTGAGATATAAGCAGTCACCCTGGGACCCCGTGGCCGGTACAGAAACAAATTTGCAGAAAAGGTTGTGGCTATGCAAATTTTTTGCTAGTTCTCTGCCTGGAAAGAGATTTCCATCTGGCGGACTTCTCTTTTTCATACTTTCTTGTATGAAAGATGTAAGATGCAGCCACCAGAACAGTATTTCAGATACAATTGAAATGTGATGTACGTTAAACTTTGCCCCCAGGAGAAACCATGTAATGGACAGTTTTGCACATGTCAGGTTATAAAAGGTTTTGGAGCTTGTTTTATTTTCACATGTATGGTGTTTTGACTACATGTATGTATTTGCACCCTGTTGGTGCCCAGGGCTCAAAGTGGCTATCAGATCCCTTGGAACTGGAGTTACAGAAACCTGTGAACTGTCATGTGAGTGTTGGGAGTGGAACCTGGATCCTTTGGATCCGATCCTCTTAACCGCCGAGCCATCTCCCTAGCCCCATCATAAAGAATTTTATACATCTGGGACGGCAAAACCAATAGTTACTGGGTGTGGAGAAAAGCACCAAGCTTGAAAAATATAAATAAGGTATAATAGAAACATTCTAAAGATTCAGAATATCTATTCTATGTATGTATGTATGTATGTATGTATGTATGTATGTATGAGACAGGGATCTGCAGCTCATGCTGGAAGTCACTATGTAGCCCAGGCTGGCCTCGAACTCCTAAGTTGACTATAATTAGAAGTGGTGGGATGGGGTTCTTTGAGAGCAATGATGTCTTTCTTGGCTCTTGAGGGCCTTATTTCAAAGGGCTGGAGTCCTAGGAAGCTGGGTAGTCTCCAAAGTCAGCCTAAGCCAGAGCCTCTAATGCCAGTGTCTCACAGTGATGACAAACAAGGTTTAGTGAGAAGTAGGAAAACCCTGCAGCTTGGGGGGAACTGGAGGGGGCTGGCTGACTTGTACTCACTGGAAGCACTTGTATGTGTTAAGACCAGTCCTGGTGGGCTCATGCTATGTGTAAAGTCCACATTGATCTGGGTCTAGCTTGATTGGCCAGCTTGGTAGAGAATACTGATTGGGTGGTGTGTCATGTGACCGTGTGTAAGCTTAGAAAGCATACAGCAGGGTGAAAAGGGGCTCAAAGGAGGCCTGAACTGGGTCAGAGAGGGAGAGGGGTAGTGACTCCACAGGAAGCTGAAAACCAAAAACAAAACAAACAAACAAACAAACAAAAGCAATGCAAGCAATGAGCTGACATCTTGATGAGTCAGGGCTGTTAGGATTCTCCTTTCTCCATATTCCCAGACACATAGCATTTTTTTTTCTTTATGCCCGAAACTCTGCCTGTCTGCCGAAGGTGCTGACCTGCTCCCAACCACTCATCAGTGTGGCCCACCATGCCAAGCATAATTTTTAATATTCCCAACTAGGTTGGGCTGGAGAGACAGTTCTCTGGGTAGACACCAGCCAGCAAACCTGCCATCCTAAGTTCAATCCCTGGAACCACCCTCCTGAAAGAAGAGAATGGTGCCAACTATGTACACACACACACACACACACACACACACATACATACACACACATACATACATACATACATACACACACATACACACACACATACACACACACATACATATACACACACATATACACACACATACACACACATACATATACACACATACATACACACATACACACACATACACACACATACACACACATACATACACACACATACACACACATATATACACACACATACATACACACATACACACATACACACACATACATACACACTTACATACACACACATATACACACGTACACACATACACACACATACATACACACACATACACACACACATATACACACACATACATACACACATACACACACATACATACACACACATACACACACACACACACACACACACACACAAACAAGAAAATCAAATCTTGGGCTGGAGTGATGGCTTAGCCGTTAAGAGCACTGGTTGTCCTTCCAGAAGACCCAGATTTGGTTTCCAGCACCCACATGGCAGCTCACACCTGTTTGTAACTAGTTCTAGGGCACCTGACTCCCTCACACAGGCATATATACAATCAAAACACCAATAAACATTAAAAAAATTTTTTAAGAAAGAAAATTCAGTATTATCTGGATATGTTGAAGTAAATATTAAAAAATAAAAAATGGTTAATCTCTTTATCGGTGCTGAGTTTTCACTCCTCAGATCCAACCCTGATATGAAGCTGCGCTCACCTCTGTCAGGTTCAAGCCACCAGCCCAACTTGTCCACGAAACTCCCTTCCCTGGCGGTTTTCTACTGCCTGTTCTTCATCTGTGTCCTGGGGTGTTTCTGTACCCCAAAATCCCACATAAATACAACTCTACAGCCTGATAGCTTTTCATACAGGTTTATATATTCAACTCTCAATCCACAAACCCTCTACACAACAAGATTGCATCAGATAGGCAAAGATACAAACTGACCTTCTATATGAGATATTAGACCTATAAAATCCTTAATGTTCATAGCTATTTAACACCAATCAATATCACCTGGGTCTAGCTGGTCCTTGGGAAACTCCATGTTGCCATGACCTCTTCTCATCCTCTCTGATGTCCTCAGACCTCTCCTCCCTCTTCACCTCCCTCTCCCCACCCAGTCACTGGCTTTCCTTTATTTTACTAATTAAAATGGGAAGGTTCAGTTGGAGTCATATGACTAGGCAGCCCTTCTTGGGGAAGTGGAATTAACATTAAAATGCAAACAGCTTCAGGACAATCTACATGGGTGTGGTAGTGGATATCTTTAATCCCAATCCTAACAGGTGAGGTGGACAGATCTCTGTGAGTCCCATGCCAGCCGGGGCTATAGAGTGAGACCCAGTCTCAAAATGGAAGGAAGAAAGGAAGAAATTTTATACCTGGATGTAAACTTGTTCTTTTGTAGAAAAGTAACCCAAAGATATATGTGTATGCATACATATTTTATTTTGTTAAGAGATCTCTAATCACTTCGGCTTAGTACTTTCATAATCATACCTCATACCATTGTGTTTAACATTTACAACTGTTTACGGGTGAGGCAGGATGGATGTAACTCATCATTGTTTCTCAGATGAAGAAGCTAAAGTTTGGGTGGTCATGTCATATCTGAATTTCATTTGGAACCTCACACAGGTCGAAGCCCCTGGGCTGCTGCTACACCAGAGAACTGCTTGCTTTTCCCCCTGAGAGGATAAAAAGCAAGTTAATCATAGGGCAGACTCCTGAGGGAACAGTATTTAAAAGTACAAATTTAGAAAGGTGTTTGAATGTGGTACTTGAGAATGTGGGATATGGAACTGTTACCTCTTAGTGTGTGTGACTTGACTAGGCTACTAAAAATATCAGTACCTCAATTTACTTAGCAGTAGGGAACAAATATTAAAATAAGGATTTTGAAAATCTTAAATTACTTGAAACATGATACGGGTTTGATATGGTCCCTTGATCATAAGTTATCATCTTTTCGTTTGAGGCAGTGTGTTGTATTATTAGGTTGGCAAATTGATTTTTTGACTTAAGCTGTGCTAATTAGCTCTGAGATAGTTTAAGTAGCAGCGCATGTGTGGTGTTACACAGACTTAAAACTGTAGAAATTAGTGGCTGGAACTCATTTTGCCATCTCTAGTTTGCTCTTGCCAGTCATGAAAAACCATCTCTGTGCTATCTGATCAAGGATCAGACATCAGAGTCTAAATAATCCATCTAAAGCCATAACTTAGCACTGTAACCTATATGAACCCTGAATCATCCTAAGCTAAAATTCACAAGGACTTCAGTATAGTTGTAAAGGAATTCTGTGCTTTTCAAAATAATAGACATTTCCCTTATTCCAGCAATGTACTCTTTAGAACATAATTTAAACATGGAGTTGCCCCTGGTGTAAGAAAAAGACGATGGGGCACCAATGAAAGGAAAAGTCACAGCACCAATGTTAGGGGAAGGATGAAGAGAGTGGGGGGCATATGGCCCATGGAGGTGCAGCGAGGCCTGGGGGCAAGGGAGATGCCTCTGGGGGGTCCATGTTGGGAATCCCTTCCCCCTGAGGGACCAGCCACACACAATGGTATAGTACAGAATAGAGTTTATTCAGGTCATGGGAGAGTTAAGAGGGTGGTAGAGGCAGAGAGAGAGAGAGAGAGAGAGAGAGAGAGAGAGAGAGAGAGAGAGAGATAGGGAAGTAGAGGAGTAGAGGCCAGCCATGAACATGTGGAGGGAGCGGGGGAAGGGAAGGGGAAGAGGAGGGGTAGGGGTGGGAGAGCAAGGCTGCAAGAGCACAAGAGCAAGAGAGAGAGGAGGGGGTCAAGCAGCTCCTTTTATAGTGTCAGGTCACTGGGGCGGAGCATACCTGGCTACTGCTGGGTAACTGAGGGGTGGGGTATACCTGGCTGTTGCTAAGTAACTGAGGGGTGGGGTTTACAGAATTCCAACACCTGGGAGAAGAACCAACCAAGAGTATGGTGATATGCAATCAGGTCAACAATGAACAATGAACTGCCCAAGGCCCTGAGGTTCATCCCCAGTGCTAGAAAGAAAAGAAGTGGAATCGGGGACTACAGATGTAGCTCCTACCTAGGCATGAAGGCCTGGGTTCAAATCCAGCACTGCCTAAAAACAGGTATCATGGCACATGCCTTTAATGTCAGCACTTGGGAGGCAGAGGCAGGAGGATCAAAAGCTTAAGGTCATCTTCTGCTACATAGTGAATTTGAGGCCAGGCTAAGATACACCAGACTTTATCTCAAAAATAAAATTAAACTTAAAAAAAAAAACGGTGCTGCATAAGAATCAGCACACTGAATTTCTAAAATTTGTGACTTGAGATGGGAGGGTGAAGAACTTCCTGTGTCTGCCTCCAGAATATGAATATTCAACGGGCAAAGGAAACTCACCATGTTATAACCCCAATATTATAATTAATTGAAGAAAAGCATTGCATTGTGGTTGAATAAGAATGGTCCCCATAGGCTCTTAAATTTGAACACTTATTTATCAGGAAGTGTCACTATTTGAAAGGATTAGAAGGATTAGGAGGTGTGGCCTTGTTAGAGGAAGTATGTCACCGAGGGTGGGCTTTATAGTTTCAAAAGCCCATGCCAGGCCCAGTCCTTCCCCATCCTCCCCTTGTGCATCAAGGACATAGCTCTCAGTTACTTTTCCAACACCATGTCTGCCTGCCACCATGCTCCCCAAGATGATGGTAATGGATTAAGTCTCTCAAAGTGTAAGCAAGCTTCCAATTAAGTGTTTTCTTTTCTGAGAATTGTCTCGGTCATGTTGTCTCTTTATATCCATAGAACAGTGATAAAGACAGATCTGAAGTATCTCCTGAAGGCTCATGTATTTTTATACTTGGTCCCCCCACTGCTGGTGTGAGCTTGGAAATCTGTGATCCCACTGGGATTTTGGACTAGCTAACAGAAGGAGGTCACTGGGAGCAGGCTTCAAGAGATAGCTTCCTTGGGCCCCAGCCTGAGCTGTCTGCCTCTTGATTCAGAGATGTGAGGAGCCACATCTAAATCTAAATAAATTGCTTCTCCCTTAAATTGCTTCTGTTGGGCAGCTGGTAGTGGTGACTAGAAAAGTAGGGTTATCTAAACCAGTGGTTTCCCAAGTATCAGTAGACATCGGCATCACCAGAATCTGGATGGGTCTGGGGCTGTAGCTCAGTTGGTAGAATGCTTTCCTAGTGTGCTCAAGGCTCCAGATTAAACCTCTGTGGTAGCTCATGCCTGTAACCCCAACAGAAGCATTACACTCACAAGGACTCACAAGGACTTTTTGAAGTTCAAGTCAGTTTTGGCTACAAAGCAAGTTTGAGCATTGAGATTCTGTTTTAAGAATGAAACCAAACCAAATTCAACCAACCAAAAAACTTTTATTTGTTTAGCCTTTTTTTAAAAAAAGCTTTTCTGGCCATCCTTATGGTTTGTAGGTCAGAAGATCTGGGAGCCGGGTCTGAGAATTTGCTTTTTCAGCTCGCCTAATCCCAGAGGATCTGAGGAACATTAACTTCTAAGTCAACACACTGTCCACATTGCTATCTGCCCCTACCGTCAGTCAGGTGATCTGAAAGGGGAAGGGGGGAAGCTCACCCTGAAATGCCAGCTGACATAGTTCGCCCTCCTCCTACTGTTAACACGCTTGCTTACGTTTCAAAGATTTTATCCCCTTTACTTACAAAGCCCAAGGTTTTCTGTCTTTAATTTCTTCAGACATGGTTTCCTGTACACGTACAGTATGTTGGAGGATAACCTTGAACTCCTGATGCTTCTGCCTCTGCCCTCCAAGTACCAGGACTGTGCTCTCAGACCACTGTGCCCAGTGTCTGTTGTGTTGGGATGAACCCAGGACTAGGCAAGTGCTCCGTTAACTGACTTACTTTTTAGATAAGGTACAACCCAGGCTGTTTTCAAACTCTGTGTAATCAAGGTTGGCCTTGAACTTCTGATCCCCCCCCCCCCCACTCCACTTCGAGTGTGTCACCATGCCTGGCTAAGATAAGGGTCTTGAATTAAGCTTTTCACAGGCTTGATGGCAGACAGTTACAAAAGCTGTAAGATATTAGAGAGGAAATTATCATAGCCTATTGTGGTTTGCTTTCTGTTCCTTCCTTATTTCTTTTCTCCCTTTCTGTCTGTCTTTCCCTTTGTCATACATGTGAGACACTCTACACTGAGCCCTATCTCCACCTCCTACAGTGAGGGTTTTATGGCTTTAGTGGGAGTGAGGAAGAAGAAGGGGTCTCGTTATATAGCCCAGACTGCCCTCAAACGCACTGTGTCACCAGGCTGGCCTGTAATCATGGCAGCCTTCCTGCCCCAGCCTTTTGAGTGTTAGGACTGCAGGCATGAGTCCCTGGGCCAAGGCTTGTTACCTTTTTTTAGACATGGCCTTTCCCATAGCCTAGGCTAGGCTTGAACTAATGGTGATCCTGCTGCCTCGGCTGAGTGAATTTGCTGGGTCATGCTGCAGCTTTGACATCAGAAAATAGCAATGGGCAGGCACAGTCTCTAGTGTAAAGTGCTTTCAGAAGTGCATCACTTTCTAGAAAGATGCCTGTCTTAGCAATACATATTTAAAAATTATGGGGAAGGTCATGTTCTAAGACAAGTTTAAAAATCAATACTGCTGCAGCCACTCTGCTCTTGATAGTGGACCTGGGTCCCTGTGCCCTGCAGAAATAGGTTCGCTCCGTACTTTTGAACTTTTGCTAGATAGAAAACCACAAGCCATTGCAGTAAAATTCTCGGTGCAGTTGTAAAGCCGATTAGGGGAGATCCAAGCAAGCTCTGCGAAGAACATCTAGGGTTGGTGAAGTGGCTCAGTGGGTAAAGGTGCTTGCCATCAAGCTTGACAGCCTGAGTTTGATCCCTGGAACCACATGGTGGAAGGAGAGAACTGACTTCTACACGATGACCTCTGACCTCCATGGGTGGATCATTGCACCGCACACCCATCACACACTAAAGCAATGACAAAACGTAAAAGTAAAGCAGAACAGCAACAAGCAGGTCAGTATGTTTGCCTGGAATCCTAGCATTTAGGAGGAGAAGAAAGGGGTCATGAGTTCAAAGTCATCCTTGGCTACATAGTGTGTTTGAGGCCAGCCTGAAGTATCTAAAACCTTGTTTCAACAAACAAAGAAACAAACAAGGGTTTAGCTTGCACTCAGCATAGCATGCTTTATTTATCTCCTCCTCCTCCTCCTCCTCTTCCTCCTCCTCCTCCTTCTTCTTCTTCTTTTTCTGAGGCAGGGTCTCACTCTTGAGGTTGGTCTAGAACTACTATGTAGCCCAGGCTACAGCAATCCTCCATCTCCACCTCTCAACTGCTGGAACAATAGCTAGGCTTGGGCCACCATGCTCAGCTTCTGTGCCGTCAGAATAGACCCTGTGTGTCTCTCCTTTGAGATCAGTCAGAAAATAAGTAGAGATGGGGCTATGATGAGCTTCATCAAACCCTGAAAGGCCACCAGGACAGCACCTAACCTTTTTTTTACATGGATTTCATTGAAGCCCCCCTCAGAGCTATGTGCTTTCGCAGTTGTATTAAAAGTCAAGACTCTGTGAAGTCCATTAGTGCAAATGTGTTTCTGGTCCTCAGTAGAGGCGTACCATTCCCAGCTATCACAAACAGAAGAGTTAATTCAATTGGAGGAGTCAGTCACCTGGCTAAAGGATTGTCTCTCAGGAAATAGATCCATTGTAAACCATCTGTACTGGCTGGTTTTGTGTCAACTTGATACAAGCTGGAGTCATCGCAGAGAAAGGAGCCTCAGTTGAGGAAATGCCTCCATGAGATCCAACTGTAAGGCATTTTCTCAACTAGTGATCAAGGGGGAGGGCCCAACCCATTGTGGGTGGTGCCATTCCTCGGCTGATAGACCTGGGTTCTATAGTCAGGGGAAGCAAGCCAGTAAGTGACATCCCTCCATGGCCTCTGCATCAGCTCCTGCTTCCTGACCTGCTTGAGTTCCAGTCCTGACTTCCTTTGGTGATAAACAGCAATATGGAAGTGTAAGCTGAATAAACCCTTTCCTCCCCAACTTGCTTCTTGATCATGATGTTTGTGCAGGAATAGAAACCCTGACTAAGACACCATCCTAAACAGATTGGGGAAATAATTTCCCTAATTATTTCTATAAAATATTTCTATAATGAGATTCTTTTTTTTTCCTTCCTAGAAAGCTACCTCTGGTGTAATTACTACGGAGCTACCCACAGGTTTCTGTTAGGTCAGCTGGCTTTTCCTTTTCTTCTCTTCTGTCATCTTTCTGACTCTGGCCAGAGCCCAGGGATGCCTTTCCCAGTGCTTTGGGCCTTTTTTACTGTTTCTCAGGTGCTCTCCCCACAAGCCTATTGTCATGTAGCTGTTTGTCTACTGTGTACCTGACCACCATTGTCCATCTAACCCAAGAAGCATGGCTTCTTTTTGTCCTATTCTCTATCCCCACTCCCTGGCAGCTGCCAAGATTTTCAGCTTGCCTGTCCTGTTGTTTGTCTTTCAAATGCAGAAAAAAATGTCAATGAGCTTCCTTCAGAGTGGAGTCTTAAATTCTTTTATTAACTTGACTAAGAGAAGGGACTCCAACTTCCTGAGTAACATGTGACACCCTAGGTAGAGCTTCTCAAATTTACTGTTAGCAGTGTGATGATGTCTCAGGCCTATAATCCCAGCACTCTGGAGACCGAAGCAAGAGGATGGATGGGAATCTCAGGCAGCATGAGCTGCACTGTGAGTTTCAGGTCAGGCTGGGTTACAAAATAAGACTCTTGTCTCAGAAAGCAAGGAAATAAAGAAAGAAGAAAAAGAAGACAAGCTTCCCTCTATCAGAGAAAGGGAGTTGTCTTGATGGACACAGAGCCAAAGGTAATTCCCCCAAGGAAAGTGCTCTCGGGAATGAAGGGAAGTTGCTGACACAGGCACAAATTCCAACCACTTGCCCATATTTATTCAGGGAAATGAGAATCTCCCAGGAAATAAGAGTACAGTGTAGCACACAATGATTGGGAAGCTGGATATAAGGAGGAGCAGGGGCAGAGGTCCCAGAGGTCCTAGAAGCTGCTGCAAGGACACCACAGGGAGCAGGAAGGCCTGCACAGTCTACAACCTTCTGTCTGAAGGAAAGGAGCAGACGACCCAGAGAAGCACAACCAGCATTCATGACAATGGACACTATGTGGCACTTTTAGTAAAGCTGATAGGGTTGAAATTGTGCAGTGGTGGATCAGGTGTTTTGCTACATGCTTATCCCTCCTCTCAAACAATGCCGGTTTTCTCCCGCTCCCCTCCCTACTCAATGCCAGTAAAATATCCTTTGGTAACTGTCATAAAAATGGGTTAAAGAGTCAGAAAAAGAGAATACAGCTCTTAAGGGGGCAACCCAGCATTCTTGTTTTAGAGGCCCCAGCT
Organism: Micromys minutus; assembly: GCF_963924665.1. Taxonomy (NCBI): domain Eukaryota; kingdom Metazoa; phylum Chordata; class Mammalia; order Rodentia; family Muridae; genus Micromys; species Micromys minutus. The sequence goes on along the minus strand of NC_137972.1, from coordinate 86,217,885 downwards.
TTTCTCTCCCAGGGGCCTGGAATTTCCCTGTGGTTCCCAACTCTAGTTGGAATGCTGGCTTCCATCCAAAACCCCAAGTCAAATGTGTCTGCTTTGGAACCCACGGAGGAACGTGTGCATCGCCTTTGGCTGGTTTGATTCATGATAATGACACACAGAGAAATGCATAATTAAAGCAAATCCAGTACACAGAGGCATGCATGTGCATTCGCTTGTTTGGATTCAAGTCAATGAAATATTTCACAACTTAAAGTTTTCATAAAGCTGCAGAAGTTGGACATAGTAGCACATGCCTATAGTACCTGAACTTGGGAGTCTAATGAAGGGGTGGCAAGGTCGGGTCAATCTAGGCTCCATAATGAGTATTAAGAACATTCTATGACCAAGAACAAAGGTGTTGGAACTGTATTTTTTAAGTGTTTATTCATTGGCTTGATTTTATGGAGTTTTGTTTTTGTTTATTTTCTTCCTTGGAGGAGGGAGTAAAGTTACTGAGGAATGTTTATTCTATTGATAGTCTATAACAAACATTATGATGTAAAATTAAGATACTTAATTACTAATAGAAACTTAGTGCATCCGATGCTATACGATAAAGGAAGAAGAGAAAAGAAAGGTATTCACTAAATATATACACACGTGCAAACGTGTGCACATATATACACACACATGCATATGCACACATGTGCACACACATGTACACACATATGCGCTGTGATGGTTTTCATATGCTAGGCCCAGGGAGTGACACTATTAGAAAGTGTTGCCCTGTTGGAGTAGGTGTGCCTCTGTGGATGTGGGTTAACAGACCCACTTCCTAGTTGCTTGGAAGTCAGTCTTCCATTAGAGGCAGTCAGATGAAGATGTAGAACCCTCAGCTCCCCACACCATGCCTGCCTGAATGTTGCCATGTTCCTGCCTTGATAATACTAGACTGAACCTCTGAACCTGTAAGCCAGCCCCAATTAAATATTACCCTTATAAGTATTGCCTTGGTCATGGTGTCTGTTCATAGCAGTAAAACCCTAAGGCATGCACATATACACACATATGCACAGACATATACACATACATGCACACACACAATATATTATTGTCAAACCTCATGACAACCACTTTCTTCTTTTATGACTGGCCATGTGTGTGTAGCTCATTTTTAATAACCACCTTCTTTTATTGCCCATTCTATATTTTATCATCAGCTGGTCATGGTTCTTTACCAAGTATGAGAGCACACTCAGTTTTATTTGAAGTTTCCCATAGACCACAGGACATAGCACATGTTAAAAGCCCAGCTGCATTTCAGACTTATTCTTTCTTACCAACACTGGCCTTTGTTTTGCTTTGTAGAAGCTGTTTATTTGTGGAATTTTTGATACAGGGTCTAATGTAGCACCCACAGAAGCCTAAAATGGCTGGTTCTCTCTCTCTCTCTCTCTCTCTCTCTCTCTCTCTCTCTCTCTCTCTCTCTGTATGTATACACACACAATCACATAATAAATGAGAGTAATCCAAATATCAATCACCAGGTGAATGTATCAAAAAATGGAATGCAGACATATGATGTCTTGAAAAGGAAGGAATCCTTTAAATGGAATCCCGTGTCTGTGCTTATTACAGCACTCAGGAGATGAGGCAGCAGGACCTCTGCTACAGAGAGAACTAGAGTTCAGCTTGGGCTACATGTCATCCTGTCCTAAACCAAAAAATAAAAATAAATAAGGAAATTCTGTTATATGTTACGACTTGGATAAAGTTTGATTCAAGATTATGCTAGGTACAATATGCTAGCCGCATATAACAGTAGCACATAATAAATACCATGGAGCCCAGTGAATGTAGCCATCCTAGCATATCAGTGGATTCTATGATGCTTGTACAAGAACAAGATTGCATAATAATGTGGTGACTTGAATAGGTTTGGCCCCTTTAGACTCATGAGTTTGAATGCTTGACCATGGAGAGTGGCACTGTTAGGAGTTGTGGCCTTGTGGAGATGGGCTTTGAGGCCTCATATGTGCTCAAATCTGGCCAGTGAGACAGTCACATTGTGAATGTCTGCCTGGAGGCTGGCATGCTTCTTACCATGATGATAACGGAAGAAACCTCTGAAACTGTAAGCCAGCCCCAACTGAATGTTTTTCTTTATGAGCTGTCTTGGTCTTGGTGTCTCTTCACAGCAATGAAACCCACCAACTAAGACATGTAATAATACATTTCCCAAACCATCTCAGGGCCCAGCAGTGGGTAAGCATGCTTGCCACATAAACCTAGTAACCTGAGTTCAATTCCTGGAGAACCCCCCCACCCAAAAAAGTAGTGAAAATTGTCCTCTGACTCTCTGACTTTTGCAAGTGTTCTATACCACATGTATGCACACATACATCATGTACAGAGACTAATAAGACATGATAAACTTTTTGAGACTATGTAGTCCTGACTGGCCTGGAACTTGCTTTATAGACCAGTCTGACCACAAAGTCACAGAGATGTGCCTCTCCTTGCCCCCCCAAAGGATTAAAGGTATGCACCCCCATACCTGATCCATAAATGTTAGGTGATATATGTCTCTACTGTATGATGTCAATGAAATGATGTCATAATCAAATTTCATAGAAATGGAAAGGATGGTAGCTGCCAGAATGAAGGAATAGGGAATGGAGATTTTTAATATGAATAGAGTTAGTTCTGCAATATGATTATAGAGATTTGCACATTAGTTGGGCACAGTGGCACGCACTTGTACACCTAGCAGTCAGAGGTTGATGCAGGAGGATTGTGACTTCTAGGTCAGTCTGCGTTAACCTCTGTCTAAAAACCACATATCTACAGATTGATTGTATAATAGCAAGAACAGGCTCATTACAATTAAAATGTAGGACGTGGCTCCATTAGCATTTGCCTCACAGGCATGACTACCTGGGTTTGATCCTCCAGCATTTCATAAACTGGAGCGGATGATGCCTGTCTGCAGTGCCAGCACTGAGAGAGACAGGAGAACCAGAAGTTCTACGTCATTCTTAGCTGTATAGCAGGTTGACAAGCACACTAGATAGCGTGAGTGGCTACTGAGAGACAAGAAACTAACACCCCAAATAAAACAGAAGACCACAGGCTATTCAGTTAGCTGTAAATTTGGGTGATGAGGCTGTGTAGCTGAATCACACAAGAGAAGCAATCATATGTAGTGACTGTATGTCAGCATTTTGAAAGTCGTGCTCTCGGACAATATCTGTGCATTGTGGTAGCAGAACCCGAAACATATCAGTTACATCTCTCCTACTCTCAAATCTCTCGTTCTTAAATTTGAAAATAACCATTTCCTGATACATTAAAAGGACTTGGGATAGAATAAAATAAAATCTCATTTTAGGGCTGGAAAGATAGCCAGTGCGAAGCTTGGCAGCCTTAGAAATTCAAATGAATAAATTCCTCATGGATGTTTGACAGCAGCCATTTCTCCCCTGCCGTGCTGTGTAGGCTGCAGACCATTACTGAAAATCGAAGTTGAGGTTATGACTTAGTGGTAGAGTATTTGCCTGAAGAAGGTTAAGAAGAAACAATTTGGAAGGAGTCATTCAATTCCCAGCACCATAATAAGGAATAAATGACCTCTGCAAATGGAAAGACAGTTCATGTTAAGGGGACAGTCTTTGTGGTGACACAAACTGTTGGGCAAACAAGTGAAGCAAAAGAACCTCTTGAAAGAAGGCCATTGGGACACTGGTGAAATCTGAACAAAGTGGCCGTCTAGTTGATACTCTATCAATGTCAGCTTTCCAGATTTAAGATTTTTACTCTTTACCTAAATCAGTCCAACTCTAGTGTGACAACTGTAATCTCAGCACTTGGCAGGGGAAGGCAGGAAGATCACAATTTCAATGTCATCTTTAGCTACATCGTGATTTTGAGGTCAGCCTGGGCTTCATGAGACATCCTTCCCTCACCACATAAAGAAAATAATCCCTTTTAGCCTGCCACAGTCACACACAGTCACACACAGGCACGCACGCGCACACACACACACACACACACACACACACACACACACACAACCTTGTTATTTTAAAGAAAATTGGCCTATGTTCTTTCACTTGTGGCTTAGAATTAGTTTGTTATATTCGGTCAAAAATAGTGTTGGGAATTTGATTAAAATTGCTTTGAGTTCTGTGCTATCAGTTTGAGATATTCCTATGAGAGTCAAATGGAGAAGATTTTGCAAGTTGGACTCAGTGGGGATTGTAACAAGCATAGCAAGTGGGAAGAAAAATCACGTACATCTTGACCTGTATATCTCTGATTCCTTCTTTTCATTTTGTCTATCCTGCTTCCCACCACCTTTGCAAAGGGAGGGGGAGGACCACGGAGAGGATGTGGATGAGTACTAACTGGTAGGCATCCACTGCTCTCTCAATCCGTGTTTCCTCTACTGTGTTCCCCGAGGACACACTATTTGAAACCGTGGAATTGAAGGTGAGGGTTGAGGAAAAAAGAATGAATCAAAGAATACAGTTGAGCATGCTTCAGAAGGAGGCTATAAATGTAAATGGTTGAAGTTGCTGTTCCTAATACGTGTGAGACCCTGAAGTTCGGGGGCAGGGATCCTGCATGAGGACTGAGGACTGGAGAGACGTGATATTTAAGCTTTGGGGTGGGGTTGGGGGAGATTAGGGGAGAGTGCCTAGAGTAACCAGGGGGTCTGAGGTGGGACACGCTGCACCGACTGGAGAAGTTACAGGTATTCCAAATATTTGGAACAAACAGCACGGGCGTGGGTCAGTGATGGGTGTGAGGGAGGCCAGAGGGGAGAGATATATCTGAAGTAGAGGTGAGATCGTGCAAAACCACGCGTATCAGGTTAAGGACCTTGGAGTTTGTCCTACGACGCCAGTGGATACTCTGGAACAGAAAAGCAGCTAAGCTCCCACACCGGCTTTAAGACTGCTGTGGCTGCGATGGAGGAAAGCAGGTGGCCCTGTCTCAGCCAGCGAGGCCACCCTTTCACCTGCCGGGAGCGCGGTCGGGGCCTAGCGTCTCCCCTGCCCCTTCCCCGGACGCTCCAGGTCGGACGAGCTCGGAACTCGACTACTTTGCCTGACCGCTCCTGCTCTGGGATGCGACTAGTGCGCACAGACGCGCCCCGTGCGTCACCTCCGTTCTGGCAGCGAGGCTGCCGAGCACCGTGGAGCGGCGCCGAGGGGAGCGTCTGCGCTTGCGCCGCCAGTCGGAGGCCCTCTGCGTGAAAACGACGCGTTGGTGCCTGGCATTGCTATCTGCTATGCTAGGTGTTTGCTTTTGGCCTGGGAGATGTAGGCAGACAGTTGGCGGAGGCTCGAGAGCTCCGCGACTTTAGTTGCCCTGGCTAACCCCTCTTGCTACTCCGCTAAAGAAAGCGATTTCCCTTGAGCCACTTGGTTTCAGTTTGCAGCCAGAATTTCACACTGGTGAAAAAAACCTGACCTTGCCGCTAAACTCGACAATCCATGTTTCCAGGGCTTGCTCCCTTTGTACTTAAATCAGATTCCTAATGCAAGGAAATCTTGGAGCTCGATTACTTAATGTTCTCTGATATCTTGAAGTGAGTACATGTGTAGATTTTGCTTGCACAATCTTAAAGATCACCTATTTTCTGCGATAACTTTATGGATTGATTATCTATCTATCTATCTATCTATCTATCTATCTATCTATCTATCTATCTATCTAATCTAACCTATCTGAGAAAGGTTTTCACTAAGTAGCTCTGATTGTCCTGGACCTCACTAAGTAGACCAGGCTGGCCTCGAACAAAGTGATTCCCCTGCCCTGCCTCTGCCTCTCCAGTGCTGGAATTAAAGACTTGCACCACTACACCTGGAAACTATGTATTCTTACTGTAAGTCTCCTCTATGCAACTTCAGTGCCATTAAAAGCAACGCCTCCTGCTGTGCATGTGTAATAAATCCTGGGATATGATAATCAACTACATACATAAAATGTTGTTTTTTTTTTTTTTTTTTGTTTTTTTTTTTTTGGCATTTATATTCTAGTGAAGGGAGACCACAAATAGATGACTTAGCACTGGCAGGAGTTATACAGGATGGTAGTTAATTAGGCTGATCGGAATAGGCTTCTTGGAGGTTTTGATGTTTAGAACTAGCCACGTGAACACCTCGGCACTCCAGACTGGGAGGAGCCGCGGAAGCAGGAGTGTCTGGGAATAGACAAGGTTAGAGTGACAAGGGCGTGATGATCCATGGTTGACAGTTGAGAGAAAATCTTAAGACTGTGTGGAGTAGGTGCCAGATTCATAGCTTTGTGTAGAACTTTGAATTGTGTGCTCTTTCGATTTTTGGGCTTGCATTTCATGTAGCCCTGGCTGGTCTGGAACCCACCACGCAGCTTGAGATTGGCCTCTCTCCTCTGCCTCTACTTCCCTCCTGAGGACTGGGGTGAGTGGCAGCATCTCTGCTCGAAGCGTGAAATGTGTTTTCATAGTGAGAAGCCAAGAAATAGTTTTCTGTAATAGTTGATTTGGTTCAGTCATGTTGAAAATAACTGATATCAATTGTTCTCTGGAACTCCTAACTCCTTCCTCGGCTGTAGTTCCTCTGCCTTTCTTTTTTAAAAACACTATCTAGCTTGTGCGTGGTGCACCTGCCACTGAACGTGTGTAAGAGATCAGGACAACTTCTGGGAGTCAGTTTTTCTGCTTCTACCATGTGGGTCTCTAAGCCAGAACTTGGGTTCTCAGGCTTGGCTGCAAGTGCCCTTCCCTGGCTGAGTCACTTCACCAGCAGGCCTGCTCTGTTGTCTTATTACTCTGATGGTTAATGGGTGGACTTTAAACTGTTACCGAGCACGTTCAAAGTGAGGGGGATTTTTAAAAAGATGTAGGGCTGGAGAGATGACTCAGCGGTTAAGAGCACCGACTGCTCTTCCAGAGGTCCTGAGTTCAAGTCCCAGCAACCACATGGTGGCTCACAACCATCTTCGATGGCATCTGACGCCCTCTTCTGGCTTGACTGAAGACAGCTACAGTGTACCCACATACATTTAATAAATAAAAATTTTAAAAAAAGATGTAAATCTGCGTATTATAAAAGGAAAGACTTGAAGATTTCATTCAGATCTTATGAGGTTGTCTAATAGATGGTTGTTTCAAACATTTTTCATCTGTGAGATCTTGTTTATTGTACTCCAAAACAGCAAGATAATGTCAGTTTGAGCCCGGGTTGGTTCTCCTACCCGTCTTCCTATCTATGAAATGAAAACTGAGAATTAAAACAATACTTTACTCAGAAAGCGTTCAATGAAAAAGCACGATGTGCCATTTCGCTGCACAGTGCCACTACAATAGATATCTCATCCTTAAGAAGGACAGTTCATAAATTCTGCTTTTAGAGCATTCCGCGAGTTTCGTGTCTCTATTCTGGGTCCTGTACCAAGGCGAGGTGAGGGATGGGGGAAAACCCCTGTCCTCCAGAAGCTAATTATCCAGTAGAAGCCATGAAAGATCCCAAGCAGGAAGACTAAATCCATAAATAAAAGCTCGTGGGTTGGAGTAGACACGCGATCAATAAATACTACGTATACGTCCTCATGACAAGGAAAGGCAGAGATGGAAACAAGGCAGTCTTTCCTCCCACCAGACAAACACTGAGCAGTCTTTTTTTTTTTTTTTTTTTTTGTGAGAGGAATCTATCTTTTGTGCAATCTGTTTAGTATACAGTGCATGCTCTGGGCACTCCTTATCTTGTGTCGGGAACAAAGTACACACACCCCTTTTCTAAAACACCGGGCCTAGGATCTCCTAGAACTGGATGGGCTCCCCGCCTGCCGGACCACACAAAGGGGGCGCTTTGCCTGCTCGCAGGCCTCCACACGCAGGCTCCCGGGTCGCGGGTTCGCCTTCAGGGTCCCTCAGCCCCGCCTCTGCGAGTGCCCTCCCCAGCCTCTGGCGCGCACCCCCCCCTCCCCGGGCAGCCGGAAAACCCGGAGCAAACCGGCCCGGGTCGGCGGCGCATGCTCAGTTGCGAGCAGGTTCAGTCTGCTAGTAGGAAGCTCCAGCGCTACACCGGCGGCGGCGGCGGCGGCAGCAGCAGCAGCGGCGGCGGCGGAGGCTACGGCCGAGCGGCCGGATTCCCCGGCAGCGACCTCCGGCCCTTCCCCTTCCCCACCAGACCCAGGCTCCGGCCCGCCCCGCTCTGGGCCTCTCGCTTGAGTGCCCCGCCGGCGAGCGGGCGCCACCGGCCCGAGCGTCCGTCCACGCGCCGTCTCTCAGCGGGCCAGGCCGTGCCGGGGAAGCGTAGCCCCGGCGAAGGGCGGCCCGGGGGGGAGAGGCGGGGGGCCAGCCCCGGGGCGGTGGTGCGGGATGCCGCCGCCGCCACCGCCGGGCTGCGTTGGCTCTCGGCGAGCGGCGCGCGTGTCGGGTGGGTGTCCGGCCGCGGGCCTCGCCCCCCAGACTCCTCGCCAGCGCTAGCCGGGCCGCGCGGCGCCCCGAGGGGGCCGGGCTGTGCGCGGGCTGCTGCCCTTCTCCGCGCCGCGAGCCGCCGCCCCTCCGCTCGCCCCGAGGCGCCCCGCGGGCACCATGCAGGCGCAGCAGCTGCCCTACGAGTTTTTCAGCGAGGAGAACGCGCCCAAGTGGCGGGGGCTGCTGGTGCCTGCGCTGAAAAAGGTAGGGGCCGCGGAGCCCGCTTCCCGGCCGCAGTCCGCGCGCGGGGCCGGGCGAGGGCGGGGAGGCGGGGCGCCACCGCCGTCTTTCTTCCCGGTGTCGGGAGGTCTGTTCGCGCTGCGAGGTTCCCCGCGTCCGCTGCTCCAGCTGTTGACACTCGCCCCGGGTGCGTGGGCAGGCCGCACACAGTCGGGGAGGGTTGGTCTGGATCATCCAAGCGCGGAGGCGAGGGTCGGAGGAGCCTCGGTTTTCCGTGGAGGTCAAAGAAGGCCATTGCCTACCTTGTCGATCTTACCGAGCTGTGGTCAGCCTCTCATTTTAGGAGTGCAGTGCTCTCACTGGCTCGAAAGTGCCCTGGCCACAGTGCTTGCCTAAGTAATTGCGAGGTTGCCTGCCAGCAAGAACATGGCCTGCATGGATTTGCTCATCCTCAGTCTTAAGTCCCCGTTCTCTTGACACCTCCCTCCTCCCATTATAGGGGTGATGCACATGCCACGGTATTCAGATTGGTTCTTTTGAAGTGTCTGAGAATCTTCGAACGTCATGGTTTGTAGTTTTGCATCTTTAGTCTTTGTGCCTCAGTTTACCTGAGGTTGAAGTAAATTATTTGGAAATGTTGCTACATTTTAAAGGCGTCTAAAGCAAATGTCAGCTTTGGCATTCTGAATTTTTGTTTGCCAGTGGTAAAGTTATTCCTGACAGTTGCTACATTTTAAAGGCTTCTAAAGCAACACTTGTACTAACACATCTGAAACAGGTGTGTTTGGATGGATTTTAGAATCAGATTGGTTTTCGTTTTCATTTGCCTTACCTGTAGAAACCCTTTTACCCTTCCAGGAGTTTTAACCACGATTTCTTGTTGCTCAAATGATTTTCATGCTATCTTTGCAAAAATACAGTTTTGTTACTACTGAGTACTGGGTTTGCTGTACCATTATGCGGTTTTGTTTTTATTTATTTTTATTTTTATTTTATATTACCAGAACGTTTAGAAAGGTGTTTCATACTCCTCAGAGGCCAGCACCTTTTAGTTTCTCCTTTGCCCTGTTCTCCCCGTTCCTTCTTGGTATCTTATGGTGGGAACTCTTTGCTTTTATTTTTCAGACTTAGGTTACTAGTTTTTATCCTCAAGCATCTGGCTACTTACACACCTCTATGTTTTCTAAGGAAATCAGAGACCACCTTGTTCGTTAATGGTCTCATGAGGCTTCAGTCCAGTTTTACATTGGCTTTACCTGCACACTTGCCTGGTTAGTTTGTAGAACTGGAGGAGTATTGGTATCTTGACAGGACAAGATGAGACAGAAAAATTGATTTTTATGTACAAAAGCTCTCATAGAACATTACCAGTTCGAGTATTTGGCTTAAAAGCAAGTAGCTCCTATTCTAAGGAAACCTCCAAAATAACACTTGAAGATCCTTTAAGATGGTAGGAATATCATTGTAGAAAGTTGGCAGACTACTCTAACCTGCTACCTTGCTGGAATCTATTTTGTGTGGCTGGCATTCTGGACTTTTTGTTTGTTTTTTTTTTTCAATTTATCTTAAAATGAGAAATATTGCATACAAATCTGAGTTTTTTTCTTGAATTATAGATGGACTCGCCATGCATTTCACCATCAGAAAGCTGCTAGAGTTGTGAGGTGACCGCCTTTGGAAAGAGTTTTGTTTCCAGTTCACCACAGTGTTGCTTGTGTTCTGTAGCTTCCTGGTTGGTTGGTTTTCCACTTGAGGTAGAGACATCCCTGCAGAAGTGATATGAAGAGGGAGTTTACAGAGACTCCCTAATGTGTGAGGTTCTTCCCCTCATTTAAATTCCCACTTGCAATGTTCTTAAGACACCCAAGGCAAGGTTGAGTATATTTATCATATTCTGGATATGCTCTTGGAGCTTAAAACTTGAATTATCATATGTGTGTTCGGCCTTTCATGTAGATGTGTCCTTGGACATTTTGTGTGGGTCTGTCCTTATCCAGAACTCTTTCTTTATATTTTAAACTATTTGTATAATTCCCAACTGCGTTTTCTTACCAGAGGCTTTTTGGACAGTGTGTTCATTTTATCTGGTCTAATACTACTCAACCTCAGAGATTTTTTCTCAAACCTCAGGGCTGAGTTGTATAGTGCTCCATTGTTTCTTCCTAGAGTCCTATCCTAACTCAGTAGTGAATTTTTAAGTCCTAATTTACGTGTCCATATTCCTGTTAGCTACCCTATTGGACTTCTACAGAGGTGCTGGACCTGACAACTGTGAGGACTCATGTTCAACAGTGTCTTTGTGTGTTACTTTGAGTTTGCCGGAGGTTAAAGTGATTTATTTAGAAATGTTGCTACATTTTTAAAAGTTCATAAAGCAACATTGTAACTGAGTAGATCTTCAAATCTTTCTCCTTTTGGTTTGGCATTTTGAATTTTAAGCCTTTGTATGTTACTTTTAGTTTGCCAGAGGTTAAAGTTATTTGGAATGTTGTTACGTGTGTAAGGGGACTCATAATAAGACTGACACACCCACGGTCAGTTTTTAACTTCTTGATTAATGGCTTTAAATTTTTATTTGATTGGCTCAAAGCTGAAGCCTAGGACTCCATTCTGTGTACTACTGCCGGCCTTCAGGCAAAAACGTTATGTTTATCAACCTCTAACGTGCTCTACTTGTACTCTCTGAACTGCTTGGAGTTGCCTCTCCGAGGTTACTGTGGTAGCCTCTCAGTTGAGTTCCTTACCCCCAGCTCACTTGCTTTTACATATTTCAGAAGTAATAAAGTACTTTTGAACATGTTATACATTTGTTTAAAATTGTTGATGTCCTTTAAGTTTTTTAGCATGGAATTTATGAGATGGCTTTACCCTGACCTTTCTATTTGATTTCCTATCAAAATCTTTCTAGAGAGAACTGCTACTTTTCCTGAATGCATTTATTAGGCCCCACTGTGTCTTTCCTGTACATCTATCACATTCCACAAATACTTGATGCTTGTCTCAGAACAAGTGTTGCCCTTGGTACTAAGGATGGATGACATATATTAAAAAGACCAGGTGGAATATGGTAGTGGGTATATTTGGAGAGAGGACTTACTGTTTTTAAGCTAGGGCTTTTGTCTTTAGACAGTTTCATTCTACAGCTCAGACTAATCTTGAACTTACAGCTTAGCTGTTCTGACTCTACTCTAGTGCTGGTTATGAGCTAGCACACCTGGCCAATGAGGCGTTTTAAATAGGGAAGTAACACTTGTTTAGAAGTTTAGAAACCTCATTTAGGCCAAGGAAGGGGAAGAATGAGGCCTAAGGTAAGGGAGAGAAGGAAGAAGGCTCCATCTGAGAGGAGACACACATTTGGATTAGGATGGATGCTGAAAAGGCCGAACTACCAGGGTTAGCACTTCATTGTGTGACTGTAGGTAGGAATGTTAAGAAAGCCAGGTTTGCTTGCAGCTAGCCATCGAACTTTGGGATGGTGAGACAACATAATGAAATGATTTGAAACATATAGATTGTCCTGAAGCTGTTTGTATTTTAATGTTAATTCCACTTCCCCAAGAAGGGCTACCTAGTCTAGTGACTCCAACTGAACCTTCCCATTTTAATTAGTAAAATAAAGGAAAGCCAGAGACTGGGTCTGGCAAGGTAGGTGGAGAGGGCGGAGAGGTCTGAGGACATCAGAGGGGACGAGGTGAGGTGGCAACATGGAGTTTCCCAAGGACCAGCTAGACCCAGGTGGGATTGATTGGTGTTAAATAGCTATGAACATCAAGGATTTTACAGGTCTAATATCTCATTTAGAAGGGCAGTTTGTATCTTTGTCTATTTGATGCAATCTTTTGTGTAGAGGGTTTGTGGATTGAGAGTTGAATATATAAACTGTATGAAAAGCTATCGGGCTGTAGAGTTGTGTTTGTGTGGGATTTTGGAGTAGAGAAACACCCTGGGACAGAGGCAGAGAACAGGCGGTAGAAAACCGCCAGGGAAGGGAGTTTCGTGGACAAGTTGGGCTGTGGTGGCGGCTCAGACGGGCACCAGAGGTGCTCGAGGCTCCGTATCTGGGAGGAGTGAGACCTCAGGGCCAATAGAGAGAAAAAAAACTTAATTTTTTTTTTTAATATTTACTGCAACAGAAACATGTTGATTTTTAAAGACTGTTTGGATTGTCTAGGCGTATTTCTCCAGTTGGCAGCCCAGTTTTGATATCTGATACAGCCAATTTGGAAGTTTGAGATAGAACAGATGAAGTGTATCTATAGAAAGGCTTACGTATGAATCAGGTTTGGTGGTACAGAGCTGTCATCCCAGCTACTCAGGAGACCAATGCAGGAAACTTAAACATTCAAGGCCTGCTTGGACAACTTCTGCAAGAACTTGTCTCAAAAATAAAAAGTAATAAAAGTCCAGGGATATTGCTTAGCAGTAGATTAGAGTGCACACCTAGTGTGTATAAGGTTCTGGGTTTACTCCCCCTTATTAACAAAGGAAACTTATATACGAATACTCTGGCAGGCCTGTCCATCAGTAACCAACAAGGAAGTGAGTGAGTGAATTGTGATGCAGCCATATAATAGAAAGGTTACTACTGATGTACACGCAGTATGGCCAACCTGCTAAATAACTGACAGCTGAACTAAAACCAGCATGCGCTCTAAACTGCACTTTCCTAAAACGGTAGGAAATACAAACTGAAACAGATCAGTGGCTATTATAAAAACAGACTTTTAGGTTATGGTGCTGACACAGGCCTATAATCACAGCACGTGAGATGCGAGGGCAGAAAGACCAGGAGCTAAGGTCATTCTTTAGCTACACAGCGAAAGAAAAACAACAAAACCAAAAGGAGGCTTTTATGTCTACTTATCTTGAATATGCTAATGGTGTTGAGTCAGTAGTGCTAGCTAGTGTCAAGTCATACAACTTAGATGTGTGCAACTTAGTGTTGACTAGTTGTTCTCAGTGAACACCAATATAGCCATCATCTTAGAGTACACAGCCACTGTCTCACTGTGCTTGCTTTATCACATGCCTGTCCACTCTTCCCTCCCTTTACTCTGTTGTTTTGAGACAGTCTCTCACGTGTAGCTTGGAAAACACTATGAAGCCCAGGCTGGTCCCAGATTTGTGGCAATGGTCCTGTCTCAGCCCCTCCCCCTCCAGTGAGGAACTAACAAGTATGAGCTGCTCTGTCTCGATTATCTGATTTATTTTAAAAGGCAGGGTAACTGTCTGTCTAGCTATCTATCTATATCTATCTCTTTAAGGTGGCACTGGCTGTCTACCCCCTGCCCACCTCCCGAGTGCTGGGATTTAAAGGTGCACCACCACAGCTGGCATTTAGGTGATGTCCTGATGAATTTTATAGTTGCATGTATAAGCACACTTTATTCCTAAATTTTTCAACCTGCATCAGTAGCCAGAAATCAATAGCTTTTAAAAAACCAGTTCCTTGTGTTTTAATAAGAAGTTTATATGCAGTGGTACGTACAGATGTTATCTGTAGTGCTTAATGAATGTTTACTATCAAAGTCTCTGCTAAAGAATAGACCACTACCATGGCTCTTGAAGTTCCCTTCATCCCTTCTGTCTTCGCAGAGGTGGCCTCTGTCGTGACCTTTCATCATCCCACATAGGTTAATCTTACCTGTTCTGGAATATCATGTAAATAGATTTAAGTAGTATATATTTTTAGTGAGGCACTTTATGTATTCAGTCCTTTTTTCCATCATGTGACTATGGCACAGTTTATCTAGTAAATGTATATCTGATGCTTTACATTTAGAGCTAGTGTTAAAACTTCCATAAATGTTGTTTAATAAATTTAAAACTTGCACTTATGTATTTGTGCATGTATGCACATGCATGCACAGATATAGAGGTCAGAAGACAACTTGCAGGAATCTGTTCTTTCCTTCTGCCATGTGGATCCCTCAAATCAAACTCTGGCATGGTGACAGGGGAACCATTTCATAGGCTCAAATGGTCTTCTTGTTGAGACAGTGTCTCATGTAACCAGGGCTGGCCTTGAACTCCTGATGCTCCTGCCTCTGTCTCCTAAATGTTGGGGTTTCAGGAGTTCACACTCAGCTTCCCTGTTCTTACAGGAGTCTGTTTATAAACATCTTGTATTACTTGTACACAAATACCTAGAGACATCATTTACAGGATAGATAATCTGTTGACCTTTCCCCAGGATAGTCAAGCCATTTCAAAGTGTGTCTCTCATCAGTGATAGATGGTGGTTCCTTGAAGTGCTATCTTATTTTAACTGAGTCTCGTATTCCCAGGTAGATAATTGATCACGTTTTATATATTTTGCAGTGTGTGTGTGTGTGTGGGGGGGGAGGGTATCTTACAGGCATTAATTCTCTCTTTCCTTCTACTATGTAGGTCTTCAGGATCAAACTGAAATGATGAGGTTTGGCAGCAGAGCCGACACCTACCCCTGACTCACCTTGTTGGCCTCCTCCTTTCATGTTTCTTATTAGTCATTCTTGTATAGTCCTTTGGACAGTGTCTGCTCAACTCTTCTTTCCCATAAAACACTGATTTTTTTTTCTTTTTAGTACTGGATTATAAGATGCCTTACATATTGTGATAACTGTCCTTTTGATAAGTTATTTCATTTTATTTCTAGATAAGGCCTCATGTAAGCTCATGATCATCATGGTTCTCCTTCCTAAGTGTCTGCATCTTAAGTGTGTATTACCATGCTGTGTACTTGTATTTTCTTCTAGCCTATAATTTACAAGTTCACTTTTCTAGTAGTAGTAGTTTTTGACAAGTAAGGTTTTAAACATCCAGCCATCTATTCATCAGTTTATGGTCTTAAGTAGCTTAGGCTGGGCTTAAATTTACAATGTAGCTGAGACTGACTTTGAACTCCTGATCTTCCTGTCTTCACATCCCAGCTTCTGGGATTATGGGCCTATGTCACCATGTCTTTATTGTTCTTGTGAGGTCTTATTCTGTAGCCTAAGTTGGCTTGAAATTTACTGGCTGACCTTGAGCTCATAATAATCCTTGTGCTTCTACCTTCCAAGTGAGCCACCTAGTCCAGCTAGATAGAAAATGTGAAGGATTCCTGTACACCTCCATGGCAGTTCACAACTGTTTGTAACTCCAGTGCCCTGGGCTCTGGCACCCTCACACAGAATGACAGGCAAAATAGAAAAATGTGTCTTTGATTTTACAGTGCTAAAGAAAACTTGCCAAGGCCTCAGGAAGTCTTTGAGTGGAAGTTGACTATGAACAGACTCTGCCTTAGTATGCTTGCCATGCTCAGCGACTGACTAGGAGGAGCTGGTTACAGGCATGGCCGCTGCACAAACACAGCGGTGGATTTCAGAGCGTAGCAGCTGGGGCCCTTAGTCAGTTATACTGCCTGCAGTCAGATCTGAGAGGCCCATTGTTGTGGTCAACCCGGCTCTTTGGCTATGAATGCCGACTGGGATAACTCAGTTACAGTTTTCTCCATGTAAAGTAGGTGATTGGTTCCTTCAACACTTCATATGTTAAAAAATAAAAGTACCTTAGAGTAAATAAAAACAAAAACTTAATTTTCATTAGAGTTTAATGGTATATAATTTGCTTCCACTGATCAAATAAACTGTTTCCTAGTGTGATGGCTGGTTTGTGCAGTAAAATATGCAGTTAGCAAAACCACAGATACAGTTACTCTGAAGAAAACAGTTCAGTGATGCCTAGGTAATTACTATGTAACTAACCTAGTGCAACCTTGAATCCTGGTTACTGAGAGGCAGACAGAAACAATGGGCAGGTGAAATTTCTCAAGTTTAATCTTGTTAAATTTCCAATGGGATTGGAGGTACACAGGAGAAAATAGTAAAAGGGGGGAAAAGTGTTTTCTTCTCAGTTTTTGAGACATTGTTCTGATGCATAGTCAAGACTGGCCATAAGCTCAATCTTCTTGCCTCAATCACTGAAAAGTGATTTAAAATTTTAGAATTATGGACACTTAATTACTATGATGTTATTATTTTTAAAAATTATTATTTTATATAACATTTATTTATGCTATGCTATATTATGTGTGTGTTGAGGTCAGGACAGTTTTGGAGAGTGTCACCAAATAGTTTCCAGATATTTGAACACAAATTGTCTGTCTTGGCACTGGACCTTTTATTGATGAGTTATCTCCCTAGGCCCTTATATGTTATTCTAAAATAGTTATTTTTAAGCTGTAAGATGATTTTGAGAATCTTTTTAAAAATTACACTGTATGTGTGTGTGTACCTGGGCTTGTGTTTGTGGATATGCACTTATGTGTGTATGCATGTTTACATGTGTGCTTCTGTGAATGTGTATGTGCGTGTGTGCATATACACACATGTTCATGTGTATGTGCTTGAATGCACTTGTGTATGCAGGTGTGCACCTCACTTGGCAGAGCTCAGAGAACCAAGCATGATGATCTGAGCTCAAGTTTACCAACTTACATAGATACACACAGCATACACTAGATAATAAGGAAAGAAAGGAAGGAATGTATATAAAAGTTATTCTGAAATTTGTTAAATCTTATGTCTTAAAACACAATCAGTTTAAATTTTTTCTTTTTTCTTTTAAAATGTATTTTAAGGGCTGGAGAGGTGGCTCAGTGGTTAAGAGCACTTGTTGCTCTGTTCTCAGTACCCATATGATAGCTCAAGTCACTCAACTCTAGTTGCAGGGGTCTGATACCCTTGTCTGACCTCCACAAACACCAGGCATGTATGTGATGCACATACATGTGCAAAACACTCATAGGCATAACATAAAGTAGATAAGCCTATAAAACAAACAAACCTATCAAAGTTGTCAAAAATGTCAGAAATTTCAAAATCTGTACCCCCCCTCCTTTTTGGGGGTTTTCTGAGTGTTATTCAGATGTAGTATATATGTGTCCACAGAATTTAAAATGACATTGTCAGTGAAGTCAGAGATCTTTCACTAGAAATTCACACATGGGACATACAGTAAGGTTTATAGGAATAATTGCACATATTAAGTGATTCTCTAACTACATTTCTTTTAAAGCATTTTTTTATGTTTTTCAAGACAAGCTCTCTCAGTAGTTGATGTGTAGTTTACAGTATCACTTAAATAGCAAATCTGCATTCATTACTAAGTCTGTAACTTGTTTGTTTTACAGGCTCTCATGTAGCCCACCCTGACCTCAAAGTGGATAAGTAGCTGAGGATGACCTTGAACTCTTGATCCTTTGTAGTTCTGGGGTTCGTGCTTCTGCCACCTTGCTTCTGTTACCATTTTAATGTAGGCATTATCCCTATTTTATAGATTAGGGAGTTAGTATGTCTTCATCTATCAGATTAAAAAGGTGGACTTTAAGTCATGTCTTACATACTTACATATGTAAGAGTGCCATGTGTGTAGTCCTTGTGTATTTTTACAGTAGGGAAAGTTGGTTCCATCTTGTATGAGTGTTTAAAATATGCCTCCTATTCTAAGGCTTAACAAAACCATTAGTTAAGTTATGTTCTTTTTAAAATACATTATTTCATAATTAAGATTTAAATTTTATATACTTACTATTATTGTGTGTGCATTACTGGAGAGGGGGATCAGAGCCTTATGTCTAGGACGACTTAGTAAAGTCACTTCTGTTGTTTCATTGTTAAGTGGGTTCTAGGCCAGGCTTATGCATTTGCCCAGTGCCTTCCCATTCAGCCTGTGGGTATGCACTGTGCCCTTCCCACGTATGTATGCACAAAAAAGTCAAATGTAATGCATTTCTTGAACTTATGTGTGACTCTAAAAAGTAATAGCATAGCTGGTGTGGCATACACACCATATGCAAAAACAACACTCTAGAACCAGTTGCTAATAGCAAGATCCTGTCTTTTACAAATTAAAAAAACATTAATGTAAGAGGTGTGGTCTGAGGCTGGAGTGAAACCTTCTAGGCTTTGGTCACTCCTTTCAGATTAACTTCCAGTCCTAACAGAAGCTTGCAGCAGCAGTGGGTGGTAAGTGAGAGTAATTCTAGCTCTGGAGCTGGATGTAGGTGGATCTCTGAGATCAAGGCCAGCCTGATCACATACTGAGCGCCTGTCTCAAACAAACAATAGTCAGGGGTAAGATGGAGCTTTCTGTTCCACTCACCCCCTTTTCACGAAAGCCTCAAGAGACGATTTCAAAACGGTCAAAGTTCTGTGTCTATCACCAAACCTGACTGGCTCAAAGTTGGGTTGACCTTGGGCTACCAGGGTTTTCCTGTGGGTTTATCTCAGCAACATAAGGAAGATGTTTTCGGGTATAAAAGAAGAAATGGATTGCAATAAAGTTTGGAAATACCACTACAGCCTGCCCTGTGGGACATTCATGGTCATTACTCTGGATTCACCCATCTGCTGAGCTGTGAATGAGAGAAAGTATGTTCTATATGAAGATATGTCAGTCAAGTGATCATATGCATTTTGCCTTGCTAAATAAAAATACTCTTTTATATCTGTTTATATTTAAAACTCAGAATTTCCTGTTACCATCAGAAAGATTTTATAAAGTTATAGAACCTTTAGTGTAGATGTGTGTGTTATTAAACGTACAGAGTGTCTGTATCTAAGGAGAACATGCATCCCCACTGTGCTTGACAAATCTTGGCCATTTCAGGAAGTAAATGTGATTATATGGTAAAATCCAATCAGAATGAAAGGATAGATTTTCTTCCAGAATTTAAACTGATTGCTTCCATAAAAGTTAAAAACAGACAATTGGATAATTAAATTCTGACTAAGAAGCATAGTTTGATTTTGCTTAAATGAAACTAGAAGAGAAAACTGTACTAGACCAATACCCATGCCTGTGTGTGAGGTCTTTTTCTTATTGGGAAGTTTGTCTTGGTTTCTCATCACTAATACTGAAATTAAAAACAGTATTTGATTTTTAAAAACTTAATACCGAATTCATTGGAATTACTTTATTAGTGTTAAAGGTTGATGAGTAAGCACGTTCTGCGTATTATAATTTGATTAACACTCTTGCTAAGAAGCACTACTTACATAATAGCTGCATAGACTTTAGCTTATATTCCAATTAGCCTATCATTTTTCTAAACATTTGTTTATCTACCTTATTATGTTTGGTGTATGGAGCAGAGAATAAAGCCCAGGGCCATGTGTGTACTAGTTAAATGTTGTTATACCTATAGCCCCCCTTGGAGGTCTTTAAATAGTTAATTCACTTTACTGCCAATTAAGTACTCCTGTTGATAGACAGTACATTCATATTTGTTTATTTCTAGGCTGTCAGTGCAGAATGTTTGCCATGTCCTTATGCATAAGTATAAGGGCCAGGTTTATGGCTGTGTCCTTTAAATTATACAACTCTCAGTCTCCCAAGTGGGTTCTGGGCTCAGGGATCCTTACTTGCTAAGATATCCTACAGGCCTCCTTTTTGGTTTTGTTTATTAAGACAAAGTGTAGCTCAGGTTGACTCTTAACTTCTGGTCCTTCAGCCTCTACCTCCTAAATTTTTGGATTATACATGTGTGCTACTTCATTGGACTGGTACTCTTAATTTTTAAAAATAGATTTATTTTGTGTATTTTGCCTGCATGGGCCAGAAGATGGCACCAGATCTCCTGGAAGCAGAGTAACAGTTCTGGGAACTGAACCTGGATCCTCTTCAAGGGCAACAAGGTCTCCAACTGAGGAGCCATCTCTTCGGCCCTGTCTTAATTTTTTAAAGGTTTGAAGTCTATCACATAAACAGTGAGTATAACTTAGGAGTTTGTTTAAAGAATAATGAAATACAAAGATTAAAATCGTTTACCTTTTTATTTTTGAGACAAGGTCTCATATAATTCAGGCTGGCCTGGAACTCACTATATAGCCCAGAGTGGCCTAGAACTCTTGACAATCCTCTTGCCTTAGCTTCCTGAGTGTTTGAATTATAAGCATGAACCACCATTCTCAAATGAGATAACATTTTAAAATTATTATTACCATTATTACTGCTTTATTTTATGTGTGTGGGTGTCTCGCCTGCGTGTATGTTTGTAAACCTTGTTCATGTTTGGTGTTCACTGAAGTCAGAAGAGGATGTCAGATCCTCTTAATTGTGAGTCATATGGGTGCTAGGAATTGAGCTTGGGTCCTCTGCAAGAGCCATCTCTCCAGCCTCTGACTGTAGTTGTAGCTGTCCCTAACTATGTCGTATAGTACAGCCTCTTGCCTTCACCCACGCAGTGCGTGACTACAGGCATGGATGACCAGTCCCCACTTTAAATTTTTTCTCTATTTTATTATATTTTTTGAATTTATGTTTGTTTATGTATTAGCTTCCTGCTTTTGTCTCCTTTAAAGTAGATTACACTTCAGTTGCTTGGCCGACATTTTCTTACTGTGCACAGTGTGTTCTATGACTAGTTCTCAGTACTGTTCACGATTTGATAGTTGTTACTTGATTCTGTCTGGTCAGATGTGCTCAGTTGTTGCTGTTGTTATTTTTCAGAATAATCTCATAGAAAACTTTATTTTAAATTTCTTCTTAAATCTTTGAGTTATATGTTAACAGTATCATTCTTTATTGCTTATTATATAAAAAGTTTTATATATAAAAGTTTTATATAAAAGTTTTCAATGAAGTTATTTGGTTTCTTTCTTTTTTTTTTTTTTTTAAAGCAGAGTTTTCTCTATGTAGCCCTGCTATGTCAAAACTCTGTGTGAACCAGGCTGGCCTTGAACTCAGAGATCCACCTACTTCTGCCTCCCAAGCGCTAGTAGGATTAAAGGTACATATCACAGTGCCTGACAAAAATTTCAAGAAGTTATTTTACACACTGTATTAGTTACTTTTCTATTGCTGGCCATAGGCTTATGGTCCAGAGGTTTAGCATCTGTGATGGTGGAGTGAAGGCATTGCAGCAGGTGGCTGGAACAGCACCCAGAAGGTCATGGTTTTGTTCCACAAGCAAGAGGCAGAGAGCACACTAGGAGTGGCATACAGCTCGGCTGCAGGAGCCTCCTATTGTAGCCCCAGCACGGCTTTCCATTATGGCCTCTCTCCTGGCCAAGGATGCTGCTGTGTGCAGGACTTGGCCAAGAAGATCTGCGTGCAGCCTGCCTTTGAGCTGCAGGGCAGAGAATAATGGGCTGTCAGAACAAAAGGCTCAGAAGCTGCTATACCCCCAAAAAAGAAAAGGAAGAAAACACAAAAGAAATCTCAGGAGCAGGAGCAGAAAGCTGTGGAGCACAAGACTAAAGAGGTGGACAAGAAGTCTCCCACCTCTTCTAGGGTCAAAAAACCAATGGTATCCAAACAGGAGAAGTCCAGCTCCGTGGGATCCCCTGAAGATAGCCAAGGCACAGCACCTAATTCTGTCTTTGCACTGGATTTCCTGCAACAGTGGCTGCGCAAAAAGATCCAGATGGCCCGGGGCCAGGGTAGCACTAAGGAGTTGTCTGCTGCCACTCTAGGAAAAGGACAGCTGAGGAGCTTCAAGCAAAGCAGCAGGCTGAGAAAAAGGAGGAGCCAGTCAGGACACCCCCCAATGGCCTGCAAGGGGCTACAGAAATAGGAGCTGATCTTTAGTAAGGTGGAAGTGACCGAAGAGGAGCCAGTCAGCAAGGCCCATTGCAAGAAGCAGAAGAGGCAGAAGGTGAAAGGGAACTTGATTGACACTACTGACAGTCAGGAACTACAAGCGGCATGGCAGGGGGTTGGAGTAGCTTTGTGATTAGGATGCAGGCAAGGTCCAGGAGCTGAAGGCCAAGATGAAATGGACCAATTTGCTGTCCAAGGCTTAGGGTGTGAAGATCAGGGACGATGAACGCCTGCTGCAAGAGGCCCTGAAGGCAAAGAGAAGCGCCCGGCACAGTGACAGGGCAAGTTGGAGAATCGCTCGGAGCATGTGGTAGAGAAGATGCAATAGCGACAGGACAAGTGGCGCCAGAACCTGCGCACGAAGAAGGCAGCTTGGGCCCAGCGATAGCAACATCTACAGAAGGCCGGAAAGAAGGACCGGGTGCTGCCCCAGGACCTGGAGCGTGCAGGCCTCTCCTGAGCAGTTTATACCTGTCAGGAGAGGTATAAAGGCACCTTCCCTTCTTGGCTTCCATCGGGTTGAGGTGGTATGAGGTGCTAGTGCAGGTCTAGGTGACAGACTGAATCTCCTGTGTGAGGTTGACACAGTTCTTGCACTGCACAACCATAATGAGATCTCTGACTGTGTGCCAGGATGTTTCAGCAGCATCCTTAAGGAGGAACTTGTCTTCTTGTTCCTGAGATGGATCAAGGGGACCTTTGCCTATGTCTTGTGAGGGGTGTGTTTACATGTCTGTATGTTGGTGTGTATCTGTGTGTTTTGAAGTCTCCAGAGTCAGGATAGAGGTTGGGGACCCCCTGACCCCTTCCTGCCCACTCGTATTTCCAGTGGCCATGAGAATAAAAGGTCTTGACTACTTGTTCTTTATCACTAGTCCTTGGGAGAATCTGATCCAGCTGGGGATGTCTGTGGGCCAGAGCTTGAAGGCTGTCTTTAAGGCCAGCATTCAGCTCAAACCTAGAGTCCTTCCTGAGTCCACAGGACGTGCTTGGTCACCTGTTAGCCAGTTGGTGGTTGAGACTTGGGGTTGTATGTTGCCTAGTTTTATGTCAGTTTGACACAAGTTGTAGTTGTCTGAGAAGAAAGCACCTCGACTGAGATCCCCACTAGATTGGCCTGTGGTACATTTTATTTTATTTTATTTTTAACTGGTAGATAATGTGGTAGGGCCCAGTTCATTGTGGCCAGTGCCACCCCTGGTGGTCCTGGGTTGTTTAAGAAAGTAGGCCAAGCTAGCTGTGGGGAGCAAGCCCCATTAAATAGCACTCCTCTATGGCTTTTGTTTTAGTTCCTGCCTCTAGGTTCCTGCCCTGGC
The DNA here is from genome assembly GCF_963924665.1 of Micromys minutus. Lineage (NCBI taxonomy): Eukaryota > Metazoa > Chordata > Mammalia > Rodentia > Muridae > Micromys > Micromys minutus. Next base: position 86,194,371 of record NC_137972.1, on the reverse strand, counting down.
TTTTTCTTGGTGATATACTGTTACTTGGAAATGTAGAATGAAGTAAACCCTTTCCTCCCTTTAAAAAAAAAAAAAAAAAAAAAAGGAGTGGCATAAGTCTTCTGGAACCTCAAAGCCCACCCCCCAGTGACATACCTCTTAATCCTTAACATGCTTCCTTTAGCAAGTCTTATTTAAACCAACATATACAGGTGTTTTGTTGTTTGCTTTGTTCTCTGTCGTTTGTAGTTCAAAGCTGCTTGTACAGGATATATAGGTTCTTAGGTTTTTAACTTGGACTTTGCTTACAGCCAGATACGTAATAAGTACTTTGTGGGGATAAATAAAATAAATAAAAATGGTTCATTTTTATTGTTTCTATGTGTACCCCAGAATATTGGTAGAGCCAGGAAGATAGGAAATGTTCTTTATTCACACATGCATGTATAAGCCAGGCATGGTGGCCATACCTGTGATCCCAGCATTTGGACAGTATCAGGGAGGATTATGAGTTAAAGTACAACCTGGGTAAGAGACTGTCTCAAACTGGGGGTGGGATGCAAGAAGAGAAAGGTCAGTGTAGGCTCAGTGTGTCTGGGGAGGGTCTTGTTCTTGGGCTTTCTGCTTTACCTTAACAGTTGCAAGGGGCCTCTTGTCCTTTCCATCACAGAATGAGCACAGGATAAAACATGGCTGACCCCAGTAAGGTACAACACCACTTCTGTGTAATGTTATTATCTTGGCCTCTGTTGTTAGAGCCTAAATGAAGGGAAGGGCCAGTGGATAGCTGTGTCAAAGCTTTACTGGGTTCCTGGTCCAAGCTGCTATGAACCCTAAAATGAAGGAAGGATGGCAATGGATCTTACCTTGGTTTGTGGAACCCTGGGACCCACTTGGTCCTCCTCAAGGTACAGACTGAACAGAGAGGAAGAGAATGATTGGCACTGGAGAGACACCCAGAATGGAGATGAGAGTCTCAGCTGAGGTCTTTTGTTAGGAGTCTATGGTGGGATGCTAGGATTGGCACCTAGTCAGGGTTCAAGGTTAGGGCCCTGGAAGTGGAGGTTCAGGGAGCTGTGAGGACTGGAGGAACCCAGAAGAGAGTGCTGGTTGAGGATACAGGAACCCTATAAGCATAAGTAGTCAGAGTTTAGACATCCTAGGCCTCACTAACTGCTTACGCGCGTAGTAATGGCAGCATCTCTGCTAGCAGCAACAGAAGAGCTAACTCAGAGTTATTCAGGCCTTTGTCATACATGATGGTGGTAAAGGACTCACTCTAGAGCTTTGAAGGGAGCCAGCCTGAAAATGGAGGTTTCCCCAAAAATGTATGTGGCCACCAAAAGCAAAGGCATGGGAGTGGTCAGGAGTGACAAGGAGCAGGTATGTCCTACTCACAGGTAAGCTGTCCTGCCTTCTTAATGGTAGTCAAACATGATGGTTTAGTCAGCTACCTGATAAGCTATGCCTTCCTAGTGATTCTGGCTGATGCAACCACCTCTACAAAGATGCAAATGTTTCAGGCCCTCCTGCTCACCAGATCCAGGGCCGCCTTTTGTCATTTACATTAGGGATGAGTGTTCGGGCTTTTAGAGTCCTATGAGGTAGTCACAGGTGAGTCCGGGCATTCCTGAATGAACTTTGTATGGTTCTGGTGTTAGTTGGGTATTGAACATCTGGTATCTCTTAGGAAACATTAATTTATGGGTCAGAGGTCATGTCTGTATGGGAAACAAGCTATGTGGAGATGACCTTGCAGCCAGCCAGCCTACAGCACCGAGGCAGGCATGTGTGTGTCTAAGGACTAACTAGTTGCAGTTTAAGGTACTTGTGTAGGTGCCAGCTAGGAAGGCTTTTTGCAACCAAGGTGGTTGGTCATTGCTTTCACAGACTTCTGATTTCTTGGTGTGATACATTATACAGATCTCATTACCCTATGTCTTGTTGCACTAATATATATGTGCAAATCAATGACCTTGAGTGACATTGGCTTTAACTCCCCAGAGGAAGGCTGTTGGATGTGCCTGGTCTTTGGGGACCTGCCTGTATGTTATACTTGCTCTGTATCCATTAGGACTTGGGTTCAGATCCCTAGAACCCACATTTAAAACAACAAAGACCAGGCATGACTGGGTACCCATAACCTGCATGGTGAGAGACAGGCAGATCTCTAGAGCTCACAGCCTATCCAAAATGGCAAGCTTCCAGTTCAAGAAGAGAAGTTGTTTGAAGGCAGTAAAGTAAGACACCTATGTCCGGCTCTGCTTTCTGCATTATATGCAACTGCACACTTATGTGCATACATAGTGCTCACACTCGAACACACACATACACATACACATACACACAAATAAAGGAAATAGATCTAGGCTTTCTAAAGCTTTTTCAGCTTTTTAGAGAGACATTAGCTAGGAAGGGCTATTAAAGATTCATCAGAATTCAACACTGTTTTTTGGCAGTTTACTCTAGGGTTCCTGAATATCCTTAATGGCTCATATATCAGATAGACAGAAATTCATACAAAGTCTGGTAATAATAGCAAATAAAATTGTTATACAATATACTAGAGTTTATTGCAGATAAAGTGAACCATCAGGATTGAAGCAAGCCAGTCCAAGTATTAAAATTCATAAGGTGGTATCTTGAATATGGTGATTGTGTCTTACAAATGGAATTGCTATCAAGTTGAGTAAAATTACTGTTCATTTCTGTTGAACTCAATTAAAGGTATATATATGCCCGAATAACTGGCTCCGCCTTGTTTTTTAAGAGAGGTTTCTCAATAAAGTTTGAGCTCACTAATTGGCTAGATAGGTAGGTGACCCCCCTACCTTATCTCACCAGAGCAGTCATTACTGGTACATACCAACTTGACAGGTACAGGGTTTTTTTTAATTATTATTTTTAAATTTTTTTTTTGCAGTTTTTGATTTTTAAGTGGACTCTAGTCATTCAAACTTGGTCTCATGTTTGCATGGCAAAAAATGAGACTGAAACCCCCTTACTTGTAACTGTCAGAAGGGAACTTAGTTGATAGCCACTTAGAAGCATTGCTCCAAGTGATGTAGGATTCACTGCTAATGAATTAGCCATAAGGATATAGAAAGACAGTTTGAACCATCAAGGCACACAATTCAATGTACAAAAGTAAAACATGTTCCCAGAGTTTTAAAAAGGGTAACAGCATCAAGTGTAGTGTATATAGGAGTGAATTTATTGCAACACCCACACGTTAGTCAGAATGTGTTGGTGAGTGGAAAAGTGGATTTAAAACCCTGAATCCTCAGCTTTCCATTATTTCTGCTGTGTATAGCCATTGTCTTAGTGAGGGTTTCATTGCTGTGAAGACACCATGACCTATTATTAAGGAAAACATTTCTTTGGAGCTGGCTTACAGTTTCAGAGGTTTAATCTGTTATGGTGGGAAGCATGGCAGCATGCAGGCAGACATGGTGCTGGAAAAGAAGCTAAGAGTTCTACGTCTTGGTCCAAGGCAGCCAGGAGGGGATTGTGTGTGTTTCACATCCTGTTTGTGTGTATAGCTTGAACATATTAAGACTTCAGGCTGCTGCCCCCACAGTGACATACTTGCTCCAACATGGCCACACCTCCTAATAGTGCCACTCCTATGGGCAAGCATTCAGACACATGAGTCTAAGGGAGCCATTCAAATCACTCTAGTCATCTAATCAAGTAGAGAAACTTGTAAACAAGGTATAATTAGGCTGGTAGTTAATATATTGACTATGGTTAAAAATGTGTAGGTAAATGATTTCAGCTTCCAGGGCTGCTTCTTCACTGGTAAAATCACTCAAGTTTTAAATAATTCTCTTATGCAGTTCTGAGTTGTTAGGATATTGTTTTCCTTCAGATATTTACCTTTAAAAATTATGTAAAGTGGATGTGAATGTACTTGGGATATACATTTTTAAGAAAAATCATCATTAGTATACTAATAACAATTTTTCCCACCCCAGAGACTGAATGCCTTCTGTCAGTGGGTACATGTCTTAAAACACATCACTTTCATCAGGAATGGCTTTTCTTGCCATAATATTTCTGACCCATAGTAAGCGATAATGGGATGCAAAACTTTTGCTGGTTATTCAAATCCAAGTTTTGTAGTAGCCAATAGCCTTAAGTGATTCTGAAAAACAGTCATGGAAAAGTAAAAGTATTAAATGATTGTCTATCTTCTCACAGTATGGCATACTAAGTCCGAGTGTCACAGAAGTCAGGACGACACTTTTGGTGTAAGCTCTTCCTGTCACTTTGTTAAGGCCAGCACACAGGCTCTCTGTTTCTGCTGCTGTGCTGAGTCTCCCAGGCTAGTTGGCCTGCCAGGTTCTTGGCAATTCTGATGTCTTAGACTCCCATCTGGTGTGGTTACAAATGTTTCATTTGTATGTGGATCAAACTCTGGTCACTAGGCCTGTGCTTTTTATCATCTGAACCATCTCCTTGGCCCCATTTTGATGTAAGGTGACTTTGTGTTCACTGTTTGTATTGTGAGTGCTTTGCATAGTATTAGATGTTAGAGATTCATTAGTGAACCTCATGAGACCTATCCTTTTGGGTCTTATCATTGTGTAAGAAAGGTAGGGTTAAACAAGGGACAGAGACCCATCAGAGTCAATTTCACCCAAGTAGAATGTGACTGTCCTGACTGGTTCTGGGCAGGGGTTGTCCATAAACAATGCGCTATCACCACCTTAGCCTCTTCCTCATGCTTCCCATTTAATTAAAGTTAGGTAACTGGATTTTTACAAGATAGAATAACATGTACGGTGTATGAGGCTGGGAACTAAGGTTGTGAAGCCCTGAATTTTGGATAAAATTCAATTTGTATTTGTAGGCTACTCTACATTTTAATAATTTTCCTTTTTGTTTATAGGTTCAGGGGCAAGTTCACCCTACTCTTGAGTCTAATGAGGATGCTCTTCAGTATGTTGAAGAATTAATTTTGCAATTACTAAATATGCTGTGTCAAGCTCAGCCCCGGAGTGCTTCAGATGTGGAGGTATGGTGAATGACAACTTTTGTTCTCTCTTACCTGTATGTGTTTCTAGCCTTTATGTTGGTTGTAATGGCAGTAAAGGAGAAGAGTGCTCTTCAGTTCATGCACCCATCTCTGTAAACTTTGGACTGGGTATGTGGTAGCTTAGCTGTGAAACGTTCAGATTTTACTTCCCAGTTTAAATAAGCAACTTCATGTTGCTACTAGAATAGCCTGAGATAAACCTTTTCTATGTAGTCGTGGAATTCACTATGTAAACCAGGATGACCTTGAACTCATGGAGATCCCTGTTCATTCATTCATACATACATACAGACAGACAGACAGACAGACAGACAGATGGACGGACGGAATACACACAGTGGTTTCAACCCCAAAACATTTCTTTTAAATTTCAGAGAGTCAAAGGGTTGATAATAAAATATCCGAGGGAGAATTATAAAAACACTGGGATCAGAGGATGAACTTAACAACTTCACTGGTAAAGATTACAAAACAAACATGGACATGGGGTGACAGACTAGAGCTTAAGGTTCCCAAGGTATGAATCACATTTAAAGAGTTAAGATGCCAAACACTGGTGTTGTGGTACAAACCTTTAATACCAGCACCTAGGAGGTAGAGGCAAGAGGATCAGGTTTCCAGTTCAATTTTTACTACATAGGGAGTTCAAGGCTAGCCTGGGTCATGTAAGACCCTGTCTCGAAAAGCAAAATGAGTGTGGAAAAGTTCAAAGACACAGAGGAATCTGGCATGTGAGTTATAGGCTAAGTCCTGAGAGAAGGAGAGAGAGAGAGAAGGAGAGGGAGAAACACCAAATAACAGGTTTAGAAAATATTGTGTACTAGTTCTCATTTCTTAACTCATTACAGAAGGTTCTTTGTGGTGGTTTGTTGTTTTGAGACAGGATGACATATAGCCCAGTCTGTCCTTGAACCCAGCTTGCTGTATCGTCAAGAATGACTCTTGATCCATTTGCCTCCATCTTCCAATTGGTGGGATTTCAAGAGCTTCTTACTAGGCCTGACTGGTTTCTTCTATAAAGCCAGACTTTTTATTCATAATTTCTTCTAAATACATGTTGATGTTGTTGTTTCACCGAGATCTTTAATAGCATGGCTTGCCTGACTCTGTGTCACACAGCAGTTTCACTTGGGTTTTCTTTGATCTTAGTTATATTCTTCCATGGTTTGGCAGAATCCAGACTTGCAGGAAGGGCTTACAAACCTTACCTTGCTTATTATGCTGATATTGGTACATTCTAGAAATTTGCTAATCTGCTAATATCACAAACATAGATCAGATTTTCATGTATATATTTACAGAAGTATGCTTTCATCTTTAATTATGAAGTGATATGAAATTCTCATGTGTAGGTTTTGGTGCTGGAGATAGTTTTTTGCAAGAATATGTAAGAATATAACAAATAGAAATACCAGCCACTTATATAATAACCTTTATTATTTCTTTAAAAAATATCTATTAATTTACATACAGTTACATGTTTTTGTACATGTCTGTGTGTAGGTAGGTACCCACAGAGGCCAAAGGGATTGGATCCCTGTCTTGGTTAGGATTTCTACTGCTGCAGGGAAACGTCATGAGAGCAGGTTGTGGAGGAAAGGGCTTGTCTGGCTTACCCTGCATAATGGCATTGTGGTCCGTCATGGAAGGAAGTCAGGACAGGAGCTCAGACGGGGAGGAACCTGGAGGCCAGGGCTGATGCAGAGGCCATAGAAGAATGCTGCTTTTTGGCTTGTTCCCCATGGCTTCTTTCACCTGTTTGCATATAGAACCCAGAACCGCCTGCCCAGGGGTGGCACCACCCACAATGGCCTCGGCCCTCCCCCATTAATTAATTGCTAATTAAAAAATGCCTTATAGGCTTGCCCACAGCCCAGTCTTATGGAGGCATTTTTCAATTGAGATTCCCTCATCTCTGACTCTAGTTTGTGTCAAATTGACAAAAATCTAGCCAGACAATCCCTCCATCTGAAGTCACAGGCAGTTGTACTGCCTCACATCAGTTCTGGGAATCACAGGTCTTTTGGAAGAGCATTACTTGCTTGTAACCACTGAAATTTTATAATTTCAAAGTACTATTTTATAAAATTCTATATATCTTGAACAGTTCTATGGAGGTATCTTTTTCTTTGCTTTATGTATTTGAAAATTGACCCTCAGAACAGAATCTACATAAATGAAGATTCAAGAAAAAAAATCAATTTCTGGGGCTGGAGAAATGGCTCTCTGGGCCATAAAATCACTTTAGTGCATTGATCATTCAAAAAGAAGTAAAATAGAAAAGACTCGTCTGCTTCATAAATAAGGGCAAGGTTTATTTAGGGAGCCCTGTTTCAGTTACGTCTCTTTATAAAATAAACTATTGAAAACTTATTATCTAACTGTATTTATTTGTGTGTGAATGTAGCACATGCCACATTTGCATGAAGGAACCGCTCTTTTTGGAGTTTTTCTTCCACCATGTGGGTTCTGGGGAATCCAGCTTTGTCATTAGGTATGACTGCCAGTGCCCTAACCTGCTGGGCCGTCTTCACCAGCGTGGAAGTTTACTGCATTCTCTCTCTCTCTCTGTCTCTCTCTGTCTCTGTCTCTGTCTCTCTCTCTCTCTCTCTCTCTCTCTCTCTCTCTCTCTCTCAACTTTATTTTTTACATGCACATACAAAGTAGTGGGATGTATATGTATTTGTGTGTACGCATGTGAGAGAGAGGTGGGAAGGGGAAGGAGGGATGGTACGTTAATGTAAGCATGCATGCAGTGTGCATAAAAGTTGGAGGACATCTTCTGGAGTCTATTCTCCTTCCCTGTGGGTTTCTGAGATCAAGGACTGATGTCAGGCCTTCAGGGTTGTTCAGCAAGTGTATGTTTCGGGCTGAGCCATCTCATGGCCAGGCAGGATATATGGGGTTTTATAGGGCATTTTCATGAGTTTGTAAGCATCCTATCCCCATCCTTCCTTTTGCTGGCTTTTCTTCCCTCAAATAATCCTCCCATCTGTTTTGATGTACTCTGAATTAAGGTTTTAAAGTGTTAGGATTCATAAGGCTGAAGAAGAGCTGCAACTCCATGACAGAGCACTTACCTGGGATGCGAAAGCCTTGGGGGTAACCCAGAGCTCTGTGCCGGCAGGCTAGCCTTGAACTCAAGAGATCTTCCTGCTTCTGCCTCCTGAGTGCTGGGATTAAAGGTGTATTTACCACCACTGACTGGCTGCTGCTGTAATTTAAAACTACATGAATTCCTTTGACTTCTAATTAAATTAGACTTCTAATTTAGTTAAAACATGAATTTTAAATATCGGTACCTAAATAGCTTTGAACATAGAGTGAAGAGAGGATTAGATAAGTGCTTCTAAATCTGCTCCTAGGATGTGCTAAAAGCATCTGTACCTCCCTCACACCTAGCTCTAGGGTCTTCGTGGCCATGTATTTACTGATACAGCTTTCATTCAGATTTGTATTCAGTTCATCTAATTGTACATACAAGTCGAATACTGATAATTTGTTAAAGGTTTTATAATAGTGACCTCTACTGGCTCTAACTGAGGTATGTGCAAGTGGATTTTAAACATTTGAGGGGAGCTAATAGTGAACTACATTAAAGTAGGGAATTTAGCCATTATAATGGCTCATTATTTAACTGAATAGCTTCCAGCTGTTAGAAGTACTCTGCTAACAATGGGCAGTGCTTTAAAGGCAGGGCCACCATGTTAAAGCAGAGTTAGTGCAGGGTGCTGAGGCTCAGGACCTGGAGACAGTTTTGAGGATAAGTATTCTCAGATGATGGGTGAAGAAACCAGATCTCTGAGGTTTTAATCAAAAGTGCTACTTAAGTTTACAAGTGGGATTAAAGTAAGGATGAAGTAAATAAGAATTTATTGGAGTTGGTGTTTGCTAAATAAGTGTAAATCTTCTTCCTTGAAACTGTGAGTGATACTTAAGGTCCCTTACCAGTCTTGCCATCAGATAATGAAGGTGGGATTCAGGGTATGATTTGCCTGGTAATAAAACTGTGTTTAGTCCTTTAGTTACCTAATTAAGAAACTAATACAATACAGCTACAGGAGTTTTGTTTGTTGTGTAAATTATGTGAAAAGCTCCACTCCGTGTACTCTCTGTATCTAAGAGTAAGTTCTAAGTGACGCACTCTGCTTTATTTGTTGCTTAGTTATTATTTCCCTCTTTTCTTAGGAACGTGTTCAAAAAAGTTTCCCTCATCCAATTGATAAGTGGGCAATAGCTGATGCCCAATCAGCTATTGAAAAGAGGAAGAGAAGAAACCCTTTATCCCTGCCAGCAGAAAGAATTCATCATTTATTGAGGGTAAGCTGAAATACTGCTTACCTATGAATACATATTACCCATGAAAAGCAAAATAAGTGAACAGTAAAATCTTATAAGCTCTCCAGGGGTCCGTGTTGAGGTTAGGGATACAGTGATAATGACTAAGATTGGGCAACATGGTTTCATGTCATTTCATACCAATAATAATAAGCAAATTGAAGAGACTTGGAAAAGTTACATTGTGGATTTTGTTTACCCTAGGGTTGCTAGAAAATAAATTGTAAAAATTTTTCTCTTGCTGGTCGAGCTAAGTGTCCCATAAAGCTTTTAAAGTCTGTTAGCATTTGTGCAGGGATATCTGTGAGACTGCAGTGTCTGTGTTTTTCTGGAACAGAAATTACCTAAGATTAAACAAGCAGGTCCTACTTAAATAAGTTAACCACTTTAATGTCCCCAGAACTAAAAAAGTGCCAAGAATGTTAATGTTGTCAGTTTTGTTTATTTACCATGACAAACAAAATAACTCTTTTTTAAACACTCACACAGACACCTTACTGTAATATTTAAAACCTTAGTAAAACTCGTGGTTTTTTTCCCCTTTGAGATACCGTCTTACATTATTGCCCAGGTTGGCTTTGTCCTGAGATTTGTGATCTTCCTGCCTCTGCCTCCTGAGTGCTGGGATTAAAGGTATGCATTGCTATGCCTGGCTGCCTTGTATTTTCTCTTCTCCTAAGAATTCATTTTCCTTTGGGAGCTCTTAGCTCCACGAAAGAACACACTGTCTGTGAGTATGTAATAGGGTCGTTTAATGTTTAGTAGCACATAGCATGGAGTTTTTTTGTTTGTTTTTATTTTTGTCTTTCATGGAAAGCCAAGAATGTGTCTTAAGGTTCCTTGGGAAAGAATAGAGGTATAAGACTCATAGCTATTCCTGGATGCCAATATTATATTACTCTTGTTCGGTCTAAAAATTATTTTGTGTATTTTTTTTCATGTGTTCCTACTTAATAATATACCATTTGCTTCCTACACCAAACTCAGACTTTGTGGCTTAGGCACAGTAATGTCTGCTGCTCCAGTATTATGCACAACCAGAGACAATTCTGCTTCCTGTTCTTAAAGCTTACTTTCTTTAATTTGTGTTTGTGCTCATGTGTTCTATACCTAGATGTGTGTGTGCGTGTGCGCGTGTGCGTGCATGCATATTTCTTATGATTGATCCAGTGAAAATTAAATTATTAAATGTTGGTAATGACAGGCTTCAGTGAAAGTTAAGCTGGTTGTATGTTCTTATTTTGTAATTGGTATATTAAATATTGTATATGATGTTTAAACATGCTTTCTTTTAATTTTTCAGGAGGTCCTGGGTTATAAAATTGACCACCAGGTTTCTGTTTACATAGTAGCAGTATTAGAATACATTTCTGCTGATATTTTAAAGCTGGTGGGGAACTATGTAAGAAATATCCGGCATTATGAAATTACAAAACAAGACATTAAAGTGGCAATGTGTGCTGATAAGGTAGGAAAATCAGCTTCTGTGTGTTGTATTCACACTTTTACTTATAGTTTATTGGATGTTAATATACTCTTCAGAAAGAATTGTGCACTGTATTAAGTTTTGGGGCAGACTTCCAGGAATCTCATAGCATGCATCCAGGCTGTTACTGTGTGGAGATGAGGAGGAGGCGGGTGGTACTTCAGTGGCTTCTTAGGAAAGAAGATATTTTCAGATGGCATTCCGTTCCACTTTCCTCACACTCTCACCATTCTGGTGACAGAGTCGGCTTATGTGTTAGTGTTTATTCTTACTGAACAATCTACAGTGAAAGAGGTTACCTGGTCTGGAGAATTAAATGTGTTCTGATATTTTAAATGGAGATAAAATACTTGGTATTTATGGTTACAATTGAAAATGAATACAGAAGTTTGCTACTTGTTTTAAATGTGTATGTGTGTGCACTTATATTAGTTTATATGTACAGTGTACATGCAGGGATCAGAGAAGTCAGAACAAGTCTCAGATCCCCTAGAAATGGAGTTACAGAGGGTTTATGGTGCTGGCAACTGAACCCAGGTACCCTGTGAGGGCCATGAGTGCTTGTAACAGCCGAGCCACCTCTCTAGCCCATTTGCTAAAAGATTTATTTTTATTTCTGTGACAGATGGGAAGGGGCATTCTGTGCACGTGCACAGTTGCCTGTGAAGACCAGAAGAGGCATCAGATCCCCTGAAATTGTAGGGAGTTGTAAAGTGCCTGACATAGCCTCTGGGAACTAAGACAGTTATTTGTTCTTAACCACTCACCTGTCTGTCTAACCCTCCTGCTTGCTACTTTTTAAATGAATCATATAAGTAAGATATTTTTGAGTGTCTATTATGTATTCACACAGGAATGAGATACAAAAAAACATGTTTAAAGGGGCCTGGGATATAGTTAATTGTTAGGGTCTCTAGAAGGCATAATGTCTTGGATTTGGTTTCTGGCAGCGAGTAAACTGCATGAGATGTGTGGAAGCAGAAGGATCAGACATTCGAGGCCAGTCTTGGCTACATAGTGAGTTTATGGCTGGCTTCAGTTATATGAGGCCATGTCTCTAAAGTTTAAAGTTCTTTTTTTTTTTTTTTTAAACAATGCTCCAAAGTTGTTGAAAAGTGGCTAATACTGTAGCCTAAGGTGAGCTACTGTAGTGACACAATCCACAGGAGTGGGAAGGGTGAGTTTCACTAAGTAACAGTGGGAAACTTTTTGAAGAACTTTGGCTTTTAATGTGTGTAGGTGTTTTACTTGTATGTATGCCTGTCACAGTGTTGATGCCTGGTTGCCATGGAGTCCAGAAGGGGCATCTGATTCCCTAGAACTGGGGTTAAAGAAGATTGTCAGCCACCATGTAGGTGCTAGGAATGAAACCCAGGTCCTCTGAAGAACATTAATTGTTCTTAACTTCTGAGCCATCTCTTCTCTACAGGCTAATTCAAGAAATTCTTAGGGCCAGCAGTTTGTCCCCGTCCCTACACATGGCCTATGTATCCCCCGTGAAAGAGAAAAAGGAAGTCCAAGGGCACCTACGTTCAAATGAGACTACATTATTATTTGACACTTTTATTTTATCTCTGACCACATAGGTCTTGATGGATATGTTTCATCAAGATGTAGAAGACATAAATATCTTGTCTTTAACTGATGAAGAGCCTTCCACCTCAGGAGAACAGACTTATTATGATTTGGTAAAAGCATTCATGGCAGAAATTCGACAATATATAAGAGAATTGAATCTAATTATAAAAGTTTTTCGAGAACCCTTTGTCTCTAATTCCAAGTTGTTTTCATCTTATGTAAGTATATTTTATGCTATTTTTGCATGTGTTGTTAAATTGCACTTCAAATTTGAACTTATATAATTCATGATTTCTAATTTGTCAGTTTTTTTAAAGTTGTGGGACATAGTCATCATCACAAAGTGCTACAACAGTTTCAAGAGATTAAACATCAGAAATTGAAAGACAAAATCTAAAATAGACTAATTATGTAAGTTAAAATGAAATCACATAATCATCCATTTATTTCAGGGAATAAAGCCTCTTGCTTAGGTGGAAGATATTTCCGATTCAGTTGACTTATTTGAGTCATTTAACTGATACTTATCAACAGCAGCTGAATTGTTAGACACCATATTTAGATGAGTCAGAAACAGTCTTCTCTAGTCAGGACAGAGCTGGGAACGCAAGAGTCATGGGACAGCTGGAACAGCAGTACTACTGGGAACAAAGGAACTGAGATCCCGACAAGAGACAAGACTCAGGATTGTGCCCATACTAACCTCATTAAACCACGAGAATGTCCAGGGATGGGAACAGTGCTAGCTCTGCAGCTCCAGTTACAGCAGTGACTGTCACCATAACAGAGAGAGGCTGAGGGTACAGCCCTGCGGCAGAGCACTTGTCTCATCTGCATATGAAACCCTGGGTTCAATGTCCACCATCACAAAAATCAAATGATTAGATTTTATAACTTGCAACTATGCTAAGCACTCTTGAGTTAGTTTATATGTATGAAATGTGTGCTCTTTAAATTGTCTCATTCAATTTGCTTTAAAAAAAAAAAAGAGCAAGGGAGAGATAAAGATGTTTACACAAAAATCTACAATCAAATCTGCTAAATGGTGTTCAGTATCAGATATGCAAATCAAAAGCATAGTGTGATACTTCTATACACTTACAGAGAGATTTTCACAAAAAGACAAGTGGAGACATCATTAGACACTGAGAAGAAAGTACAGTGACTGCTCATGGGTTTGTAACATTTCAGTGTTGCTGGTGAGAGATCAATTAGTAAAATTGGCTGGCTTTGCAACACACTTCTACATTTTCTAAAATTCTGTTAGTTTTTTGCTTAGAAGAAACAAAAACAAGGCCATACAAAATAGCAGTTTTACTTCATAGCTCAAAACTGGAAATAACTCAGTGCCTGTCAATTGTGAAGAGAAATTATCTGCTCGTACGGTGGATGGCTTTTCACCAAGAATAAAGAATGAAGTACTTCTGGATACATTCACTTGGCTGAACTGCAAGAGCGTGAGCAGAGAAGCCGGACACAGAAGACTTGTTTCTTCTTAACAATGATCGTGTAGTCACGGGAAGTTGGACACTCATTTTCAGGCAGGGAGGATGGGGAGCTGATACAGATGACACACAAGGGAACTTAAAAAAAACCTTTATTTTACTTTATGTGTGATTGTTTTCCTCTGAAGGTCAGAAGAGGGCACTGGCTCTCCCAGGGCTGGAGTTAATATATGATTAGAGCTGCCATGTGGGTTGTGGGACCTGAACTCTGGTTCTCTGAGAGAGCAGCCAGTGCTCTTCAACTCCTGAGCCATCTCCACTTTCCATAAGGAAAAATTTTAAGGCAAAAAAAATGTTGTGAATAGTTACTGTGATGAAGTTACAGTAGAATAACTGTATACAATCTCACCAAAAAGTACATTTAAAGTAGGCATATCTCACTGCATACAATCCATATCTCAAAGTTGATAGAAATAAAAACCACTGACAAAATAGTAATCAACAGATTTTAATAGAACAATAGAAAATCATATGGTCTCCAAGAAATGTATGAAATGACCAATTTTTTAGTGGCAGTGTAATAACGTGTCATCTGTTTACATAGAATGTCCGAGTAGCAGACACACAGACCAGGGCTCTGGACTGTAAATAGAACAATGGAGTCATCTTTGCTAGTGATTTTACATTCCTTTTGCATACATGACCTTAGTCTAAGTACACTGAAAGCCCTCAGTGGTAAATACATTTTATAGTGTACTTACAATGGTTTACACACAGGAAGATATACGTGCTTCAAGTACGCTTTTTGATGAGATCTCCTCTCCTCCTTATTTAACCCTGCCACTGCAAAGATACAAAATACTTTCTTGCCTTAGACAATTATTTAGATCCCATCGACATTACACCATTCTCACTCCCAGAAAACCAGTTATTTTATGATGTTAATTAAAGATTGATAGAAAAATTACATGGATGTTATACAGAAAACAAGAATATCACAGTTGAGTAGGCTATTAAAATATTCCTTCACTTTCCCATTACATGCCTGGTAAAATGATGTATCTGGTTAAAGCTGTATTCCTTCCTGTATTTCAACCAGAATGTTGTATCACAACAGATTTAGTACAGAGACAAATAGCAAAGTCCTGTTGTTCTCAGTTAAACTGTATTGAAGATTATTAGTAAAATGAATATGAAGATGTTTTAAAACAAAACAGTTGGTAGAGAGATCTATTTCTTAATTGTTTATCACTAAAAAAATGAATTTTAAAGTATTTTTTACTACTGGTCAATAAAATAACTCAGTATTTACAGTAAACCTTGATTATAAAATTTTTTTTACTGAAAAGATATCTTGTTATACAATGTGACTGAATTAATATTTCTTTTCCTCTCCTCCACAGGATGTAGAAAACATATTTAGTCGTATAGTAGATATACATGAACTTAGTGTAAAGTTACTGGGCCATATAGAAGATACTGTAGAGATGACAGATGAAGGCAGTCCCCACCCCTTAGTAGGAAGCTGTTTTGAAGACTTAGCAGAAGTAAGTATATCAATTATATTGTCAATTAAAGCGAAAGAAGTCTGTTTGTAAGTACATTTGCATTAAGATGTGGTTCATAATTCCTATGTCCAGTTCAAGTCACAGGTAGTTAACTGATAAACATACCATTGCTTCTTTTTCATAGTCAGTGGACATTTATTACTGTCATCAAGCACTGCACCCAATCCCAGAGTCTCACTCTGAAACTTTGCCAGAAAGACAAGGCAAGCCCACTGTGAGTGAGAAAAGCCTGGGTGTGGGCTCCCAGTCCTCCCAGTCTATTGTTGTGTGCTACATGTGTGGCTTCAGGCAAGTCACTAATATTTTGCTTTTCTCTATCCATTTGTAGAAAAGAATAACAATAACAAGACTCAAATTTTTTGTAAAAATTAAGATAATTTTCCCTTAAATATTTGGCTAATTCCCTTTACAAAGTAAAATAATCAATATGTGATAGCCAGATTAGTTTTTAGAATTGAACAGTGAAGTGACTAGGAAACTCAGGTCCAAGGCAAAGACAGTTTACATCCCATCTGGGAGTCTAGTAACTTTGAGTATTTCCAATGCTAACTGTGAGTGAGTTGTAGTAATTGATCACTGATAGTCATTCTGAGTTTTCTCACTCTTGTCTTGCTCTAAAACCCATCTAATCTTTTAGTATGGGCTGGAGAGATGGCTCAGTGGTTAGAGCACGGACTGCTCATCCAGAGGTCCTGAATTCAATTCCCAGCCACCACATGGTGGCTCACAACCATCTGTAATGGGATCTGATGCTCTCTTCTGGTGTGTCTGAAGACAGCTACAGTACACTACTCATATACATAAAATGAATAATTCTAAAGAAAAGAGACCAACATAAAAAAATCTTTCAGTGTAGTGGTGCTGAGCTCATGGGAAAGAAGAGACAGGCCAGGGATCTAACTCTGTTGTGAAACTCTCCCCAGGATACAAGGGGCCCTTGGTTCAGTTCCCAGGGCATATGTACTGGGCATGGTGGTACACACCTTGCAACCCTATAATCTTAGCAGTGGGAAGGTGGGTGTAGTTCTCAGCTACAGAGTGCATTGGGCACTAGGCTAGTGTGGTGTGAAGCTCTTCCAGTTTCTATTCTGTCACTGCACCATGACCAAGAGCTGCTTGGGGGAGAAAAGGGCTGATTTGATTGACAGGTTAATGGGAAGCCAGAGCAGGAACCTTGAGGCAGAAGCTGCAAAAGACTGGAGGACAGCCGCTCCGGCTTGCTCAGCTTTCTTTCATATATAACTCAGAACTTACGCCCAGAGATGATATCATCCACAGTGGGCTTGAAACTTCCATATCAATCACCAATCCAGGCAATCACTGGGGGTATTTTTCTCAATAAAGGTTCTCTCTTCTTATGTGACTCAATCTTTTGTCAAGTTGACAAATTACTACCCAGCACAGAGGTTCCATCTCAGAAAACAGACAAAACCAGTGCTGGAGTAGAAACGTCTAGGAGAATTCAGAAACTGGAAATCAATACTGCTAGAGGGACTGCATAGTGCATAAGGGCAGAGATGAGAGAATAAGACAGGGTTGTGTTACTCATAGTCAGTACTAAGCAAGACAAGAACATACACTAAAATATTAGGTGCGTTCACTGTTGGCTTAGACAGAGACCAGCATTCCTACGCTCTTATACCTGCTGGAACATAGAGCTTTTACAGGCAAAAGGTGCCTTGTCTCAGAAGTACACAGTAAGCAAGTAGGGCAGGCAAGACAGCCCCACCCATAAAGCACTGTGCAGGCCTAACAGCCTGAGGTTGGTCCCTGGGGGAGTCTCAACCTTAAAATTCAATCCCTAGAACTTGGGGTAGAAAAAGAACTGACCCCAAATGTCCTCTGACCTATGCATCAATACACACATACATGATTCTATTACTATGCTACTATTACTACTACTACTACTAAAAATAATGATAATGATAATAAAATTTAAAAACCCAACTAAAACTATATAAGACTTGTTAAGAAAAAATGTAAAATATTTAGGTTGATATGGAATGTACAAGTAAATGGTAACTCGATATTACATTCATGTTAATCATTGACAGAGCACGCAGAGTAAAGCAAGCTGATCTTTAATGTGTACAGATGAGGTGTGGTCCATGCCTGTAATCCCAGCACTGATGCCTGGCTTGCATTGCAAGTTCTAGCTATCCAGTGAGATCCTACCTAGACTGTCCCACCCACTACCCACCACCCACTCAGAAAAGGAGACAGAGAATACAGAATCAATCTAGAGGAACAGCAGATGGAGAGGCTTGCTTTGTCTCATATTTAGATTTATTAAATAGGAATTTCAGAGTTGCTACCAGTATAGACAGACAATGAAACAGAATGGAATCATAGTCTTGGCATGTGGCACAGATTGCATTGCTCAGTGGAGACAGAACTCATTAATAATTAAATTACGGGTTGAACTGAGATGTAAAGAAGCAGGATGGCCTGGAGCGCCACCTGCCACATGGCATCTTTGTTGTGTCCAAAGCTCTAGTGTGAAGTGTTCAGATAGGGTGTTCTATTAACTTCTTAAGTACTTTAAAAACAGTATTAAAGGTAGTTCATAATTTGTATTATATCTTAAATCACTTGTCTTATTTTATTTATCTCCTTTCTAGAATTAGCCACTATAGAGACAAACACATGAATCTGAAGCTGTGTGTGTGCATGTGTGTGCGTGTGTGCATGTGTGTTGCATGTAGTAAAGGCCGGAGGACAGTTTGTGTAAGTCCAGGGATTGAACTAAGTTATCAGTCTTGTCAGCAGGCATCTACTCACTGTGCTGGCTCTGTTCCTCCCAACAGTCTTATAACTGGAATAGGACACTGGATCAAAGTTGGGAAAGGGCCTGATCATGCTAAAATCAATAAACCTGCTCTATTTCCTCAGGATCATCATATTCTTCTGGACCTAACTATGAGACCTTAATGGTGATTGGTCTATTAATAATGATGGTTTTGCATTTTGGGTTGTTTTGGTTTCTTTTTTTGTAGTTTGGATTAAGTTAGTTTTATGAAAACAGAATTTTAGATGATAGAAATGGTTACTTTTGATTGTAATATGAAAGTAAAATGCCTAACACCAAAAATACTTTTTAGATTTATTTTATGTATTTGCTTACATTTATTTGTACCATATATGTCTCTGGTACCCCCAGAAGCCAGAAGAGAGCGCCAGATACCCTGGAACTGGAGTTGTGGATGGTTGTAAGCCACAGTGTGAGTTCTGGGAACCAGGCCTGGATCCTTTACAAGAGCAATACGCGTTCTTAGCCGCTGAGCCATTTCTCCAACCCTCCCACTACATCTGAAAAAATAAACATCTAAATCAGCATTCTAAATGCTGGTGTCTTACATACCTAGTTATATACATCTGTTTGGTTTTCAGGTAGGCTGTGCTGTTTTCTAGGCCGAGTCAGCCCACTCTCAGGAAAACTCCTAGTTCCACTGGAACCTTTGGCCGAGAGCAGCACAGCACAGAGACCCTGCTGCTCAGAAGAAAGAACTACTCGATTCTTTCACTTGAGAATATTAGATTTCTTTTGTTAAAATTATAATAGCCACTCAATTTTTATTTGGGTCTTTAAAAGGAATATGTTTCTGTGGATATGTTTATAATTTTTGTATTTTGTGTGGTGGATTGTTTACTATTTATGATTGTTTTTACTGTCTTCATTTTTTAAGGAACTGGCATTTGACCCATATGAATCCTATGCTCGGGATATTTTACGACCTGGATTCCATGACCGTTTTCTTAGTCAGTTATCAAAGCCCGGGGCAGCACTTTATTTGCAGTCCATAGGTGAGGGCTTCAAAGAGGCTGTCCAGTATGTTTTGCCCCGGCTGCTGCTTGCCCCTGTGTACCACTGTCTGCATTACTTTGAACTCCTGAAGGTAAGAAAACTGATTGTTATTTATAAAGCATTCTTTGTTTGCCACTTCATTTGCACATGCGTGTGAGCATCCACATACAGTAATCTACATTCATTTTCTTTGTTGAGCTGAGAAGCCACTTTAAATAACTCTCCAAAAGAGTAGCATGCTCTCCGACTTTACGACTTAATGGTAAAGCAGTTGCCCAGTTTTATTTACCCTTTTTACTTTTATCTGCATTTATTTTATGCTGAATTCATGTGCCATGAGTTTTTGTTTCTTCAGTTTGTTCTGGGATATCTTTTTCTTCTGGCTTTGGAACGATCTGTTCCTTCTCAGTGAGGACCATCTCAATGTGGCAGGGGGAGCTCATGTGTGGGTTAATCCTGCCATGAGCTCTGTAGGTTCACCTGGATGTGTTCAATGACTAGAGAGTCTACATCTAAACCCTTAAGTTCAGCATTCTTTTGACCACCATCCCTGTGTCCAGCCCCACTATTTGGCCCATGCGCACTCACTCCATTATCA
The DNA here is from genome assembly GCF_963924665.1 of Micromys minutus. Taxonomy (NCBI): domain Eukaryota; kingdom Metazoa; phylum Chordata; class Mammalia; order Rodentia; family Muridae; genus Micromys; species Micromys minutus. The sequence goes on along the minus strand of NC_137972.1, from coordinate 86,174,533 downwards.
TACCTCCAGAATGGCACACATGGCTTCTTTAAAGTGACATCCTTCAGATACTTAGTGGCTTAGAGGATATTTATACCCTTGATGACCTAAGCATTTTCCTGGGTATTCTTTAAGTGAACACAAAGGTTTGATTATTTGCATTATTTTGTGGGGTTTTTGGGTCAAGAGAATGGGCAACCATCTTCACAGGTCACCTCTGGCTGCTTACAGGAAGAGCCCAGTTTTATTTTTAATCTTGTGGCTTTTTTGCTTAGATGGGTGAATCTTTGAAATCGACTGTGTATATCTGCATTCAAGTCTCCATCTGTGGACTCAATAGTTACAGGGACTCTCCTCAGGGACCCAATATGAAAAAAGTAATAGAAACCGTTAGTTCAATTGATTTTAATCATTCAACATTGCAACAATGTCTTTTAAACTCAATATTGTTCTTTTAGAAGCAGTGAATTTGCATACTAACTAGTAAAAATTCTCCAACTGATCTTAGTTCAAAATAGTAAGTAATAAAACTATAAAGGATTAGTGGCGACATAAAACTTGAAACTTTATTAGTTTGTAAAATAAAAGCAAGAAGCTTTGATGATGATTTGAATGGCTATAAAATCCAAGCAGCTGAATAAGAAAAATTAAGGGCTGGCAAGATGACACTGTGGATGGCACTAGTCACTTAACCCTGACACCTGACAGTTTGAGGTTGATCCCTGAAAGTCACATCAAGGTGGAAAGAGAGAACCATTATCAGAGTTGTTCCTCCCTCAGTGTATATGAATACTCATACACACACACACACACACACACACACACACACACACACACACTCTTTCTCTCTGTCAAATACAGACACACACACACACACACACACACACACTCTCTCTCTGTCAAATACAGACACACACACACACACACACACACACACACACACACTCTCTCTGTCAAATACAGACACACACACACACACACACACTCTCTCTCTCTGTCAAATACAGACACACACACACACACACACACACTCTCTCTCTCTCTCTCTGTCAAATACACACACACACACACTCTCTCTGTCAAATACAGACACACACACACACACTCAAATACAGACACACACACACTCTCTCTCTCTCTTAAATACACACACACACACACACACTCTCTCAAATACAGACACACACACACTCAAATACAGACACACACACTCTCTCTCTCAAATACAGACACACACACACACTCTCTCTCAAATACAGACACACACACACACACTCTCTCAAATACAGACAGACACACACACACACACACACACTCTCTCTCAAATACACAACACACACTCAAATACAGACACACACACACACTCTCAAATACAGACACACACACACACTCTCTCTCTCAAATACACACACACACACACACACTCTCTCTCTCTCAAATACAGACACACACACACACACACACTCTCAAATACAGACACACACACCCACACACACTCTCTCTCAAATACACACACACACACACATTCTCTCTCTCTCTCAAATACACACACACACACTCTCTCTCTCTTTCCTCTCTCTCTCAAATACAGACACACACACACACTCTCTCAAATACAGACACACACACACACACACACTCTCTCTCTCTCTCAAATACAGACACACACACACACACACTCTCTCTCTCTCAAATACAGACACACACACACACTCTCTCTCTCTCTCAAATACAGACACCCACCCACCCACACACATACACACACACACACACACTCTCTCTCTCAAATACAGACACACACACCCACACACTCTCTCTCTCAAATACACACACACACACACACTCTCTCTCTCTCTCAAATACAGACACCCACCCACCCACACACATACACACACACACACACTCTCTCTCTCTCTCTCTCTCTCTCTCTCTCTCTCTCTCTCTCTCAAATACAGACACACACACACACACTCAAGAAAACTTAAGGGATGGAAAGATGGCTTGGCACTTGCTGCTCTTCTAGAGAACCTGAGTTCAGTTTCTAGTACCACACTGGGCAGCTAACAAACTACATGTAACAAACTCCACATTCAGGGAGCTCCAGTGCCTTCCTATGGCCTCTTTGGGCACCTGTACACATATGGAATACAAATAGACACAGAATTCAAAATGCTTTCTAAAGAAAAAAGTTTGGCAACAAAGTTCAACCTTGTCTCGAAAAAAATCATCAAGTCCAGTGAGGTTGTGTTTGCCACCAAGCCTAATTACATGAGTTTGACTTCTGGGACCCACATGGTAGGAGAGACTTGTGCAAGTTGCCCTTCTTACCTATCTCCATACATGTGCACATAAAAGCAAGCACACACACACACACACACACACACACACACACACACACACACGCACACACCCTAAATAGTTAATTTATTTTTAAGAAAAGAATGCTCTTTAAAATTATCTGGGTATGGTGGGTCAAACCTACAGTACAGCACTTGAGAGACTAAGGTAGGTGATTACTATGAATTCAAGGCCAGGCAAAGCTACACAAAAGTTCTAAGCCATTCTGGGCTACACTATGAGACCTTGCCTTGGAGAGATGTGGGGGATGATTTTCATTATATAGAAAGTTAAGATTTCTCTCTCTCTCTCTCCCTCCCCTCCCCCTCTCTCTCCCTCCCCTCCCCCCTCTCTCTCTGTGTGTGTGTGTGTGTGTGTGTGTGTACACATTGCTAACTGAGTAGTCTATGGTATGGCATGTAACAGGAGACTGATCAGTCCACACACATACTCATCTTCTTTCCATTCTGGATTTTTTCAGATTATTTTGCATGTGTATACACAAGCAAATGCATATGCAAGTGCACCACAGTGTGCATGAGGCCAGAGGACAACTTATAAAGTTGGTCCTGGGGATCAACCTTAAACACTTGTTCCTGTCCGGCCATCTGCCAGTCTTGTTCATACTTGAGTTGTTATTTGTTGGTATGCTGTTCCTTCAACTTACTTCTGTAGGGGAGAAATTTCAAGGTGTATTACTGTGTATGTCTGTGGGTGGTGGTGCCTATGTGTGATGATAGAAGTCAACACTGGGGAACTGAGGAAGTCTTCAGTTATTTACCACCTTAGTTTTGTGTATCTGACAGGGTCTTTATTGAACCTGCCAATTCAGCTAGAATTGCTGGCCAGCCGTTCTTTACGGTCCTCCTGCATCTACCTTGCCAATGCTGAGATTATGGCTGTCTGATTTTTTTTTTTTTTTTTTTAAGGCAGGGTCTCTGTATCCCTAATGTCCTTGAAATCGATATGTATACTAGGCTGGCCATAAACTCACAGGAATTCACTTGATTCTGCCTCCCAAGTTTTGGGATTAAAGGCAGATGTGTAGTGTCTAGCTTTTTAAGTGGATATATGAACTTAGGTCCCCACACTTAGACAAGCATTTTACCAGCTAAGCTATCTTTTCAGCTGCTGTTATCATGACACAATCTAAACACATAGAGAATTGGTCAGTATTCACTATTATATTAGAAGGTTTGCAAAATTGTATAAAACAGCAATATATTTGTAGGTTACTTAGGAAAACTACTGAACAGGTTCTAATGTTCAGTGAACAAAAAGCCCCCCCCCCCCCCCCCGCACACGATTCTTTTTATTTTCTTTGGGGAATTATTATTAATCCCAAATGTCCATCTATACTTGGTAATTCTGGAGACAGAACTGGCTGCATGAGGTCGGGGCAGTTGGAACCTAACCATAATATATCTGTGTGTGGAGTGGGTTCAGAATTTTGTAGACACTGAAGTCTTTCTGTGTGCTGTGTCGCTAGAGAAAAGCCACTGTACTTTCTTGGTCCCTGGTTTCTTTGTTTATAGAGCACTTATTTCACTAGGTAGGATGGTAAACATAAAACAGTGCGTTTGTAAAGGTCACCTCACGAGTGACAGTGACATAGACACTTGGGTGTTTCCAGCTCTAGAATAGTTCTCACTGACACACCCTCACTCTCCTGCTCACCCGGAGCTCTCCTTTTCTCCGTACTCACTGCCTTTTCTTGGCTAGCTTGGACCCCACCAATCACACCGTCTTCATACTTGTCTCTCCCTTACTGGCAGCACGTCAAGACTTAATAGCAGGAATGACCCTGTAGTCAGCCACAAGTGCCCATTTGTAGCGAGCTCACCTTCATATCACTGTCTAGACAAAATAACAACTCCTTCATGTGGACATTGTCACTCCTTGGACTCCCTGGCACCCGCAACAGGAAGTCTCAATTCTTGAGCCCCACTGCTGCTGTCATTTGATTTCATCTCCATAGTCAGTTCTGCCCTGCCTCCGCAGCCCTGCCTCCACAGCCCTGGCACACTGTACCATTTGTGTTTTCCTTTCCACACTGGCCTTGACTTCAGATGGCATGTTCCCTGAGGAAATAGAACAAAGCCTATATGCCTTTGAATTTTCATGCTTAGCATAGTACCTGGCATTTAAATCATGTATTAAGTGCTTGTTAAATAATGAGTAGCAAAAATAGGTATTTTGTCAATTCTTATCTGTTGTATTTTAAAAGAAGTTCAACAAAATTTTATGTATATGTGTTTATTTGGGAAACTTAGAATGCCTTTAGCTTTACAAATTCATAGGATGGAATGTTACTGTTATTTGAATAATACTGTCAAACAAAGAAAGAGTAATATGTTTCCTACAGGTTGGCGGCTGTAGGAAGAGATATGTCAATGGATAGAAAACTTGAGTTAGGATTGAAGAAGTATTAAACTTTATAGTGTTACTTGAAATATGATTAAAATAAATCTAATAAGCTTACTCAGAAAATATTAAATCACATGGAAGTGAAGGATTAATCTGAGGGGCTCTGCCTAACTTTGAGTTACGAACATATGTCGCCTAGGTAATATAGGAAGATAAATAGGCTTCCACCTCATTAGAATTTAAATTTGCTGAAATTTTGGTTTTTATGTAAATTTGCTATTTCAAACTCTTCTCTCTTACCAGAAAAAGTGAGCATTTGTCACACTCCTTGGAAAATGACCTTGGTTGCCATCTGCTTAGGTCTTACTTGTTTATGGTGACCGAGTCACCGGCTCCTCTGTGGACTCAGAAAATGTGACTTGGGGATGGGATGGGAACCTAAAGATCACCCCTAGATGAATACATAGTAGGAGTACAACACTACAGCCCACTCTAGAAGCTAAGGGAAATTGCAGCTTGGGATGGAACCCCCTTAAGCAGTAGGTGGGCCAGTCCCACACTAACAGTTCTCCTGTCTGAATCCTTGGGTGAATTCCTCACCAGATTAGGTCTTTTCCTTATGACAGAAGGAATAAGAAATTCAAGAAAATTTCAGCCTAGTGTAGAACATGCTTCTAGCATCCAAGGCCTGGAACAAAGATTCAAGGCTAGCCTTGGCTACAAAGTAAGATCTTACTTCAAAATGGAAAAAAAGGTCGCATATACACACTCATGCATACATACACAGATATGTGTGTGTGTATATACACACATATGGTGAGTATAGCAAATAATATTGTATAGTTTTAAATATTGCTGGAAGTAGATTTTAAGAATTTGTAGTACATACTGTTAAATATTTTGTCAAGCACTGTATTGTATATCATAAACATATAATTTTTACTTTTCAATTAGAAAGTAAATTTATTAATTAAAATTTTATTTTTAATCGTGTGTGTGTGTGAGTGTGTGTGTGTGTTTACACACTGTGAGTGCAGGTGCCCTTAGGAGCTAGGGTTGTTAAACCCCCGGGACTGTACTTACAGGCAACTATGAACGGCTGGCATAGGCACTGGGAGTCAAACTTGGCTCCTCTGGAAGAGCACTATGTCCTCTTAATCAGAGCCATCTCTTTGAGCGAAGTTTTTACTGATTTTAATACTACTTGAATTTTAAAAATTATTTTCACAAAATTAGACAGTCCTTAGACCCTTTTATTAGTTAGAAATGTTAAAATTAATATTTCATGAAGTGGAAAAAACTTCCTTGTGTTCTTTCTTGTTGTTTTTTTCTTTTTTTAAGATTTACTTGTTTATTATATACACAGTAGCTGTCTTCAGATGGCATCAGATCTCATTACAGATGGTTGTGAGCCACCATGTGGTTGCTGGGAACTGAACTCAGGACCTCTGGAAGAGCAGTCAGTGCTCTTAACCACTGAGCTATCGCTCCAGCCCATTGTTGTTGTGTGTAGTCCTGGTTGTCCTGGAATTCTCTGTAGACCAAGCTGGCCTCAAACTCAGAAATTCACCTGCCTCTGCCTTCTGGTGGCTGGGATCAAAGGCATGTTCTGAGTATTAGGAATTGGCTCAACAAAAAAATTAATACAACTTTAGTTTCATCCTAAAGAATTACCCCATTCTCTTTGTAGTATGCTGAGTTTGTGTAACTTAAGGAAAAGTACATTTTCTTTAAAATTTTTTCTTTAAAAAAATCAGGTTAATGTCTGTCTGCAGTATGCACATGCTGATATTTCTAAGGCTGCTATACCAAGCTATAAACTCAGTGGCTGAAAACACTTGTTTTCAGTAGTTTATTCTTTCTGCACTAGGGGCAGAGAGCAGGAGTTGAAAGGTCTGCATCTTTAAGGATTCCGGCCTTGCCTCTGCCCGCATCAAGCGCACCGCTTCTTGCTCTCAGGGTCAGCCAGCGCCTTTCTTTTCTCACAGTTGAATCTCACAGGTGGATTTAGGGTTCAATCATAATCTAACATGGTTTCATTTGATTAAACATTCAATGACCTCATTTCTAAATAGGTTTTATTTCATTTCTGTTAGTTGTGTACATTAGTGCAAAGGTCTTAGGACTGAGAGTCATGACCCTTAGGTTCTGGTCTTTCCTGCCTATTCATTTAAGAAAATGGTGTCTATTTTATATTATGTTGGAGAAAAGAGGCTTCTAGAAATAAAATCATTATCATATGTTCCTTCTTAAAAGGGAAGCCATTCTAGCTATTCTATATTTTTTGATTAATGTGAACTTTAATCAGTTATATACCATGGAGGTGGGGAAGGGATGTAACTCAGTAGTAGAGTGCCTGCTTCCTATGAACAAAGTCTTGGGGGTTTAGTCCCCAGTACCACAAAAACCATCTACAGTTTGTTTTGTGTCTTGAGAATACTCTGGGAATCGTGCTTTCCTTTGATGCTCTTTTACTGTATCTGTCGTAGAGTTTCTTGGTTGCTGCCCTGTACACGTGCTGTGTCCTGTACACACTGTCCCATCAGAACTACTTTGCCTTTGTTTCCTTCTGGTAGTCAGGGGCCAGGAGCAGATATGAAAAATGTAGCCCAGCTAGCCTTAAAGTTGTGGTGATCCGTCTACCTCAGACTCCCAAGCCCTGGATTAGTTATGAGCTACCACATCTTAATCAGGGACCTCCCCACTGCTGATCTCTAAGGAACGGTGAAGTAAGAAGGGTATGAGTGGCTTCTCTCCTATGAAAAGGTAAACTTATCATCTGGACAGACATACACATTTGTATCATGCTTTTTAGAATGATTTCTTAGGTGAAGTTGAGTGCACACATGATAATCTTAGTAGAGTGCACTTGAGGTAGGTTTGTAGTGTTAGTAACACTGTGGAAGGCAGTGGGAACACTTCTCTGCTATCATTTACATGTGACTGCAGCCGCTTTGTTTCTGTGGCAAGGATAAGCCACCTCTTCAAGGATAATTAGCTTTAATTATTTTACATAATTTCTTAGTTTAAATCAACTTAAATAAAAAGAAAAGAATGGACCTACAGAAAGGTTTTTATTAGTTGTATGTGATGACCACAAACCTTTAATCCCAACATTTGGGAGACATGCAGTAGATCCTCTGAGTTTGAGGCCACCCTAGTCTACATAGTGAGACTCTGTCTCAAAAAAAAAAGTCTTTATTACACTGAAATGTTGAACACTTGCCTGTTAACATTTGAGAGTATTTCATCAGAAAACTCAGTGAGTTCAAACACTTTGGGGCTGGGATAGAGCTGTGTTGACAGAGTGCTTTTCTAGCATTGTGTTCCATTCCCAGCACTGTGTAAATGTGGCTTAAACCTTTAACACCAGCACTAAAAGGGGAAGGCAGGCCTCAGGATTAAGAGTTCAAGCCCAGACAAAGGTACATAAGACCTTGTCTCAAAATAAAGGGAAAAAAAGAAAAAAAAAATACTTGAGGTTTGTGATTTTTAAAATACTAACAGTGAGGCTGAGGGGATGGTTCAGTGGTTAAAGAGCACCAACATGCAAGCTAGAAAGTGTCTGTGTCTCTATTTGTAGGGGTATGATATTCTTTCTCTTCTGGTCTCCAAGGCACATGGTGCACAGACATACATGCAGACAAAAAACTTACACACATAAAATAAAACAAGCAGTAATTTTCATATGCCAATATATTCCATACGCAAAATGCAAGTTAAATGATACATAAAAGACTCTGAAACATTTTTGAATAGAAAATCAATGCATCCCTAAACATGTTTTCTGGTATATGCTTTACGTTAAAAGTTTGTACATTAGGTATATTTGCTGAGATGCTCAGTAGGTCAGAGCACTTGCTGCTCTTCCAGAGAACAAGAGTTTAGTTCCCAACATCCATGTAGGGTGGTTCAGGAACCTCTGTAACTCCAGCACCCTCATCTGACCTATGAGAGCACTGCACTCAAATTTAGATGCTCACCTACAAACACACACAAACACCCCCCCCACACACACACACAAATCAAAATATGTCTATAATCAGAACAAAATTCAGAGGGAACAATAATCTCCCTATTGTCAAATCTTGCTCTGTATGTTAATGACTTTATATTTATATAGGAAGGGGTAAGCTGAGGAATGGCGAGGCACATGTTTTTAGAGGTCAGAGAACAACCTAAGGGGTCAGTTTTCTCCTCCTACCATGTGGGTCCTTAGGATTTAACTGAAGCCATCAGGCTCCGCAGCAGGTGGACTTGCTGATCAATCTTTCAAGCACTGAACTTTATTTTTGATTCTGTCCTTAAGAGTATCCTTGTGCCAAGAGCCATGCTTAACTCCTTTGGAAGCTGGAAACAGTTCTGTGCTGTGTCTGCTCAGGGATGTGACTGCTGAGTACATACATGGCACTGCTTCCTTCAAGGTCCAACGTGTTCTTTCTAAAGTGGCTCCTCATGCTTTTCACACAGAAAACTTGGTGCCGTGTTAATGTGTTAATGGAGACAGTAATACACAGAGAAGTAAAGTCTTCTGAGACGGGTTCTGCTTATCAAGCTCAGGCTGACCTTAGACTCCTAAGTGCTAGAACGACATGCATGTGGTACCAAGCCTTGCAGAAACAATAGGAACTGCTATTTTTCCTTTGGAGACAGCTTCTCATGTTTCCGAGGCTGCCGCTTCTTCCTGAGTACTGGGATTATAGGTGTCTGCAACCATGTCTGGACTATATGGTATCAGAGAATAGAACTCAGTGCTTTATGTATGCTAGATAAATACTACCAGGCTACTTCAGCCTAGAAAAATGCTTCAAACAAATTGAGAGGCTGGAGAGGTGGCTCAGTTGTTAAGAGCACTTGTTGCTCTTGCAGTAGACCCTGGTTCAGCTCCCAGCACCCACACGGTGGATCACAGCCTCCTGCCATTCCAGTTCCAGGGGATCTGACTCATAGGGTACACTTTCAGACATTCGGGAAAACACTCATACACATAAAATAAATTTAAAAATTATATCTATAGAACATTCAAAATTACTGAAGTAGGGAAAGCTGAATGAGCATTATTTATCTGTAAATAAAGCGAGGCTCTCCTTCTGCGCTTCCGCAGCAGTTAGAAGAAAAGAGTGAAGATCAAGATGATAAGGAGTGTATGAAACAAGCAATAACAGCCCTGCTTAATGTCCAAAGTGGCATGGAAAAAATTTGCTCCAAAAGTCTTGCAAAACGAAGACTGAGGTAAATATTCCCACTTTAAAGTCTCTTCTTTTCTATCCTGAAAGTTGTGGTACAAGTTCAGGGGCCTTAGTTCCCCTCCTTGAGTAAACAATAAAGAAAACGGTGTTAGTGACAAGCTTGGTCTTTCAGAGGAAGTGACATCAAAGCCAGGAGAATTTGTTATTGTTTGAAAAACCTTTCATATTTGTGCATTTTCCCTGCTTGCTCCCAGACAAGACCTCCTGAGGAGCAGCTGGTAAGCTGACGGGGACAGAGCAAAGTGTCCCGGGCAGATGTAGGCCAGTGTCATTGTTATGTCAGAGTCAGATTAGCAGTGCTGGTTAGTTTGGGTATGTGTAACTCAGATATTGATTCGGTTAGCAGATCTGCTTTCTCATTATAGCGTGTGCTGTATGCTTTTATCTTTGGGTCTTGTGCATTAAAATACTCACAATTTTCTTTCATATCTTAATTTGTTTTACTGTGTTGGGCTAATTTTTAATAGTTATCTTTCTAATTGTTTAATATTGAAGGCAGAGATAATTGTTTTGTGCCTGAGTCTATATAGTTCAACATCACTGTTCTTATCATAATTCTGAAAAAAATTCTGTGCTGTTTTAGCTTTTATAATTGTATAATTACATGTATTATTTGGAATAGTAAATACTACATCAGTGATTTTTTTTTAAGTTATATTTTGCCCTGTTGCCTTATCTTCATGAATTCTAAATTCGCTCTTCTGTGTACTAATAGTGTGTTTTCCTTTACCCCAGTGAGTCTGCATGCCGGTTTTACAGCCAGCAAATGAAGGGGAAACAACTAGCCATCAAGAAAATGAACGAGATTCAGAAGAATATCGATGGCTGGGAGGGGAAAGACATCGGACAGTGCTGCAATGAGTTCATAATGGAAGGAACTCTCACACGTGTAGGAGCCAAACATGAGAGACACATATTTCTCTTCGATGGCTTAATGATTTGTTGTAAATCAAATCACGGGCAGCCAAGACTTCCTGGTGCTAGCAATGCAGAATTTCGGCTTAAAGAAAAGTTTTTTATGCGAAAGGTACAAGTTAACGATAAAGACGACACCAGTGAATACAGGCACGCTTTCGAGATCATTCTGAAAGATGGGAATAGCGTTACATTCTCTGCCAAGTCAGCGGAAGAGAAGAACAACTGGATGGCAGCACTGATATCCTTGCAGTACCGCAGCACCCTAGAGAGAATGCTCGACGTGACGATGCTGCAGGAAGAGAAGGAGGAGCAGATGAGGCTGCCTAGTGCTGATGTGTACCGGTTTGCAGAGCCCGACTCTGAGGAAAATATTCTATTCGAAGAGAATGTACAGCCTAAGGCTGGGATCCCCATTATCAAAGCAGGGACTGTGGTTAAGCTGATTGAGAGGCTTACATACCATATGTATGCAGGTAAGAATCATAGATAGCTTTTACTGTGTTTCCTGCTTAAACTGATTCACTGGGTGGGTTATTATGCCTGAAATAAAAAACTAACAATAAGCAGATACTTCTCTAATAGAGGAGCGTTGGCTAAAACCATCACTCTGTATGTCTTTGAAGTCTTAACTTTTTCTATCATATTTACAAAGAAGAAACGGTCACTTGTCTAACGTTACCCAGTAAAAAGAAGTAGAAATAAGACAAAGCATTAATGTGATTGTCTAAAGGTTCCCAACCCTGTATTATTATTTTTTCTTATTCTATAACTGGGTTACAAACTAAGTGAAACATTATATATTTACCTATTATCAAAACTGTGCTGGTGGCAAAAATATATATTTTCTTAATCTCTATTCCTACATTTATTTAGGAAATCTGGAGGCCATTTCCATTTTCAGTATTTTGTTCCTAATGCAAACAGTTTTACCTTAACAGGTTTTCTAGGAAACCTAGAAGGATGCTAGGTGGGTAAGAGGTAAAGGCATACTGTGCCGTCTTACCTGGTTGACATGTAAGAGTGGGGAATTTGGTAACTGTCATCTTAGAATTAGGATGGAGCAATAGCCCTGAACTCGTACATTGCCCCTTCACCAGATCAGGGTACCTTTATGTCCCAGAACCATAGTTTTCATCTCAAAAATCAATACCAGATGCTATACCATAGTGTGTTGTCAGAAAGCATACATGAAATACTGAATGTGAAAGCTATTTGTAAGTTTAGATAGAAATTTTCAGTATCTTTTCTTTAAAAGAAATGTGTGATTTAAAAGTTATAATGTGGTATTCTTAAATACTTGAATGTGAAAATTACCTCTATTTTCATTCTCATTGAAATACATTCCTATTTTTAGGAAATGTAAGTTTCTGGGGAAAATATTTATTTTCCCGTTTTTAAAATGTCCTCTGAATAAGTTCTCTGTTTCCTTTGGAAGCTGTTTTGGTGCTAGTGAGATGAGCCCTTTAAAGATGTCCATTAGTTCCCCACTTTGTAAAACAGTATCATTTAACAAAGCCTTTCTTTCCTTCAGTAACAGGTAGAGCTTAGAGTGGTTGGGAGCCACCAAAGGGAGAGAAGTTACATTTGAGAACTAGTTTTTATAAGTGATCTAAAGCCATCTTATAATGTAGTTGTCATTATCTGTCAGTCTATGGTGTTTGAGCTGGAGTCTAGTTTTGCTTTAGTTATGTGGCTGTCGATAGTGAACAGGCATTCTCAGTGGAAGAGCACAGTAGCTGAGACATGGAACAGAAGCCTCATCTGGGCTCCACCCAGGGATTTCTGTAGTCAGTGTGCTTATTACTCAAAGATGAAAAAAATATTACAATTTAAAACGAAATTTAAGCTGGCCAGTAGTTACATAAAAGATAAATAGATTACCTTTCTTGTTACATATAAAGCGGTTTTAAAGAGCTACAGGTTTTAGTAATTTTTGAGCTAGGTATTCACGTAATCTTTACCCTTCTTTCTATATACTGTTTAAAATTATAAAATAACAAAAGCACTTTGTTAACCCAAAATTATGGCTTGCAAGTACTTTTCAATAATAAAACTTCAAGTGGTTTATCTTGCTCATTGCCTTTCTTTTTAAGTCCTTGTGAATTTAAAACCTGTTTGTTTTGTTTGCTTGTTTTTTTATGAAATGGACAAAGGAAAAATAATATAAGTTCAATTAAAAAATCAACATGTGAATTGATGGTGGTATTACAGGGTCACAGGGATTGACTTGTGGCCCTGAGTAGTCTTTTGAGGGGTGTCATTTTTAGAGTATTTAGAGTAAATTATTTTGTGTATTTTACCTCTGCTTATTAAGGACACAGTTTATTTTTCTCTACAGCATAGTGAGTGATGATCACTGGAAGCTCAATAGAGCAAGCTGTTCTTTTTTCTATTAAAAATTAAATTAATTATTTCTATATTCTAAAATTTACAGTTTGCTTCTAAAACATTTCTGCAATTTGTAAGCTACTGTATTTGACAGAAATAATTCATAATTAGCAGTTATAAGCTATGACTAATTTAATTATTTATTTATTCTGAGTGAGTATACATTTAAGCACACTTCAGTAGCTAAAAGGTTTCATGTGGTCCAACAGTTTTTATCCCTTATGTGTGCAAAGCTACTTTTGTCATGATGTTATCATGCACACCTAATGATTGTACTGCTGCCAATTTTTAGCTTCTACAGAAAGTAATATTTTTCATGGTCTTAATATAACACTTCAATTTCTAACTGTACAGTTTTGATGAAATCCAGTTTACTGAAATTTAATAAGATTACTTTTTTAAAATATTTATTGTTGTTGTTTTTATGTGTACATCAGTGTGTACAGTGCAGAGGGGCTCCAGAAGAGGGCATCAGATTTCCTTGGTCTTGAGTTACAGATAGTGGTTAGGAATCACAGCCAGGTTCTCTGGTGAACTTAACCTCCGAGCCTTCCTTCTCTCCGGTCCCTGGTGTACTGGTTTTTGTTTGTTTGTTTTTAATGTATGTGTGTACATGAGTACACTGTAGTGTTCTCAGATACACCAGAGGGCAGATGGTTGTGAGCCACCATGTGGTTGCTGGGAATTGAACTCAGGGCCTCTGGAAAAGCAGCCAGGGTTCTTAACTGCTGAGCCGTCTCTCCAGCCCTTGAAATTAGTTTCTTTATTCAGTAAAATATATTTTCTACTTATATCCCACTTACACTTTCAAACTGATGTTTAAAATTATTTTAATATGGTAACACCTTTTAAAAAGTTATACATGATGAATAATAATAAAATGGAGTTTTAGTCACTCTCGTGGTGGTTACTCGTTTGGGATAAATGCAGGTATACTGTGAAGACATCTAGTTGTGTTTTGTTTTTAATTGATATAGGTAGTAAGTTCTGAGTATTGTGATGAGCAGATCCGTATGTAGTCGGATTGTATTCGGCTCTTGTTTCTGGGCATGGAAGCCACTCTGTCACAGGCCTGTACTCAGCCTCTTGTCTTACTTGACTTTGTTATGTTATGACAGCCACCAGGATTTTCCCTGACAGAGCCCAGTTATTAGGCTATCAGGATAGTATGCTCTATAAATAATGCCTTCTGGAAGAATACATTTATATTACTGTGAGTTAAAAGACAGATAGCATACATAGATGACAGTGTGACGTAGTCTAATTCTTTCAACCCCCAGTATTTCTGGACATAGTATTTCTAGTATTTCTAGTTCACTGACTAGATTGGATTTGGGGGAATTTACCCTGAATGCTGACAGGAAAATTACTCAGTTGGATTATTTTAAATTTGGCAGTGATACGAAGAGACAGTTTCCTTACCTAGAGTAAGCAATCACAAAGCAGTGTCACAAGGGAGAGGAGAGCAGGAAGTTCATTTCACAGAGCTGCTGTTGACGCTGCACTGCAGCCAACTGTGAGCTAAAGCAGCACTCACAGAAAAATGTAGAGAACGGCTGAGACACGGAGGCAGAAGTAAGTTAGACTCTGAAGGGGCACACTGTTTCCTTCCTGTGGTGAGCTACTCTTGTAAAAGATGAAATTAAGGAAACTTAAGATATTTTTCTGATGTATTTACTGCAATCTTTGCACTCAAATATAAAATGTTCAAGAAAAATCTGCATTAGATTTGAGTCTGTATCTTGCATGAGTTCAGTTTGGGCGTTTAACTTCTAGAGTCTCTGAACAATTTTTGATCTATAGGGCAGTGCTCTTCTATTTTTAAACTCTGAATTTTTTTTTAAGTGTTTGTGCGTCAGCATAGCGTCTGTTTCCTTTTTTTAAGGAATTCAAAAGTGATTGTTTATAAGTCCTTGCTGAGGAGCTTATTGTTTCTTGAGGTTTTAAATGGCTGTATTAAAAGGGAGTATTATCACATGAACAGACATCCTGATTAACAGCGTTCCACTATGGCAGATGGGGGAGGGGTGTTCTGCATAAATAGCTTTTTAATGTAATAAATATATAATAATTCTTAAGACCTTGCTATATTAAATGTCAAATGCTAAATCAAAGTAGGGACAGAAAAAGGAAGATTGATGATTTCATTTAATATGCTGTATTCTGAATACTAAATATAATGTAGATATAGTTGAACTTCAGAAGATTTTTGAATTATTGTACACCAAATAACAAAGAATTGTCCAAGGGTTGAAGTCAGCTATAAGGCCAACAAGAAAAATAGTAACCATGGTCTGAGGTGTGGCTCTGGTGGGTGAATGCTTGCCTAATATGCAAGAGGCTCTAGGTTTAATCACTAGCACCTCATGAACTGGGCATAGTGGCATATGCCTGCCATCTCTGCATGTAACATTCAGGAGACAGAGGCAGAAGGATTAGAAGTTCAAAGCCATCCTCAGCTATATAGTAAGTTTGGGTCAATCTGAGACACATGAGACCCCCATCTCAGAAAACAAACAAACAGACAGACCACATAAACATAACTACAGCTTATAGATGAAAAAACTTGGGCCTATACCGAGAACTTCAGACTGGCTTCAGCAGGTCTGTGTATAAAGACTGTTTGAAGAAGCTGAAGCAGAGAAACTATGAACATGGTAGGGAAGGGAGGGGGAGGTTACCTCTGGTGGGTCAGCTCCTCTGCTTGTGTTGGAAGTTGTAGGGCTGTGTCTGAGTAGTACATGTCCTGACTGACCTTTGTTCATATATTGGAAGAGAGGGTATTTGTTCATGGTTTATACCTTAAAGCCAGATTTGCCTGACTTAAATACAGGTAAGGTCTCTCAAAATAAGTTTGTTACTAATTAAGAATTGTTCATTGCTTTAGATTAAAAAAATAACTCTCTCTCTGTGTGTGTGTGTGTGTGTGTGTGTGTGTGTGTGTGTGTGTGTGTTAGTTAGAACCAACATGGTAGAATATAGGTAGCTTTAATATATATTTTAAGTACTTAAGCTTCTGCCAGTTCTCTTTGAGTGTTTTAGTTGTTCCACATATACCCCACCCTCCCTTTTTGGCAAAGCTGCTTTTAGCTTCCAGCCAAGATAAGAACAAATTAAGTTTCAGTCACATTAGACCACACTACAGTAGTGGTTACTGTGGAGTATTTATTCCGTTTGCCAGCACCAGAAGCTCCTCTTATGAACAGTGTTATAGGAAGAACAGCTGCTGCTTTCCAACATTCCACGAGTTACAAGATTGTGATTAGACTGTTCGTTTCTAGTGACTTCTGGTGCCTCTAACCAGCTTAGCAGTTACAACTGCATTCTGAATTCGTCATTTATGTAAACTTCTATAGTGACAGTCATTCGTTGATAAATTCTATGTATTTAGATCTCAGAGCTAGGGAAGGTTAGTGGGAATCCTCTGGTCCTGGGAGGGAGTCTGCCTTGATGGAAGAGCACCAAGCAGGAGCCGAATGGTCATGCTCTTCCTTGGAAGGAAGTGTGCTGACTCCCTGACCTAAGCTACTCACCTCCCCAGAACTCATCTGATGAACTCTGAGGATGTACCACAGCCATGGGGAGCTGGTGTGGTCCGGTTTACCTGCTGCGGCACTGAAGTGCAGTGTGCCTTTCCCAGCATTGTCATTAGTTACTAGCCTAAGAAGAGGAAGACCCCACTTTAAAAAAGAGCCATACTTTCCCTAAAAACATAGCACTTGTTTCTCTTCTATTTGAAACCCACAGCTTTTTGCCTGACGTGGAATAGCATTTGAAAAGAAATAGTTCTGAGTGTGATGTTAGATTGTCAGCCTGAAGTAAACCTGGGTTTGGAGGAGAGGTAAGCGCACACTTGCAATGTGGAGGCCAGCCCAGAGATACTCAGAGACCTCATCTAGGACACAGCTCTCTAGCAAGGGCAGCCGAGCAGCCCAGCTATGGCCCCTGCTGTTGCTTCCTAAACACATGCTATTTTGAGAAGCCTCACCTTACAAATAGATTTGCAGAACAGGAAGAAGATTCTTGAAAGGGAGGGTTGTGATGGTACCGATAAATACCTCTGTTTTAAAATCTTGTACAGCCTTCTGTTTTAAAATCTTTTCTTCTGGATGAGACATTAGTCTTTAACTGAGGATCTCTGTAACTGAAGACAAACAATAAAATACCAACAAAAAGGAAATTATTAAAGGATTTTATGTACTTAACATACTTTTACCAGTAACCCACTCTAGCCTCAGAGGTATAAACTAAAGGAAGAAACATTAAATAAAAGCAAAGAAGTTTTTAGCTGGAGGCATGGTCAGACAAGCCTGCAGTCCCAGCACTTGGGGAGACTAAAGCAAGAGGATTGTGAGTTCAAGGCCAGCCTGGATAATCTAGCTAGGCCCAGTCTCAAAAGCAAAAGTCTCCCACAATAATATCCTTTTGTTCTATAATTGTTTATTTCAAAGTGAAAAATTATTAAGTGTTTTCAATCAGGGCTGTTTGATAGTTAAGTCAGTTCACTATCTTGATGATTAATGTATACCAGCAGGTTAGATCAGGTTCTATCTTGTCATAAACCTATGAACTTTAGTTTAAGGTAAAAAAAAATACTGTGTAAACTTTTAAGGTTAAATTTAGGGTTCTTAGAATCAACTTAACAATTCTCTAACTATTTCTAATTTCAGTAAACCTTATTCTAGTAAAAGACTTCTTATAAACTTTTGATCAACAATGTGTAGGTATTTACTGCCATCAGTAAATTTCTTGTCAGTTTACCCACGTTGATAATGTAAACAGAGAAATGTTCCTACAAGTGACTCAAGTTAACAGGTGTTCTCCCCTTTTTTAAAGACTTTGGGCTAACTGTGGGTGGACCTTAGAAAAATCTGAGTTGTAGAAATGAGTGGTGTTTTTTGGACAAGTCTTACTGTGTGTCTCCAGCTGGCTTCGAATTCCCAGAGATATGCCCGCCTCTGCATCTGCCGAGATTGAAGGCCCATGCCACCAAACCCAGAGAAACTGCGGTGGTGTTGTTTCCTCCAGTATAAGAAAGTGTCTTTTCTTTCCTTATGCAGAAGAAAATAGCCTAGGGTCTCTTGCTCCTAACCTGGAAGAATGCTGTCAAGGAAAAGATACCTGGAGGCAAGACTAAGAGAGTCACGTGACTTAGTGGGCCTCCATTTTATTCCGTGGAGATGTGAATGCAGAGTAGGCCTTTGAAAGAAGAGCCTCCTGCTCTCTGACTGAACCTCCATTGTAACTACTTCCAATAAAAACCAAGAGCTTTTTCTTTTTAGAACTGTTCTCTCTCTCTCTCCCTCCCTCTCTCTCTCTCTCTCTCTCTCTCTCTCTCTCTCTCTCTCCCCCCCCCCCCCTTTTCCCCCTTCTCTCTCATACACAGAGGGAGAGGGAGTGGGGGAGGGAATGAATTTTTGGAATCTGGGATTGATTTCAGGGTCATCAAGCTTGTGTGGCAAAAGACTTTTGCCTGCTAGCCAACTTACGGTTGTTTTATTGGCTTAAAGGGGTTTGAAACTTTTTTCAGCAGTTATAGATAAGACCCCTGGCAATTAAGAGAATTTAAACACTTTAGCTTACCCTACTACTTTGTAAGATTCATTTTCTAGTTTTGTTAACATGATCTAAAGGAAATTAGGAAATGTAGTTAATTACTAATTAAACAGGATGTCAGGAGACTGATAGGTTACTGCTGCTGTCATCTCTACAGGGAAATGAACCAACAGGTGAAGCTTGAGACCCTAGTACCAAATGGAGACCTGATTCAGTTTCTTGTCCTTGCTTTTCTTCACTGTACATTCCTTGCCAATTATGAGTTTAAGATAGGGCAAGAAGTCAGTTCATTATACCTTACAGCCAGTGTTTTTTTTAGTGTTTTGTTGTTGTTGGGCTTTTTGTTTTGTTTGTTTTTGTTACTGATTTAGGAAGCTACTGAAGCTAGCAGTACATTATAAAATCTAAAGCTGTCTCTATGGTAAAGTATTTGGGGACTAAAGACTTGAGTATTTGATCTCTTTTGAAACTGAAAATAATGGTTTTAATCATTGCTTACACAATTTAATATTTTTCCTTTTTCTTCCTAGATCCAAATTTTGTTCGGACGTTTCTTACAACATACAGATCCTTTTGTAAACCTCAAGAACTACTGAGTCTTCTAATAGAAAGGTCTGTCAATTTTAAATGTTCAAGTTCTCTGTTTTTGAAATGATTATGTTTTCCATAAATGTGTTAATAAGCTTAACTGTAGTTGAATTCTTAAATAAAAGCTAACTTTGATTATTTAAACAATCAAAACTTTACATTAATAAAATATTTAAAACTCCAACTTTCAGAGTTTAGGTGGCACTGGGGTTCGAACCATAAGCCTTTGGTTCAGTCTAAGCAGTATTCCCAGCCTGAACTAATCAAGTTAAAGAACTGTATCAATATAGATAATTTAGAATATAGGCTGGGCATAATCAGAGAACTTGGGAGGTAGAGGCCGGAGGATCAGAAGTCCAAGGTCATCTTTTGCTGTCATAGGGAGTTTAAGGCTTCCTTGAACTATATGTCTTTAAAATAATGAGACACTAGAAATTAAGATTTTAATAGTTTACAAGTTCTAGACAAGTTTTCAAATTATGACATATTGAATTAAATAAATCTTGTCAGTGAGAAAATACTTTTATCAAGGAAACTATTTTTTATCTACCGAAAGAACAATCAAGTTTTAAGCATTAGTCATCCTTAAAATTTTGTCTACTGATTTATTAGAGTTATCTATAGACTAAAAGTGGACATTAGCCTTATTTGTTTTAAAATTTACATTTTTATTTTGCTTCTAGTTAGTTTTATCTGTTGGCAGACTAACTTTTTAAAATGTTAACTAAAAAAATTATCATTAGCTTTTACATTATAAAAGTGGATTTTCACTGATGTATTTGTAGCTGTAGTAATTTTTTATATTATTCTCTTGATTGTACTGATAAATATAAATAAAAGTTTGTGAATTTGGATTTGATTTTTTTTTTTTTTTTTTCATGTTAGATTTGAAATTCCAGAGCCTGAGCCAACAGAAGCTGATCGCATAGCTATAGAGAATGGAGACCAGCCCTTGAGTGCGGAGCTGAAAAGGTTTAGGAAGGAATATATTCAGCCTGTACAGTTGAGGTAAGCAGTGAAGACTTGTCTGCAGTCCCAGCACTGGGGAGGCAGAGGCAGGCCAATCTCACTTCCAGGATAGCCAGGGCTACACAAAGAAACCCTGTCTCGGAACAACAGAGCCAGGCGGGGACAAAAGTGCCAATGTTTGAAAACTGTTGCTAAGCAAAGGCGAAGGGAAGCAAACTGACTTGATTAACTAAGAGTCTTATCGGAGTCATTACAGCTTTAGGGGACCTTTACTTGTTTCCCGTGTACACTCAATGTTAGATTTTGTGTCGTATCAATGCCACAGGGTGTTAAACGTGTGTCGGCACTGGGTGGAGCACCATTTCTATGACTTTGAAAGAGATACAGACCTTCTACAGAGAATGGAGGAATTTATTGGAACAGTAAGAGGTATGTTTTTCTTAAGTTCCTACTTTTATATGTGATAAAGTTACCAATAAGGTTACTGTCAATTGATACCATTATAATAGCTCTTTTGAAAATGTTAAACTTTCTTACCATGTAGCATTTAGGCTGGGTGTGGTAGTGTATCCTTTAATGCCAGCACTCTTGAGGCAGAGGGAGGAAGATTTCTGAGTTTTAGGACAGCCAGGACTACAGTAGTGAGACCCTTTCTCAGAAGACAGAAGAGCAAAGCTGAGCACTGACTGCTGTAAACTGCAGTAGTCATCCTGCTGGCTCAACAGACTTTCATCTGCTATGGAACCGCTTCTTTTAGTCTTGGGTTAAGCTAGAGCACTTAATTGAAACTATGTTTACCCTTGGTATAGGCTGAAATTCTTTTACCACTGTAACACCATTGATAAAGGAGATGATTAGATAAATAGAGCAAATCAGGGAGATAGCAGTGTATTACACTGACAGATTGCTTCTTAACACCAGAACTAATCAGAAACATAATTTTTATTCTTTAGACTCATTCAGTTTACTTATGAAAAAACATGAGAAACTACAGTTGATTATCTCCAAGGTTTCCCTTATTTTAAAAATTCTGTGATTTTATGACTCCAAGTTTGTCTGGACAAACTTGATTATATATCCATTGTTTAGTCTAAATGAAATTCAGAAAATAAAAGGTTAAATAGATTATTTCCTATAAGTACACATGCACAACAAAAAAACAGACTAATATGATGAATCAGTCCTCATAATTGGGCTATAATATACAATAATATTTAATTAGATGTGTGAATGTATAGAACTTATTCTTGTTAAGCTTTCATTTTGTTTGGAATATGGATTATGAAAATAGTATTTTGAACTAAGCTTTAATATTTTGGAGTGAAAAAATTAAGTTACTTTTAAAATGTGTTTAGGAAAGGTCTAGATACATGCCAGACTATTAACAGTGATTTTATTAGTTTTAATAGATTTTCACACAGGTGTGTGAAAAAGGATGAGGAGATTGGGGAGGGGAACTTTTAGTATCTACTTTGCTTCCTTGAACTTTATAGCAATGATTTATTTGTGTATCTCTTGTATTACATTAAACATTTTTTAAAAACAAAGTGTTAAAGAGTATTTAAATGTTTGTTAAAATGTATTTCAGGTAAAGCAATGAAAAAATGGGTCGAATCCATCACTAAGATAATCCAAAGGAAAAAAATTGCAAGAGACAATGGCCCAGGTCATAATATTACATTTCAGAGTTCACCTCCCACAGTTGAGTGGCACATAAGCAGACCCGGGCATATAGAGACTTTTGACTTGCTCACCTTACACCCAATAGAAATTGCTCGACAACTCACTTTACTTGAATCAGATCTATACCGGTATGTTATTCAACATTCAAACTCAGAAATTATCTCGAGTTCACTGTAGAAATGGAATACAGTTTCTGTCTTATAGGGTTGTCATAAGATGTAAGCGAGTCAGTCTACGGTATGTCTGTGACATTGAGGCATTGCAGTCAGTCTGGCTCTCCTGGCCCTTAGTCATTATCGACCTGCTTCACTTTGCTCTTTCAGTTCCCTGTGGAGCAGTAGTGGCTCCACAGTACAAGAGCGAGAACTGCTAGTGTTAAGTCTCAGCCAGCACTTTGTGGTTTAATATTGCTCATCGATGAAACTATCTGAGAAATATGTTTCTGGTTTGAAATTTTATTTAAAACCTCAAAATTATTGATTACAATGAGGGGGAAAAAAGCTAAATTTATGAATTCTCCCACCTACATTTATCATGGTCCCCAAATGATAATGTTAGAACTTTAAAGTTCATTTTTCAGACTCTTTTGCAGGATGGTTTTTCTTTTCTACCCACCATAAGAGCAAAAACAAACCAAAAATGAATTAGTGATTGCTGTACCCTCATTGGCTACTTACTAGATATCATTTAAATAACTACCTTACCATCCTCACTTAGTGAATAGTGTCTGAAAGTACTAGAAAGGACACTGCAGCAGTGTACAGAAAGTATAAACCACTATGTGGGTAGATGCAGTGATGCCAGAGGAGTGCCATGTGTTCCAGGACAGCTGGGCCAGACAGTAAGAACCTAGCCCGGGCTACATAGGAAGACACTGTCTTTAAAAGCAACAAATGAGCAATAACTGTATTGCAAGAGTGTCTACTGAAATATTTCTAATCTAAAAACATGAACATTATAAATATTCATCTTGTTTTCACCATCTTTCTGTTGATGAGAGAGGAGCACTTGTAAAAGTAGTTTAGTTTCTCTTATGTAGTAAACTATATATACTTCAGGAGAAATGTGATGTGCCATTTAATGTTGATGATTTTAGAGCTGTGCAGCCATCAGAATTAGTTGGAAGTGTGTGGACAAAAGAAGATAAAGAAATTAATTCTCCCAACCTTCTGAAAATGATTCGGCACACCACTAACCTCACTCTGTGGTTCGAGAAGTAAGTGCTGTGGGCATTGTTTTCTGTAGCAGTGGACAGGTTATGAATTCGGGGCTGCTTTGCTTCTCTCGCTGTTCCCTTCCTGCAGTTTGGGTGGAACTAATTAATGCTGCAAATCCAGCAATGCTTCGTTACAATGATTACTTTGCCGTCCGCTGTCACCATTTTAACCTTACAGAGATTTTTTTTTCATCCACTCATTTTTTCGTCTGTTGACAATATATTTCATTTTTATACTATAGACCCAAAAGTACATTCATACACATTAAATTAGTTGCTTTTTAAACAAGGTAAAGGGGAAAAAATGGGCATTTATAGTGTTTTTACAATTACATAGTTACCTTTACTGATGTTCTTTGTGTAGATTGAAATTGCCATCTGGGGTGACTTGTTTTCAGCCTGAAGAGAACTTCCTTTAGTATTTCTTATTCAGTGGGTCAACTCACCACAAACATGCAGGGTTTATTGTTGTTGCTTTGAAAACTCTGTCTTGAGATTGGTTCCGTTTTTATTCTGCCCATTGGTATCTACTATGGAGCCCTCTCCCTCCTCCTTCCACTGCCAAGTTTCTGTTTGGTTCTGTTTACAATTTTTAATCTTTCCTGCTCTCTTAATATTGTCATAACACCTTCTGTACATCTTTACCAGGTTGTCCTTTGGCTCTGTGACCATAGTATGCTCTGATGGCAACTTTGAAATATTTCAGTTAATTTACAGCTAGTCATTCAGACAGGCAGTTCTGCTCCCTGCTTTTTATTTCTTTATATGCTTTATAGCAGACATAGCAACTTTAAATACTGCCCTCTGCCTTCCACAGCCTTTTCTTTGCTATGTGGACTAAGCAGGTTAGATGTGGAGATGCCCACAGTCATGACTTTGGGAAGACTTGGTTCTAGTTGGCTCATATCCACTCTCTCCCAGACTGCACCCAAGTTGCTAAATGTTGCACTAATCTCCATTTTCAATCCTTTGTTGTGAACAGTTCTGTGGAGCACAGATTGCTGTGCAGAATAAGCCAATGAAATTCTGACTTCTTGGAAGTAAAGCTTCTAAGGTTCTAACTGATACTTGTTCTATCTTCCTGGTTCAGCAAACTAGCTAACACACAGTTGAAGCTACATATCTTCCTTTTATCTCCAGATTTCTTTCCAGTTGCCTTTCTTAACAACCTTCATTGTTCCTGAACATATTTTTGTTATAGATGGTAAGAGATTAGGTGATATCTATGTGACACAGTCCTGGAAAAGACATAATTCCAAGCTCTCTTTACATTTTAAGAGCTCAGGATCAGAGTGCCAAGAATGCTGCTGTGGCCTTGGATTTTCTTAGCATGGAACCCCTGTGGGAAGCTAAGCAGCATTCTGACTACCATCTCAGCACATAAGTGGGCAAAGGGAGGGATCTGCACATCTTAAGTATTAAGTAAATAAATATTATCAATAAATAAACACAAAGACTGCATTCAATGAAGTCTTAACTCAGCAGGGTAGAAACTCATCCAGGTGCACCCCCAAGCTGGAACTAGGTATTCTTTCTCCAACAGTCTCTGACAGATGCTTCAGAGAAGGGGAGGAGAGGAGGATGATCTGAGTTGAAATACTCCAAACTCTCCCTTTTTAAAGAAATTATTTTGTAGATTTTTTGAGCAATTTTTCATTTATAGCTTGTTCTTAGGGCCACTTCCAAAGACTCTTAGGTATTATGAGTTATGGTAGGTTGCTGTGGTTTGCTTTAATGGTTTTCATTGGAGTACATCAGCCAAGCTACACTATCTGATAAAGCCAAGAAGTCACTGCACTGCCATTTCTTTTGATGGTTTTAAGTATAGAAGTTTTATTTTTAGTATTATATTAGCCTCGTCAAGAAATAATGTAATCTGTAGCTAGCTTTACATTTCAAATACTTAATGTGTATTTAGTTTTGAACTTAATTTTTCTTAGATTATAAACTTTTAATGTCACTGAAAACTGCATTTAAAATGGTTTGTTTTTTTTGGTTTTTTTTTTTTTTTTTTTTTTTTTTTTACTGACACATTAATACATTAAAAAGTTCTGGGGGCTGGAGAGATGGCTCAGTGGTTATAAACACTGGCTGCTCTTCCAGAGGTTCTGAATTCAATTCTCAGCAACTACATGGTGGCTCACAACCATCTGTAAAATGGGATCCAATGCCTTTTCTGGTGTGTCTGAAGACACACTGTACTCACATACATTAAATAAATAAATCTTTACCCCCAAAAAGGGAGGTAAATAGAAAGATTAAGTGTAGACTAAGCAAGTTTTTATGAGTGTGTGTGTTTGTTTGAGCCAAGGTCTTACTCTGTGGACCAGGCAATCCTGGAGCTCAGTGTGTGGGACAAGCTAATGTACTGGCAGTCTTGCCTTAGCCATCCAAGTGCTGGCCTATCTGATGTGAAAACAAAGATAAAACATATACTATATATGGTATCATACTATACAGTAACCTAATATATAGATTGTTGGTGTGTAAAAAAGAAGTGCTTTTATTGTTTGTTTGCTTCTTGCTCTAAGGAACTGAGGCCAGAGCCTGTGCATGTAACACCATACCAGCCACACTATTGCCATTACTTACTTCTTCCTTAAATACTTCAACTGACTTTGCAATATACTAATGGCTATCTTAAAAGCTATTTCTATAAACATAACCAATTATTTCTATATACCAAAAGACAAAGTTAAGCTGGATATGGTAATATATGCTTATAATCTATCACTCAGAAGGCTGAGGCAGGAATATTAAAAGTTTTAGGCCATCTTCAGCTACATAAAAGACTTTGCTGTAGGCAAACAGAAATAAATCACTGAAATAGGATTATGTATATGCACACACAAAGGAATCAAAGGTTCTAGAATAAACATGCCTAGAACATACCTAATGACAGATTCACACATCCAGTAGCATTTTAAAGCTGACAGTGGAGGATGCACTAGATAGATTAGGAAACGGTTGTATGCTGTTGTGTAGGTGTCAGAAAAGAGCAACTCATTCCACCAGAGCCTTTCTCTGCAGTCTCCTATCCAACCGTCAGTGGACATGTCTTTTCCGTAGTCATACTGAACACTTTGAATCAGTGTTTTGGGAAAATAAAAATTTTAATTTCTAGTTTGTTTCAATTTCTAGATGTATTGTAGAAACAGAAAACTTAGAAGAAAGAGTAGCTGTAGTGAGTCGAATAATTGAGATTCTACAAGTCTTTCAAGAGCTGAACAACTTCAATGGTGTCCTTGAAGTCGTCAGTGCTATGAACTCGTCACCTGTTTACAGACTAGACCACACATTTGAGGTAAGTTTGTGCATGTGTTTTAAAATGAACTTGGGAATTTGCATGACATGACTGTTACAATCTCAGTAGCTGTGATTGGCCATCAGCATGAGGTCAAAGAGATGGGTAGGAATCACAAGGGCCCATCTCTTCAACAGCACATCACTGTGGTTAGTGGTTGCTGAGAGAGGGAGAGACATTTTATTCAGTAGCATAACAATAGGTACAGTCCCGTGTTCATAGATAACCCCTCACCCATGTTCCTATCAGCAACTATAATTTACTCACTGGGTTACCAAGAGTGAGGAAGAGAGATGGTGGGGGAGGGAGATGGAGAGGAAGGGAGAACCCAGGCAGGACAAAGGGAGGACTGTTTGGGAAGCAGGCCTGGCCAGAAATTGCTGTGGGGTGAATGATCAAAGTGCATTCCAGACATGTATGAAGATGTCATAATGAAGCCTGCCATTTTGTATAACTCATACCTGCTAATATAAATGGGAAGTCAGAATTTGAACAATTATGATACTTACTATTTAAATGTCTCATTTGTTTTTTCATTAATAGGTTAAATATTGGACTTAACCTAAATTTCATAATGAATTGTTTTCT
Organism: Micromys minutus; assembly: GCF_963924665.1. Lineage (NCBI taxonomy): Eukaryota > Metazoa > Chordata > Mammalia > Rodentia > Muridae > Micromys > Micromys minutus. Next base: position 86,147,391 of record NC_137972.1, on the reverse strand, counting down.
CTTTAAAACTTAGTGTTCTCATTAAAATTTATTCATAGGTTCCAATTTGTTAGAAAAAAAAAGCATTTTATTTTCTTAATTTTGTGTGTGCACACTCAGGTGTCTGCATAGGCACATCTGGAGGTCCAAAGAATGTTGTGGAATAGGTAGGTTTCCCCCACCAACTTGATGAGATCTGGGTCTCAAATTCAGATCCCCAGGTTTGTGCTGAGTCAGCTTGCTGAGCTACATTCAGCAGCTTACTTGTAATGCTTAGTTCAACATTCACTTAAGTTTGTTCTAAAGTAAAGGAGAAAGGTTTTGTTTTGTTTTGTTTTACGTTAAACCGGGTGTGGTCACTCAACGCCTTTCCAGGCAGAGGCAGGTGAGGCCAGCCTGACCTACACAATGAATTCCAACCTGGCCAGGGATACATTCTAAAACTTTGTCTCAAAAATATATATTACAAGCTAAAAAGTAAAAACAGCATTAACATTCTTGGAGTCAGAACTGATTATGAATGGGGCCAAAATGGTTAGTTGTTCTTTTGGGGGTTGGTTTGTTTGGTTGGTTTTGGGGGTTTTTTTTTTGTTTGTTTGTTTTTGTTTGTTTGGTAAGATTTGTAGTTTCTATAAAACTGAGGCCTACTAATTTTTATTTTTATAGCAAATACCAAGTAGACAAAAGAAAATTTTAGAAGAAGCTCATGAGTTAAGTGAGGACCACTATAAGAAATATTTGGCAAAACTCAGGTCTATTAATCCACCATGTGTGCCTTTCTTTGGTAAGTATTTATTCCTAATTTTTATTGTGCTTCTGGATAAAACAAAACATTGTGTTAAATGAGTGTAGAAAATAGCATCTAAACCCTTTGATATTCTTCTTGTTAGGACTTTAAAAAAAAAAAAAAAAAAAACCCTAATGGATATTGAGCATCCTAAAGGTGAAAACTATAATGTTGAAAACATTGAAACTTGTTGAGGTGACGCCACAAGTGCAAAGTCCGATATCTGACCTTGTCTTGGGTGTCACAGACAAATGCCAGTTCACTACAAACACTGCAAGGCAGCCTTTAGGTGACAGATGTAGTAGCACACCTGAGTGTGAGGCCAGCCTGGGCCACAGAGCAAGATCCTGTCTAAAAACAAAACACAGTGTGTACATCATCAGGCTATAGATGTAAGGAATTTGTCATCTGTAAATGAATCTTTTTTTTAGACCTGGAACTCACACCCAGGATATCCACAGGCACTCCAAGTGCAGAGCAAGTCCAAAGCTCTCTGACCTCATTCAGAGAGGACATGGTTCACTTTCTCATCTCTGACAGCCATCACATATTGTATCCTTCATGTCTTTGTAGTCTTACTGCTTTTGTTACTGCTGCAGTCCCGGTGCTTGCAATAAATAGATGTGCACCACCTTGACTGACCTTGACTGACCTTGATAAGGAAGCAGCAGCATGACCACAGGCATTCATACGTGTATTCAATCATTTAACAAACACGTCTAACATTTACTGATGTGCCTTTGAGACAGTCTTCAGCACATTAGACTTTCATTGTTACCTTTGCATTGGAGGATCAGTGTCTTTCTTCCTTTCAAGAAGCTATATCCAGCTCTTAAATCGGCCTCTCTCTGTTTGCCTATGTGCATGCTATGATGAGTGTTCTTCTGAAAGGTTGTAGAAATTCATCTTATTTTTGACTTTCTTAGAAATTGGTAAATTTTCTCCTAGTTTTCTTTTACCTATGTTGTTTTCTGTGTAATCTTAAGTTGTAGTGCTTAGAACAATGGTAGTCCTGGTATTTTCTTCCTGGTATGTATCTATTTTCTCATATTTTACTGTTGTACTTTATAACTAAATACTTTTACCTTTGCTTGTGGGGTTTAGTTTCTTGGTTTTTCTGTGTAGCTCTGGCTATCCTGTAACTCACTATTTGACCAAGCTGGCCTCAAACTTAGAGAAGGCCTTCCTCCTCTCCCTCCTGAGTGCTAGGATTAAAGGTGTGTGCCACCATGTGTGGCCTGCTTTTGGTCTTTTTGATGTGCACATTGTATGTGATTACGTGCCATATATGTTGCTCTTTTTTGCATTACATTTTATACTTTAATAATCTTACATGGTCATGTACAATAGCTCCATGATATCCATAAAGTTACTGTAACTCTTTCATCATTCCCTATGATTCAGTGTTTTATTTCCTGAATGCCAACAGATCCATTTCCACACTCTGGAGTTGTGTGGGGATAGGGAAAACAGAACATTATGACATAATAACAAAGAAGGGTTCTTGGTTGTCTAGCAGTTTGCTCATACTCTGGTGTATATACTGCTGTAGTATAATATTCTGTTTATAGTGCAGTGGCTTAGGTTCTTGGTCTTTCAAAGGAGCAAAACTCTGGCCCAATGTCTTGTCTGTTCTTAGCACCTAGCCATAGGCCTGACAGATGGAGGCATCACAAATAGTTTTTGAATGAATCAAAGAAACTGTATTATTTTAGAACAGAAGAAAACTTGGCCACTTAGACTAGTATTTGATAGACACAGTGACGTTTAGATCTACATGTATATATACATATTTACAAGCACATCCCTCTCTCCCTCCTTCTCATGCCCACTCTTCTCTTCCTTGAATCAAATTTTGGTAGGCCTAGAGAGATGGCTCAACATTTAAGAGCACTGACTGTTCTTCCAGAGGACCCAGGTTCAATTCCTAGTACTACATTGTGGTTTCAACTGACTATAACTCTTCCTTCTGGACCCCATGGGTACTGGGCATGCATGTGGTACAAAGGAATACATGCAGGCAAAATGCACATAAAACAAAATAAATACATTAAGACTGTTACTATATAGTATTGAGGTCCCTACTAAATATGTCCATATACAAATATTCTTTGTAAATCACACATGTTTAAACATTTATATGAATGCAGTGTTTTATAATTGAAGTTTGGACAGCGCTCCCATGATTCTATTCTTTTGGCTAGTCATTAATCAGGCATAAAATATTTTTCCAAATTTTATCCTGACATTTCCCAAAGTGTTTCTTTATCCAAGTGTTTTGTTTATAACACGTGTGGACATAAAGTCTTCCTCCTATGTCCTCTGTGTGTGTGTGTGTGTGTGTGTGTGTGTGTGTACACCATTGTTGGAGGGAAGGGACTCTCAGAGGCCAAGAAAGGGTGTTGGATTCCCTGCAGCTGGGAACCCGACTTGAGCCCTGTGATAGAGAAAGGAAGACCACATGTAAACCCTGAGCCACCTCGTCAGTCCCACTCACTCATTTCTTAAGGCCTCCCTCTTACATTTCATGCCCTGTATCCTCAGCAAGCACACAAAGTGTGATAGCCTGCACACTGCTCTTCTTTGCCAGTCAGGGCGGCTAGCAATCCTACCATGCAAAGTTGTTTTTACCCTGTTATCTACTAGATAAAAGTTAAGCTTTTTCTTTTTTTCTCAGAGACTCATTGGCCTGTTATTCATTCCTACACTAACATGAAAATTCAACTTCACAAAAGACATTTCACAGGCTGAGTACCAGATGCTACTATCCACAAACACTTCAATTTTTAACTAATTTAGAAAGCTAATTTTGGCTGCCATCAATTATGTACACTCTTAAGGACATGTTTGTTAGAAAACACAAGAGCCTGTGGTTACTACAACACACAGTAATTCTTTTATGAACATATCTTGAAGAGTGGCCTTGATGCTGAGAAATAGACAAATAAATCATGTGCCCAAACCAAACAAATATTGGTGGCAGTGTTACTTTATTTGCACAAGCTGCCCCCCCCCCCACAGAATATACCTAAATGTAGCAGGAAGGCAGTACATTTGTATTCAGTAAATGAACTCAGGTATAAGCATGCCTGTTTTCCACCCCTTCACTGGAAAAAACAACAGCAATGTGTAATTTGGGAGGAAAAACAAAGAAAAGTAATACTCAGATACCAGCGTTAGCAGTTGTAACCATTACTAATGGACACTTTTTTTGTCAGGCCCTATCTCAGTCTGTACACAAATTACTTATTTCCCACAAACGAGTAACTGAAGCACCAAGAGACTAAGCAGTTCATATAAGACAACGCAGGTGGAGAGCAGCAGAGCTGGCTCTAGAGCCTCTGTGCCAGGAAGGAACTAAAGTCTCCTGGATTCACAGGCTCGATAAAGACAGAGATGGACTGAAGTGCAGCTCAGGCAGAAGTGTGGCTGCCTAGCCCGAACCAGACATGGCATGGCACCTGTGATCCCAGTGCTCAGGAGCAAAGCCAGAAGGATGGTCCCCAGCTACATGATAAGCTGGAGACCAGCTATATCCCATGTGCACTAAGTCTGAAATATGCAAAAGTTATATGTTACCCTGTACTTGACAGACTTGAAGCCTTTCCTAAGTTTCTTCAAATAAGCCTGTTCAAACAGATCATCTCCAAACTGTAAGACTAGGGCTGGAAAGGCAGGAAATGTAATCCTCTAAGTTGAGTTTCCCCCCTTTCTGGCGATGTGTCTCATCAGTAACAGCATTCGTAAGTTTCTTCAACACAAGTCATGTAACAGTAAAAAGTTTGGAAGCCTTTAGTCATTAAAAAAGAATCTATTTCTGAAATTTGATCACTGTCTCCTTGAGTGTTTATGAAACGTAAGCACTTTATAGAAGGATTTAATAATACACAAACTTATCTGGGCACTGGTTCTTTGCTTATCATGACTATATTATGCCTACAGTTGATGAGAAAGAAAAAACTTTTCTTTATCAGTGAAGTAATTTCCTTGTCTCTTCTAGGAATTTATCTCACAAATATCTTGAAAACAGAAGAAGGCAACCCTGAGGTCCTAAGAAGACACGGGAAAGAGCTTATCAACTTCAGCAAGAGGAGGAGAGTGGCTGAGATAACAGGAGAGATCCAACAGTACCAAAACCAGCCTTACTGCTTACGGGTAGAGTCAGACATCAAGGTGAGGTGGATTGTGTGATCAGCTTTATATGCTACCTCATAAAGGCTGCTCATTTTGTAGAGGAGAAAAGGAAAAATAAAATTTAAACTCAGTAACTCAAATTTTCTTATATTGAGAGTATCCTAAATTATTTTCAGGAATTTAAAATATTTAATACTAATATATATTTTTGCTTTTATTTTAGAGGTTCTTTGAAAACTTGAATCCAATGGGAAATAGCATGGAGAAAGAATTTACAGACTATCTATTCAACAAATCCCTAGAAATAGAACCACGGAACCCTAAGCCTCTTCCAAGATTTGTAAGCATTTATGTATTCACAGGTTTCCTTTTTACACCTTTCCGTCGCCATGGTCACTCGCACCATGTGTCATGTAGACTAGGCTTGTGAAACTATTTAGGGACAGGATAAAAATGTGATGCTTATAAGTGATTAATAAGTAAATATAATGAGGGCTACCCCACCTGGTTTCAAAGAAATGACCATTAATATTGATTTTAATAAAGTCCGATATGATGTAATAATAAAAGTGACCAATTTATATTGTTTGCTACTTTTAGTTGTAACAAAGTTAAAGTTTATTTCAAGGACATAGAATTTAAGAAGTTTAAAGTTACTAATTCATTTACAACCAGTATATTTACTTGGTTTGTTTGTTTTTCAAGACATTTTCTCTTTGTAGCCCTGTCTCTCTTGGAACTTGTTCTGCAGACCAGGCTGGCCTCAAACTCACAGAGATCCACCTGCCTCTGCTTTCCTAGTACTGGGATTAAAGGTGTGCACCACTGTCACCACCCCCAGCATACTTGGGATTTTTTTTTTTAAGTAATGATTTATTAGAAATGTTAGCCATGGTTTGGAAAGATGGCTCAGTGGTTAAGAGCACTGACTGCTCTTCCTGAGTTCAATTCCCAGCAACCACATGTTGGCTCATAACCATCTGTAATGAGATCTGATGCCCTTTTCTGGAGTATCTGAAGACCATGTACTCACATACATGAAATAAATAAATCTTTAAAGAAAAAAAAAGTATCTTAAAATAGCCATGAGTAATGCAAAGTTTGCATAAAAATATTTTAATATTTCTTTTATTTTGTAGTAATTTGTTAGTGCCTAGCCAGATTTAGGCTAGTATCACCCCTCACTGATCTGAATATGGTCCTGCACACATTGAACAAGTCAAAATAAATATAAATGGTTTCTAAATGGTCACAGTAAACTAATAATGCCCATGACACATAGCCAGATTTTTTTTTTTCAAACTCTAAATCAGGTTTTAAGCATGAACCTAAAATAATTCATTAGGAATATTTATGAGGACTCCAGTGACGCACTGTGGACAGTGGTCATTCTGCAGGGAAAGGGCCCTAAAATTAACAAATACACACAAGTCAAAACGCAAGCAACTCAGTCTGTCAGTAAGTAGTCCATACAGTCTAAATGTCCCAGTGCCTACAGTTCACGATGATTATCCTCGCTTTTCCAACAAGGTTTAATTGCCTCAAAAAGTGTTTTAAAAACTGGAATTATACAATGTATTTAAAGCTCAATTACAGACATCTAACAAGTCCCAAGACAGATCTGTCACAGAGGAGTGACTGTGCTGCATCAGGCAGGGCTCTGTTCTGAACCACCAAGGAATTCTCATGTTGCTCACTTACAATTTTCATAACTATTAGTTCCATTTTATCAGGAAAACAAAGAAAAAAAAACTTCTTTTTAGCCATGATGTCTTAAGTATTGTGGTTTGCTTTGTTTTTGATGTCTATAGCCAAAAAAATACAGCTATCCTCTAAAATCTCCTGGTGTTCGTCCATCAAATCCAAGACCAGGAACAATGAGACATCCCACACCTCTGCAGCAGGAGCCAAGAAAAATCAGCTACAGCAGGATCCCTGAGAGCGAGACAGAGAGCACAGCGTCTGCGCCCAACTCTCCGAGAACGCCACTGACGCCTCCTCCTGCATCCGGCACTTCCAGTAACACCGATGTTTGCAGTGTGTTTGACTCTGACCATTCAGCAAGCCCTTTTCACTCAAGTAAGTGCTTCTGAGCAGTTGTTAGTATTGTCCATGCCGGAGGTGAGAAGAACCTCTGTAACTGTGTGTGTATTCACCCATGTATATGAAAGCTTGAAAATATATTACAATTCTTTAAATCTAAACCCTAAAACTTGGGAGTTTTTTTAAAATTTGCTGAACACTGTCCAAATTCACTGCTCACATCTAGAAGAAACAAAGGCAATCCTTAAAAATCTTCAAAGAATATCAACCCTGTGGTTTGTTTTTAAATTTTATTTATTTTATGTGCATGTGTGTTTTCTGTGTGAATGTCTGTACACCGTTTGTGTGCCTGGTGCCTGCAGAGACAGAAGAGGGCAGTAGATCTGGAGTGGGGAGTTACAGATGATTGTGAGCTGCCATGTGGGTGTTGGAAACTGATCCCCAGTCCTCTAGAGGAGCAACGATCAAACCATCTACTCAGTCCACACATTTATTTTATTTGAATATAAGGTATACCATCTTCTCCCCACAAATTCTGCAGTGGCTTCTGCAGTACATAAAATTCCAACTCTTAGATGACCCTTCCTCAGACTTACTGATAATATGTAGTTCTTGGTGACACTAGGAAAAGCATGGGCAAACAAATCAATTACTGTTCTGTCATCATTGTTCAACAGAAATATGAGAGTAATGTTTGGCTGTAAATGTCTAATAGCCACATTAGAAAAAACAAATATAACTTAAGTAGTCTTTTATTTAACCTAGTATGTAAAAAATTATTTCAGTGTGAAATCTTAAAAATCTATTTCAAAACACACATTCTTATTTAAGTATTTAAAATCCAGTGGTCATTTTCTGTTTATGGTACATCTCAATTCAAACAAGTTGAAGGATGCTTAGCAGTCACAGGGTTATCAAACTGACTGTCTACAAAGTACCATTCACTCTTAGGTATTTCATGAGGAGCTTTGCAGCTCTCCTAATAACACAGCACTTTGTCACATTTGTTTATTATTACATCAGTCAAATCAACTTTAATCCTCTGGTGATTGCTCCCACATGTTCTTCCCATTGGCATTCCTAGCTGATCAAACTCCACCCAAAGACTTGACACAGCCCCAGCATCAGGGGCTGCATAGCTCGTTATTGAGGTAAAAGCTGAACAGCACCAACCGTTGCATTAGGAACCCTGCTTTATCATCCAAGTCTGCTCATAACTTTCCTGGTTCCTAATAAAATTCTTTCTGTGTACCTTGTGGAACTTTAGGCTTCTTCTAACCTAAAGAAACCAACTTAAAATGTGTAGTTCTTGCAGAGGTATTTTCAGATTTGAAATAATCCTGTGTAATTATTTCTATGACATGCATACATGGATTTGTACTCAGTACAAAGTATGCGTTGTCTTTGTGCTACAGGAAGTGTATTTGTATTGAGCATTTCCTGGCTTTACTTGTGACTACGAAACATGGAAGTCACATTGTACACATAGTGAGCTGCTGCCTGTGTTTTGATAAGTTCAGATGCTCACTAAGTTAATACATATTTTCTCCAGCTTACCAGTCCTCTTAAGTACTAACACACAAACCCACAGTTTTTCAATTACTGTTGGGTCCACTTAGCTGTGACGTTTCTTCCCCTGGAACAGATACCTACAACTCCATATTATAAGGATTCCCAAATCAATGAATATTGAAGGCACCTTAAAACGTCCAGTTCTTGATAAGAACTGATAAGAATTCTTATTTGTTTAAGTCACTATAACTAGAAGAGGTGGGAAAATAGAGAAACCCATTTTCTCTACTAGGGTTGACTAAATGACCAGCCGAAGGAGAGAGCATCATTCTGGAATGCATTTCCGCTCAGTGGCATGTGTCCACGGAGAGGTATTAACTAGAGTTTCTAGACAAAGAGGAGAAACTGTTCCAGGAATGATGAAGCTTTGTAATCCTAAACCTTAGGGCTTTTTTTTTTTTCCCCAACTTGTTATCATAAAGAAACCATTAATACTCCCTTTTCTCTTAATAAAACTGCAAGGAACTCGTTTTGAAATAAAGTAATTCAGGTTAATATAAAACTATGTTCAACTAACCACTAAAATTTCTTCGGTAGCCTATTTATTTTAAAGGTACCCACCTGCTTTAAACAAACACATCTATAGTTGTGGGGCTGCTAAAGCTTTCAGTTGCTCCTCACTGGGCTGTCTCTAGACTGAATGCCTTCTGAAGCCTGTTTCCCAGAGGAAAAGGGCTGCTGTGACTGCAGCCAGCAGCCATCTGAGCGCATTCCACTCAACTCTAGGGTTCCAAAAGGCCGAAGTTTACTATAGCAGTTGTAATGTTCTTGACGCTCAGCTCTATGGAAGTATAGTATTTCCTTTTTAAGAGAATTGAGGGGCTGAACAGTTGGCTCATGGGTTAAGAGCATTACTACTGCTTTTGCAAGCAGACCTGAATTTGGTTCCTAGCACTCTTGAAGGCAGCTCACAATCCCTGAAACTCCAAGCCCAGGAGACCAGGTGCCCTTTCTGGCCTCTAAAGGCTACATCATGCACATGACTTGTACACACAATTAAATAGATATTTGAAAAAATAAAAGTGAGAAATATGTAAGTAAGTCATTGCTTAAGCAGCATACTGTGTCTCTCCTCTGTAGCTCCTCAGAAGGACTTAAAGGAAACAGAACACCAGCTTCATGTCACTCAGAGTTTAAAAACGAGTTTTAATCTAATTACTAGTGTTGCTAAATTACTACTTATTTATACACACAAAAAGAAAATACTGTGATATGATACTGGTTTATGAAGGAAGTCAAGTTAACAAAAGAGTTGCCAGAAGGCTGACTGAATTTGGAATGTAGTTACCCTCCTCCTGACCAAGGGAACTGAAAGAAAAAAGAAGTCCCAAATTAAATGGGTTATTACATATTGAGTAAAAACAAGTAAACGTGAAATCTTAACTTTTAGCCAGTCAGCTAAGTGCCCTATTATAAGAAGTGTCTTAGCCACTGCGTGGTTGTGTTCCGTGTGCAGTTGGTGAAGAAGTGTCACAGTGACAATCTAGAACAGCCTAGGTGTTCTGGTGCTCTCTCAATTTTCCTTCATTTTATGTGCAGCGGCTGTCAACCTGTGGGTCCCAACCCTTTTGGCAAATATCTTCAAAAACATTTATATTATAATTCATAACAGTAGGAAAGTTACAGATTTGAAGTCGCAATGAAAATAACTGTGGCTGGGCGTCACCACAATGTGAGGAGCTGTATTAAAGGGTCGCAGCATTAGGAAGGCTGAAAATCACTGTTTTGATGATGTTTTTGGGCTTTTTTAAAACAATAATTTTTTTAAAGAAAAAATTAAGACAATTTAATTAAAGACAATTTTTCTTAAAATAATATTTTTAAATTAGGCATCCTAAATTTATCTAGGAAGTTCCTCAATAAAATTTAAGAACCAAATATACTGAAATCTTTTAAGTGATTGAGTTCAGCTGCTTGTTTTAAATATTCAAAGCTCTCAATGTTTTATGACAATATATGTTCTGAAAACCTATTTTCAAAGGTATCTAATAATATCTGTATGACTCTCCTCTTGGTCTTTTGCAGAATGATTTGAATCTAGCTAAATTCTTCATTGTATTGGGTTTTATAGCTTACACTGCCTGCTAATGAATGTTTTTTAATGAATGTTTTCATTTATGTTATGACATTAAGTAGTAAAAAAAATTTCAAAAATCCCAATATGATATTAACTCTTCTTTTTTTCTTCTCAAACGTATTAATGGACTTTTTCTAATCATGATTATGACATTCTTTAAAATTAACATTGTATCATCAAATATACATTTTTGTGGGTCAGTTGAGAATATCAATGGGAGAAAACAACTTTTTCCTGTTTCCTTTCCAGAGGTGGATGCCGTCTTTACCCAGGTTACACTGCCCCATGGCCAAATCAGTATACCTGACTGAGACCTAACTCCTGCTTTGGCTTGAGAGCAGATTGAGGTCACCTTCCCTGCTGACCTTCCTCCCCCCACCGTGTCAGTGCTGTCTTTTGGCCATAAACAGTTGCCTTACATTTATATACTTACGCTCTTACAGAACCTTTCTTCCTAAAAGAGCTTACTGAATAAGTAGCATCCACATTTAACCATATCTCTTTTCTAACTGCACAATTCCAAATATACTTCATTCTCAACTTTAGGACAGAAGCAGGAGCGTGCGTGCGTGTCTGAGGCAGCTGTGAGCCGTCTACATGACAGCCTACACTGAGCCGCCGACAGCAGAGTGCGGGCAAGCAACGGCACTCACTTATAATTATACCTAGTTACAAAATACCTAGATAAAATCAAGTGCTGGTGCAGTTGCTTGCTTAGCTTTAAACTAACAATTCACTATATATTCTACTATTTTTAATGTCTTAAACAAATCAATGGTGTTATTCTTTGTACAAATGATTTCAAAATATATACATTAAAAAGTATCAGTTACAGCCTAAACTAATTGTACATATTTTCTTTAAAAGTAGGTGATCAAAATGTTGACCATGGTCTGAGGAGATGGTTCAGTGGGCAGTGTTTGCTCTGAGAGCCTGTGGATCTCCCACGCCCACATAAAGCCTGGCACAACACCACATGACGTGATCCCAGCGCTAAAAAGCTGTGGTGAAAGTCAGAAGTGGACCAGTCCCAGGACATCACTTGCTAGGCAGCCTAGCCAAAAATGTAGGTTGCAGGTTCAGTGAGAAAACCCATCCCAAAAACTAAAGTGGATAGTAAGAGAGGAAGACACCTAACATTGACCTCTGGCGTGGTGCTCGAATACACACACACACATACACACACACACACACACACACACACACACAATGTTGACCATTTGGATATAAGTACACAAAAGTACATAAAGTATATTCCCTACTACTGTTATAACATTTTAATGGTGGGGGCAAAATGCTTAAAGAAATAAAAAGCCTGCCAAGTACATTTTTAATGTTTTTATAGTTTATTAAATTAACAGTAGCATAAGTTGTCTTTCCAAGCATAAGTATTCAGGCCTTCATTATGCCTTCCTCACTAAATGTCACTAAGATCGGTTCTGGTTTTACATGACTCCTCTATGCATCTCATCTTGGGCTGATGTCCTGTCTTCACTGTCAGAGCACCCCTGCCCCATGACATTCTAAACAGTTTCATCATGGTTAAAGCTTTTGGATTAGATGTGATGACTCTGACTTTGTTTATATGCTAAGGGGAGTCTGGACCCAAGCAAAGTGAATAGGCCTCAGGAAATAGCAGATCCTCTCCTTTGTATTATGTAAGATACAACACTGTCAAGATTAGAGAATATTCCTAGTAACTATCTAGTCTAGTTTATTGAGAGCAGTAAAACTGGACAGAAAAAAAGAACCTACCACAGTTCAGGAAAAAAAAAAAAAAGACCATTTCAAGCAATTTTTTTCAAAAAGTACAAAACAAAAACAAAACCCAAAAAGAAAAACAAAGAAAAAAAAAACATTTTAGGCAGCTTATTCTTTAAAAAAAAAATTGCTAAAAAATTTCTGCATAGTTTTATAGCAACTTGTTTTAATAAATGGAATAGTTTTGGGCATTGGTTTATTAAACTGCTTTTGGTAGTTCAACACATTTCTTTTAGTCAGTATAGTATCCATCTAAGTCTTTTCAAGAGTAATGAATGAAAGTTCCATAATCCTTTTCTTTTTTAAATTAACACCCTACAGGATCTGCTTCAGTCTCATCTATAAGTTTATCCAAGGGCACTGAGGAAGTGCCTGTGCCCCCTCCTGTCCCCCCTCGGAGACGGCCAGAGTCTGCCCCAGCGGAATCCTCCCCATCCAAGGTAAAGCAAAGCATTGGTTATCTAGAAACTGTAATCTTTAGCCGTGTCAGCTGTTAATGTCAAGTCTATTAGTTGCTGGGATAGGCTAATATCTCAAAGTACTTAGGTTTAATAGTTCAAAGATATAATAGTTCAAAGTATAAATTTATTATGCAATATGTTTATGTCTTATAAAGGCAGTTTGGCGATGCATGCAAACCCTTCCCTGTAAGTTTAAAGCTATGAGCATTACCAAAAGAAAAAAAAACAAGTCTTAATCTACAAGGTGGTAAATAATAACTTGGCTTTGTGTGGTTCCTTTATTTTTTGCTTGTGAGCCTAGTCCCAAGGGCTGAGCCATTGCTTCGGCCCTCATGTAGCAGTTTTAAAATGTATGACCTGAGTGTGGGCACTCACTTGTGTGTGGAGGCCGTAGAGTTTGTGAAGGAATCTGATAAGTCAAACTGAGTATCTGTTCAAAGTTTTTCTCTGAGCTGGATAACATTCTAGGTTAAAGAGATCCTAAAGACTCGTAATAATAGCTAAGTTTTCTGCCTGTTTAGATTTCTCCCTTTATTGTTGTATTTTGCAAGTTATCTAATAATTCTGTTTGGTCTTAAGCAACCCAGAGAAGAGAGGCAGCAGGATAAGTCAAGACCCTGTAGACTTCATGAAACATCAATACAGTACATTTAAAACTTAGTTAGGGCTCTGGTAGTTTGTTTGCCTAATGTGTACACTGCCTTTAATCTTTAGCACTGCAAAACAGTAGATAGCTTATGCTAAATTAGAATTTAGTGTATCGTGTGATAGGCAGTCAGTAGTAAACAACAAACTTTTGACTAATCTTGACAAAATTAGTTTCTTTCCCCTCCTCACCTAAGAATGGACAGAACATCTTGATTAACACATATGGTAAAACTCCACATTCTGTAGCCAGTAGCATGTCTGAAAGCTCCAGGTTAACTTACTATATTTACGGTGCTTTTCAAATGAAAATAACATGTTCTATTCTTTTTTGTTTGTTAGATTATGTCTAAGCACTTGGACAGCCCCCCAGCTATTCCTCCTAGGCAACCCACATCAAAAGCCTATTCACCACGATATTCAATATCAGACCGGACCTCTGTATCAGATCCTCCTGAAAGCCCTCCCTTGTTACCACCACGAGAACCTGTGAGGACACCTGATGTTTTCTCAAGCTCGCCATTACATCTCCAACCTCCCCCTTTGGGCAAAAAGAGTGATCATGGCAATGCCTTCTTCCCAAACAGCCCATCCCCTTTTACTCCACCACCTCCTCAAACCCCTTCTCCTCATGGCACGAGAAGGCATCTGCCATCACCACCACTGACACAGGAAGTGGACCTCCATTCCATTGCTGGGCCTCCTGTTCCTCCACGACAAAGCACTTCTCAACTTATCCCTAAACTCCCTCCAAAAACTTACAAAAGGGAGCACACACACCCATCCATGCATAGAGATGGACCACCACTGTTGGAGAATGCCCATTCTTCCTGAGTTCCTCTAAACTGTGATATACAGTTTCCTAGCCCCAAATCCATTGCTGGCAATGGATGCACTGGACAAGCCAGCACTGAGGAGTTACAATGGGAACTCCAAACACTAACGACTCTACTTCAAGATGTAGTATAAGACAATGACTTAACCTACACGCAATTATGAAATAAAATGATGTTCCAGCTTAGAATGTGGAGACTGATCTAGAGGAATTGGACAACTGATTGCACCTGGAAATCACGTGAAGGGACTTTTTGGGCCGATAGGCAGGAGTCCTCATATTGTGAAGTGATCTTTGTCATTAAAGGGATGGGAAACAGTCTAATGTCCAACAGGTCCATATGTTGACAGTTTTTGTAATTCAAAATATGCACTTTTAAAAATCTCAAACAGGGACCTCCTCCTCTGTTTTCCTTTGCTTTACTCCTCTACTTTAGAATATTTTCATAAAAGTCATTCAGAGGGCTGTGAGGAAAGGCTGTGGTACCTGACCTTGTTGGAATCAAGGCCCAGCATTGTACTACAGTCCTGTTTACAGATTATTACAGTGAATTGAGTGGGTACCAAGGCTTCACCAAAGAGGTACTTTATGTTATTGTTATTGTTTTGAGAATAATTATGCCAATTTTAAGAACATTCCCTACCTACCCCCACTCACAAGCAAAATGTGGTGGTGTTGCCTTCAAATCTTGTGTTATTAACATGATGAAAGAAGAACTTTTAAAAATGTAACTGTCAAGTATACTATTTACACGTAGGAGACTGTTAGTCTATGCTAGACTGTCACCCCCCACAGAAGTTTACTGGTAATATATGTCCTGACTCGTGGCTGTCCCTCTAACTGTACACAGAAACACAGGCACCCAATGTGAAGAGCATTTTCTGGGCCTCCCTGACCCTTTCAAGTTTTACTAATAGTTGAGTAGTTAGCATACATAGAATTACCTTGGATTGCCTAAATCATGTGTATATAGTGAATGTTATATAATATACCTGACAGGTCTGTTTTTATTTAATTGAATAAAGATAAACTACTTTGTTTGGCTGGCATATATTAAATTATTATATGGAGAAAATGGTTGATTCTTCTTTCTTTGGGTTGAACAACATACAAACACTGAGCATAAAAAGCACATGTGGCGGTACTGGGGTCTAGTTCTTACAGAATAATTTCAGGCTGGAGTTGGCATGAAGGGAAATACTGGCTTAAAATGGGATAGGCATCTTTAAAGCAGAACCTTGCAGCTTTTTAAATTTCTTGAGCAACCATACATGTTTGTTCTGATTTATATTGAACATTCTATTTTGCTTAAGATCTTTGGTTCCATCAGAGCTTTTCCTTAGTGTCTACCTGCATCATTAATACCATGTGATTATTCATGAAGCCTTGTACTGCTCTTCTGAGTCCCACAAATACTGTGACTAAAATGCATGCAACTTGAAGAGAAAACACTTTCTAATTCTTCACTCTGTGAACTGTGTAGTAGTCCATTCTTAGTCATCAGTGCGTGCATGTGTCCTCAGTAAGGAAGCAGCATTTCATTAGTTCTGTTAACTGTGCTGCATTATAGTGGCAACTTAGTATTTATTAGCGCATTAAATATACATCTGGGTAGTGCAGTGTTTAGTCTTTTAAGATCAGAAGAATATTAATTGCATCATCCATGAGGCAGTCTATCTAGTTTGTTAGAGTTGATTCATTGTCACTCAGCTATGGTATCCATTTTTCTCTTTGTAAAATGTCTCCTTTGTTTTGCAAAATATTTTTATTGGATATTCTCTGTATTTACATTTCAAATGTTATCCCCTTCCTCCCCTATCCCACCCCCTTCCCCTTGCTTCCATGAAGATGCTCCTATACCCAACTACTCATTCCCACCTCAGCGCCTTGGCATTCCTCTACACTGGGAAAACGCGCCTTTACTGGACCAAAGGCCTCTCCTCCCATTGATGCCAGACAATGCCATCCTCTGTTGCATATGCAACTGGAAGAGTCATCAAAAGTTAATTTCAAATCCCTCTGGATGCAAAGTGTCCATTTGGCAATTCACTGAACGAAAACAGCTAAGCATGCTTACTAATGCTGTCTACATGACTGCAGTGCACACCCCAATCTCATGACTGCAGTGCACACCCAATCTCCCGTGACTTTAGACCAGCCTAACCGTCCCTAGAACTTGCCACGGCTTGTTGATCACTGGTTGATCATCCCATCCTTACTTCAAATGAGAGTCTAAGAAAAGCAACATTAGAAACCCATTCAGTATCTCTGGTGAGTGCTGCCTTCAACGAGGTGACAGCCCTTTCAATCTGCCTGAGCCAACAAGGGAAGGAGAGCTCAGATTTGGAGTTAATTTCTCCCAAAGAACACTATTCTCTATCCCACTGTTCTAGGAGACCAACCACCTCACCATACAGCCATTTTATATGCATCATGGATAGAGGATATTTTTTCCCTCTGGTATGACATTTTGGCAAAAATATTTTCTGTAGCAGTGCAGTAACTGATTTTTAAAATCCTAATTGAATGCTCTGAGAAGGTGAGAAAGCTGTATCCTGTGTGAACCATTATCTGGCTGGCAGGTTTATCCTTAGTCTAACTGGAATGTACTTCTTTGAGGACAAGAAGTGGCATAAGACAAATGCACCATTAAGAACTGCATCTGAATTCAGGATATTACAAAGCAGCCAGTGCAGCAAAATTTGCTTAACTATGTTCCCAAATATGGAACATTTCTTCCAGAAATCAAAGTGTCAGCAGATGTTTTCTTATCCTTAGCTCACAAACTGAAGGGAATTCCTCTTGGTGGCTTATTATCAATTACCAATATAGTAGAAATGCTTTTTCACAGCTAAGCACTTTGGGAAACAGGGACAGAAAAGTACATGTTTCTTAATTTTAAAAGACAGGTTATTTATTCTTTTACTCCTTCAAATGTGTGTTTGAAGACTGCAATATGACAAATTGAAAATCTGCGTAATTGAAAATTTTGCTTCAATAAAGGATATTGGGCATCAAACTGAGTTTAGTAAGTTACTATTCTCCAATTCAATGTTTTAATGGATCTGAGTGGGCTAAGAGAATACAGATAAACACAATCAGCAGAATAGTACTGCAGTACTATAGAACAGTGTACTACAGTACTATAGAACAGTGTACTACAATACTATAGAACAGTCTACTGCAGTACTGTAGAACAGTCTACAGCAGTACTATAGAACAGTGTGCTACAGTACTATAGAACAGTCTACAGCAGTACTGTAGAACAGTACTGCAGTACTATAGAACAGTCTACTGCAGTACTATAGAGCAGTCTATTGCAGTACTATAGAACAGTCTACTGCAGTACTATAGAACAGTCTACTGCAGCACTGTAGAACAGTCTGCTATGGTACTACAGAACAGTCTACTGCAGTACTAAGTCAGAGGCTATGCTATCTATGATTCCAGATTTTTCTTTAATGCAAACTAAGGTGATATTTATCATAATAATGTTTTAATTAAATTTTGCTCATGTTACTTCATAATCTTAATGGCTTAAATTAGGGATATTTGGTGGTTCTAGGAAATAAATGGGGATGTTGTCCCAGCTATAGTACATGCAGAAAACCTTTCCTACCCTCTCTTCCTATACAAAACCAAGGCGACTGTTTATTCCTAGTTTTCTGCTGCTGGATGGGTTTGGATGCTCTTTCCATCTCTGTTGTGTGCCTGCTGTACAGGTGCAGGTTCTGTGTGCCCCACATTAGTCTTTACCAGTAAATACACATCACAAGGTTACTATCAAATTGGCTGGAAAGTATGCAGTAAAACATGAAGGAAAGCAATGACTTTATTCAATTTTTTTTTCATTTGGAACACTACTAACTTTTAAAATAATTTCATAGTCCCTTATACATAAGCCAATGAAATATGAGTTCTAGTTAAGAAAGAAGAAAGCATGATCTCTACATGATAAATCTAAACAACAAAGCAATCGTAAGTTCTTTTATAAGTTTTATGCCTTGTGTTCCATTTTGACACCATAAAGTGCATTTTCTGTCAACTGTGAGCAAATTTCCCTTTGCCTTTAATAAACATAGTGCATTAAGTAGCCAGTTGATGAAAAATTACAAAGCAAGTTAGCTAAAGGTGGGTCACACTGGACTACCACTCAAAGAACCAAGACACACAAAAGATGCAAGTTATACGTGGTGTGGCTTAGAGTACTCCTGTGCTGACGCATGCCACCTTCAGTAGCTGCCAAATGTGCCTTTAATTAAGGGGACAGGATTAGGGCAGGGGACTCGGGGTGCAAATATCTGGTGAAATCACCAGAGAATTTGTTTGTCAAAGTGACATGTGATTTTAGTTAAGATGTGTCTATGTATATATGTGTACTTGCCTTTGCTTAGAAGCATGGTTATTTGCTGAAATAATTGTTAAAAAATGCTCTGTCAGTCTTACTTTGATGTAAGAACAAAGTGTGGTCTGTATATCTAATAATGGCCTTTGTACCTAACCATGTTTGTAGGTGATCTTTGTATTCTATGTGCAGCAATATTTGGTTTGCGTTTAAGTGAAAATAATGGCTATTATTTTTCTGGCATTACTAAGATAAACCGAAAATAATAAAGAAAAATGCCTTATATAGCCCACAAGTGTTTTATTTTGCATGATCTTCCTTTGGGAACACTAATTCCTGTAACAAATTTAAAAGGATAAAGCAAGTTCAGTGTCAGATCCTGTTAATTGGGTATACACGGGCTGAAGTTTCAGAGGGCAGTTACACTTCCACAAGAATGTGCTTGGGTGGTGTAAGCAGCTGGTGTCACGACAACCGACTTTACAAGTCCTTTTCAGTTTGGCATGAAAGAACTTAAGGTTGTATTTTAAAAACTTTGTAAATATAGTTACTCAAAGTATACTATAAAATAAAAATATTAAACGATTATTAGGTTCAATCCATTTATTTCAAAATAAAGACAAGCCAGGCCTGGTGGTACAGGTCTGTGGTCCCAGCTACTCAGAAGACTGTGTCAGGATATTATTATTCAAGGCACACCTGGGCAACAGTGAGTTCAAGGCCATCCTAGAACCTGTCTCAAAATAACAAAGTAAATGGGGTTGGGTGCCACTCGGTGATAGAGTGCTTGCTAACAGTGAAGCCCTGATCTCATCCCCTGTACCAAAGACAGAGAAGCCAACAAAGAAGCAAGGCAAGTGAAGCCTGTGCAAGGGGTGTGCCAGGTCCTGACTGAGGCTCGGTGTCCCTGGTGCTCGGAGAAAGGCCCGCAGGGAGGCCTGAGATGCTCATTCCCAGTGTGTATTAGAGGGGATTCTAGGCCATCAGGTTTACTAAATGTTAGTAAATAAGACTAACAGTGATATTAGTGAGAGATTCTGATTTGTCCTTCAAATTAATTCTGGACTTTAACAAAGAGATTTGCCTGTTTGCTTTATAAGCAAAAGTAAATGCTAGGTCATCAAAGAGGAGAGCCCTTAAGTCTCAAGACCAGAACTAAGGAGGCCTTCTCCATGTTTGAGCCTGCACTGTTGCACCTCTGATAGACTACAAATCCAGAAAAGCAGTTTATGGTCATGAAAACCTTTTGGGACCTTTAGTAGCTTGTTTCATTCCCTTGAAAACTTGCATGGAATGTAGGACTCACTGTGGCAGAATAAGCGCGTGCTGTGGAGCAGACCTGTCTACCTTGTTTCCAGTGCTTGTTGGGTGAATGACTGGCATGCATACATCACAAAGCACTTGACACATGACAAGTAAAAGTATAAAGAATGTGTTCCCAGTTTACCTGCTTTAGAAAACTCTGAGGAGGCTGGCTATTGGTCCTGACATCCTATGGTTTGATTTAGGATGGCTTCCTATGCTGTTTATCACTACAAGATTGTAAACATTTGATAAGAGCCCATTTGACTGTTCAGCCACAAATAAATATTCATCTTTTATAGAACTGATGTTAGAACATGGGGATGAAGAAAAATCCATTTCATGGGCTTTATGAGCTAGTATAAAGATGTAGACAATATTTTGTAAGTAGAATATTGTATATTAAAAATGTAACTACTTCTTGACAGTGGTGACACATGCCTTTGATCCCAGCACCTGAAAGTCAGAGGCAGGCAGATCGCTGAGTTCAAGGCCAGCTTAGTCCATGGAATGAGTTCCAGGACAGCCATGGCTACACTGAGAAAGAAATGTCACTGCTATGAAGAGACAAAGGAGAACCAAAGACTAGAGTGTGACATTTAAATGTGATGACCAGTTCGCTTTATAAAGGCACATGAAGCCTTCCAAGAGGCAAAGTAATGAAACATCTAAGTGGCTAAGAGCCAGTTCAATAGTCCAGAGGCAGGGGCAGACTTGGTATACATGAGGGTACAGAGGTTACTAGTGCAGGTGAGAAATGAATGTGGACAGACTAGAGAGAAGCATCCTTGGGAGTTACCCCACTGCAGATCACTTAAAGCTTTAAAAGCCACTGTTACCATTCTAAGAGCCCTTAGAGCCATGGTTCTCAACCTGTGCATCACAACTCCTTTGAAGAGTTGAGTGACCATTTCATAGGGGTCACACCTGAGACTACTGTAAAATACAGATATTACATCACAATTCATAACAGGAGCAAAATTATAAAGTAGCAACAAGAATAATTTTGTGGCTGGGTCACCACAACATAATGGTTGCAGATTAGGGAGGTTGAAAAGCACTTCCTTAGAGGTTTGAACTGAAGAATGATAAGATCCAATTTAACACTCCCTGTGTATGGAGAATAATTAAATTAAGAGCAGGAAAAGGGAGGCAAGCCCAACAGAAATAGTTTGGACAAGAGCAGTGGACTGGAAATGAGGGTTAAGGGCTGAGTTAGGAATATATTAGATGACACCCACTTTACTACAGCCTGACCGTCCTATCAAAAACCACAGAACTGTCAAGGTCAACTTCAAGGTTTGGGGTCAGAGCAACAAGAATGAAGATTACCATTAACGGAGGTAGGGAAGATACTGTGGACAAGACTTAGATACAAGTTTGAACATTCAAAAAGTAAATCTGACATCTTCAGTCAAAAGGAAACCACAAATCCTGCACCTCCATCTCTAAATCACTGTGTGACAAGGAATCACAACTTTACTGGAAGCACTGCTATTTGGGGTTCTTGTAGAAACTTATTAGTTAATGGCAATATTTTGTGAAAATTTTAATATGAACACTAGATAATTTAATTGTCTCTTGTTATCTAAGACATTTAGACATTCATTCTTAGGAGCTTGCAATTGATTTTTTTTCTTGAATATCAAATCAATTTGCCAGTTTATAAGGAATACTTATCAGTGTATACATGCACTTTAATAAAATTACAATGTGTACTGCTTATTACAGAGACACATTTAGGAATACAAAAGATCAGCCTAGGTAAAT
Source organism: Micromys minutus (assembly GCF_963924665.1). NCBI lineage: Eukaryota > Metazoa > Chordata > Mammalia > Rodentia > Muridae > Micromys > Micromys minutus. Next base: position 86,125,680 of record NC_137972.1, on the reverse strand, counting down.
ATAAATACAGCTAGGTAAACCAAGCCCCAAATAACTCCACCCTAATGGGACTGGAAGAGTTGTGGGAATCTGGGACTCATAATGTCATCACTGACATTATGACAAGAAAGATGAGGTAGAGAAGCAGTCAGCCATCAGCTACCACAGAACTCCACTCCAGGAGTCCCACTAACAATCTAGTTTCAATCTCAGATGAGTTTAAACACAAGATGAAATAGCTCACCAAAAGAATCTTAGCATTGTAATCCACACATCCCTTTTTCTCAGAGGGTCCAATTCTGAACTCAGAGAAATACGATGCTCCTTGCTTGGGCTTGTATGTACTTCCTCCAAGGCTGCAAAAATTACTACTGGGACCTTCTAGCCCAAGAAAAATCGGCATCTCTGATGAAGTGCTTCTTTCTACCCCTCACCTGATCATTTCCTGCAGACACCAGTGACCAGAGGGCTGGAGACCAGAAGTAGAACAACTATCTCACCTTGACTTCATCCCTAATTCATCATTATGTCAAGTATCACAAGTCACTAAAGACCCCCTCCCTTTCAGTGTACAGTACTATCTAGAAAGATTATGAAACAAGCCAGGAGAAAAGAGAGTAACCTATTACTCTTTTAATTGGAGACTTAAAAAATATATATATATCGGTAAGAGTGGCATGGTATATTTAACTGATTTTGAAGACAGCTGTATCTTACTTCCTTTCTGATTGGCAATTTTTTTTTTTTAATGTGAGAGACTGAACTGACAGTGCTGATAAAAAAGCATCATAGTCTTGCCCTTGAGAGGACCTGCCTTCTTAATAGGAAGGTAAGACCACCACACAGGACCTCAGGAAAATGAGGGCTTAACCCAGATCTTAATGATCAGCTTAGCAAGAAGATCCAGAGCAAGGGTGTGAAGCAGGCCTGACTGGAAAGTGCATGGCTTACTGGCAAAGAAAAATCCCTTTGACATTAGTTTATTAAAGTTGATGTGATTTTATGCGGAACTGCAACAGTCAGGAAACTAGAAGCCTTACTACAGAGTGACCCTGCACGGTGCCACCGAGGACGTGGGGATCTGAGTGAAGACAAGTGCTGAGCCTCACCAAACTGTCAACAGTTCGTGCTAGGGATGCAGCTGGAGAGCTTAGAGGTGGCCCAATTAGCAGGGAACGGGACCCACTGGCAACATTACTATCAATTTAATAACGCCTGCTGGTGGTCTGCAGATGGAGACAAGGTATACTACCAAAATAAAATCTGAGGTGTATGATAGTTTAAAACTCTCTAGTAACCTACTATTTTGATGACAAGTGGGTTATGAAAGGAAGATAATTCTTATTTTTGTTCATAGTTTAGTTGTTTAACTCTCAACATCTGGTTGATTTGGAATTGTGCTTTAAACCATGCCCAGAACAATTTTAGCTTGATAAAAATCTGATTTTAGTGGTCTATTAACTTCCAGGAAATGAAAATCTTAGCTGATCTTTAAATATTGAAACTCCAAAAATTTGGTAGTAATCCTTTACATGTTTCACATATTTAACTGTAAGCTAATAGGTGTGTTCCCATTTAATCACTGGGCAAGGAGAAAGGTTTAATACTTAAAAATGAAGCATCCAACAATGCACTCCTACAGAAGCACTGTCTGAAGAAATCAGTGTGAATTCTTCGTTCTAAGCAACTGCCTTCCAGTGGAGTCAAGCAGTTTAAACCTCTTTGTCTTATTTCTTGCTGTTATGAGTCTGATGTTTCGTTCTATCAAGGAAAGGATACCAGCCATCTGGGGCATGTCTGGATTCAGCAGCACGCTTTATCACTTCAGAGCCAAGCAGGCCTCTCTCAAGTAGGACTGAGTTCTCTACTTGGACTATGAATGGTTCTATTCTTCATTACCTCCTACGAGACTCGAGTAGTACGTCCCCGAGTTATCATTCTGACCTGTGTTTGTAGTGACCACCTATAAATGAGACCATTAAAGAAGTGTTGCTGGGGTCAGCTTCAGTCTAGACTAAAGGAAGCATTTAGGGCTGGGGATGTAACTCGGTGGCTGAGCACTTGCCTGGAATGAGCAAGACCCTGGGTGCAAAGCCTTTGAACCTGGTCAGTCTGGGCTGGAATGGGTTTAACAGTCATGAGATCTACTGGATCTACGATTGTTGCAGTCCCCAACACAGCCCACACATGGAAAATATTTCTTTGTTTTTGGCCCCATCCCTGTTCCCTTTACTAATTTCCATAACCATAGAACAACTTGGAGAACTCTGTATCTTTAAGTTTTGAAGCTTCTAAGTTATAGTTTAAGGACAAATTCTTTAGAACTCTTAGATTTGTACACATAAAATTCGGTTCTGTTAATTCTATGCCTTATATTTTGCCTTGAGGTCTAGAAAGATATGAAGCGAGACACAACTGGACCCTCACACAGTGTGTACTAGTCTACGCACAGTGGGATGAATTCATGAACTAGGCATTAAAATTCTTAGGAAGCACAAAATTCACATCCATGCTAAAAATGAACATGCTTATTTTTATACTTGGGGAATAACTTCAAGGTGCAAGTTTTTGTTCTTACAAACATTTATTTTCCTCCAAATTTAGTATGTTTTTTTTTTCTGTAATGATGTGGAAAGTCTTCATTTCCCTTTTCCCAACTGTTGAGGTTCATAAAGCCAAGTCTTAACCATAGACTAATCTTCATCTCTTCAGTATCTTGTATGCTGATTTAGTTTCATATGTAAATATTTATATTAGTTTTCCTTAGGGATTTATACATTGATATATATATATTCCTGCAGAGATATATACAAGCTTTTACCCTCCTCTTACCAGTTGAAAATACAACTGTAAATGTATTTACACAGCTGTTCCTTGGTCAAGGTCATTTGCAAGAGCAAGTCGGTTTCTGAAGAAATCTTGTTTGGTGGGTGAAGGATCCATTGAGGGGTTCTCATTAGTTTTTTCCCTGTATTCTGATCCACTGGACCTAAAATCTCAGCACACAGATAAAGTACAGGTTGATTTGGTTTTAATTGTTTCCAAATATTTATCTATCCAAATTGTTTTGCATTGTAAAACAGTTGCCTCCTAGATCTGGAATCAGTTTTTAACTCCCCTGGATTTCAAACTTGAGGTATGTGTATCTGAACTTTGCAGTGAACATACAGCATTTCTCTAATGCTTCATGGGGCTACTGTGACAACTGCATATGTCAGTGTAGGCTGCCGTGTAAAAGCACCGTAGCAGGAGTAAAGCTCAAAAATACCTATTTTTGATTCAATGAAATAAATACTCCACAGGTTACCAAGGCCCTTAAATTAAAATGGTTATCAAGGGCCCTTGCTTAATCTAGACATTACATTACAAACTCTTGCTTTTGCTTATTTTTTATTTTTAAAGGAAAGATTTATTGAAACCAGCCACACATATATGCTACATTTCGTAGAATGCAGAAATCAGTACAGTTATCTCAATCACCACAAAGGAAACCAAGACTAATCAATAGTTAGCTCAGTCTGCTTGCCTGCCCAGTCAAGGGTGCGTTCTTCCTTTCTCTTGGTTAAACCAGTTAGGCAATCCAGTCCAGGTCTGTACCTTCTCCAGTCTGTTCATGTCAAAAGTCCTAGAGGGAGGAGGCTTTCTAGAAATAATCTCTTATTCAGCTAAACTGAAGCCCTCTCACTAATTTAAACTTTGAGCTTGAATGGGTAAAACTAGCCCAGTAACTAAGAACCAGGGTCAGAGACCTACTCAGAATGTATGAAAGTGATGTTCCGAAGCTCCCGGTCAAGTGAGCATTTCCTCCATATACTGTGTCAGGCAGGTTGTCCCTCAATAGCAGTGCAGGATTACTGCCTCCGAGTCCTTTCACTGTCACTGCTACTATTTTTGTGTCCCTGTTTGTTTTGGGAGATCTCTGTTGGTTACTCTCTCTCTCTCTCTCTCTCTCTCTCTCTCTCTCTCTCTGTGTGTGTGTGTGTGTGTGTGTGGTTGCTCAACTTTGGTGGTACAGGGGATCAACCATAGGACCCTCACACGCAAGGCAAATACTCTACAATACATCCCTGCCCCAAGTACTTGTTATTAATAATTATTGCTATTAATTATGAATCTGTATTTACTGAGTTTATTGGGAAGACTTCAAACATCCTTTTCTATTCTTCAAGTAAAATCACTGGCCCTACAGAAATACTTAAGATGTCTGGAAACCTGATAAGTGGACTAGATGTTTTTATTTTTCAATTTGATAACAGAACTGAAGCCATAGCTACCTAGCATACATCAACTTCTGGTTAGAAAGCAGTACTTTCCTATTATATCCTAACAGAGAAAAAGTATCTGGGTGGGGTAAACTTCTCTTTTCAGGGATCAGCCTAAACTCCCTAGAAACAGACTCACAACTTCCCTAAAACTCCAGGCTTGCTTTCAGCTCTCAGAACTACTGCCTCCTCCAGTTTAGATCATCCCTGGTTGGCATACTGTGCCCCAAAGGTTAGTAAGTTACATCCTGGCTATTCATTCGTTCCCTGTCTTCTGCTATGTGGGAGCCTAGAAGCCCTTCTTGGTTCAGGGCAGGAAGCAGGCGTTCAATTGCTACTGTTTATTTTCAATTGTTTTCCCTCATGAAAGTTTCTCAACAATTAAAGCCTTCACCTCACATTTTTCCTTTTACTTATATCTGATCTCTCCAAAGCCCAACATGTTATACTTTTAGGTTCCCACATGCAACTGTTTGGAGTTTACCTGGACATGGTAAAGCTTTGATGTCACCACCAGCCCCAAGGACCACAGAAATCTTCACCAGTTGAGTTCCCATTTCTGAAACAAATGCCAAAATCGCCCTGTCTAGTTTCCATAAACTCAGCTCAGACTTTTTTAAACTGCTCTTCTTACAAAATGTCCTTCCCTTTGTTTCCAGTACAAATGTCTACATTCCTGAATATTAATTACTAAGTAATTATGTCTAACTTACTAATTGACTTCAAAATACAGAATTCTACTGTAGCCATGATTCCAAGCTCATTTCACCTTTTAAAAGACAATTTTAGCTGACTTTTATAATGCTCAACATACTGTGGATGTATTTGGACTCTTCCAAAGGTGTCGGTGTAAATAAATCGGGGATGGGGGGAACCCTACAGAATCTAGGCAAAAGAGATAGTGTTTTCTTTTTATTCCCTTTCTTTGTAAAACTCACAGATGGCTTTTGAACACCCTAGACAATTTTGTCAGTGCACATTTAAGCGGATGCTAAAGGGACAGGTGGGAACTCTGGAAAGGGTACAGTGGCTGACAATATATTCTGACACAAGTTAACTTGACAGAAATGGAAATGGACAGAAATAGAAGGACCTTGTTATTAACTTCCTTCAAGTGACAGCAAAAAAGAAAACTGCAAGTTGGGTAGGTCAGTAAGTACAACTTTGCAACAGATAACCCTGAAAACACTGGAATGAGGAAGAGAGGCATAAGCAAGTGCCACAGAATATGCAACAGAGAAAGACTTGGTTCTCTGATGTCAAAGACTATCTTCCTTGAAGGAGTTCGAGTCAACCACGGCACCCACATTCGACTAAGCATTCTTTCAATATGTGATGTGCATTATAACTTGCAGCTATGCTACTCTTCCATTGAACTATAAGCTCCAATAAGCTGGAGCTAATTTCTTCTACTTGTTTTGTGCTGGGCAGAACCTACTACACTAAAAACACTTAAATACCTGACTCCAGATGAGCTAGTGAGAAGCAAGCCCAATCAGAGCCGGCAATCTAAACCTCTCATCCTTTTAAAGCATCCCCTCTTGAATTTGAAATTTACATAAGAAAACTAAATGCAATATGATAGAACTCAGAGAGGTAAAAGAAGAGTGGGCTTGGGATGGGTGTTAGGAGGTAGAAGAAATGTATATAAAAGAACGAACTCATTTTTAGTATTCTGCTTTCTATTCTGTGCATTGTTCCACAAGGAGGCAGATACAAAACCTGTGAGAAGACACCAAACAAAAAAGGGCTCTCTGATAATCAAATATCTAAGCTGCGGAAGTGCTCCTGACCATGTGTGAATTAAATAGATCTGAAGTAATTGGTGGAGTATAACAGCTGGACTAGAAATAATCATATAAATTACAAATTATTAAAAAATGAAAGAAAGGCTGAAGAAATATAATCATCATTCAGAGGCCATATTCTTTATCCTCTGCTGCCCACAGAATGAATGCTAAAACATGGAGGTTCTGCCTCTGCCCTGCTGCTCACCTGTTTGACATGGTCTCTCTCCCACCACTGTGCCCAGCTCAGAGTACTCACTTTCCCAAGTCTAAGAGTTATACACAAAGATGCAAACGCACTTGCCTAAGCTTTGATCACAGTCTGGGTTTAAGTCTTTGACAGTGTCCATATATACTCTACTAGAGGATAGCTTATCTTTCATCTGACTCTAAGGGAGAAGGGATAAAGATTCAGACAAGCACTGGCCACTCCTATTAGGCCTGTCCTAGTATCTAAGAATCACATTTAAAATTTGTAAAGTCATTTAACACTCTCAGACTTTAAGTTAGTAGACTGCATTCTGACCAGCGCTGTACAGCTTTGAGGAATCTATGACCTGGTATCTACCCAGGGCAACTGTGCCTGAGATGGAAACAATAAAAGGTTACCCTTTTCCTCAAATATCGTGGGCACTTTTTCAGAATATTTTTTATGATGTCAACTTGACTCTGCCTTTTGAATCCTTGTGGGCATGAGCATTCGGCCCTCCCAGCCTCAGAGGGAAGAGAACCCTTTCTCAGGTTTTCTGTTGCATCTGGTTCCATGCCTAGCTTCATCCCGAAGCAGCACTCTGGGTGTGTGGGGCCACCAGCCAAACAAGCCCCTATGGAACAAAAAGTGTGTCAGTGTAGAGAGGACCGAACCTCGGAATACTACAGGGGAGAGAGGTAGCAAGCCCCAAGCATGACACAGGTGGCTTTCCTGGGAGGCCAGGCTCTAGAATGATTCCAGTACAAGGTTTAGGGTCACCCGGCTTGCTGCCAACTGATTTCCTGACACACAAAATGGTTTGATGTTTTTCTACCTCTACCTCGGCTTTTACAATTATCTAGGTTTAAATCTTTAATAATCTCCATATAGATTTCTCTCGGAGGGATAGTTTACCTTTCATCCTATGCATTCCTGGCTTCAGAGTGCAAGTTCCTGTGCAATGTCTAAGACCATGTCATTTATGATCCTATATGCATGTCTGGAATTGTGCACACATACAAGAATGGTATATTCGTATGTGAGTTAAAGGCACAAGCCCTTCTCTGTGTAACACCATACACAAGTGTGGTCCCTAATAGACTTTCCATGCTCTACAGATGAAAATGCCAGAAGTGGCTATATTTAACTTGCTTCTTTAACCCCTGCCACATCCCAAAGACCCCCTAATGACAAAGCTGTGGTGAGAACACCTGCATGGTGCTGACTGTTCTAAACCAGATCTTGAAGCCAGGAAAACCTACCAGAGGAAGACTTGTCTCAGTGGCTCCACCTTCACCTCCACTCAGAGAATACTTCACATTCCAAGTACAAAGGACAGTGCCACTGTTGACAGTGATGTGACTAATGCAAACTGGTCTAAGAAAGGACTGAGAGAATCTTCTGACTTTCTCCCTAAGAAACATGTCCAATATTGCCGGAGGACTGAAGGCAACTAACCAGCATGAATCCGGAGAGCTACAGTAAGTAATCTGCATTATACCAAGGTCTGTGGGGGCTGGGAGCTGGAGAAAGATTAAAACCTGGCCTTCTCTAATATTGAAAATTGTAGGCCCAACAGCACACTCGTTTCTTGTTTTGGGTGATATAACTGATTATTCAGACTGAGCTACAATAAAGTCAAAGTATACATAAAGCAAATATGCACACTACAAAAGACTAATTTCTTGAGCAATCTCCCACCCAGTGTGGGAGGGAGTACTTCTCAGAGAACCCAGCTAGAATCACCCTGCTTCTATTTCAGACCACCCACTCACTCTCTCCTGGGCTCACCAGTTCCGGGCAGGTACACTGTCAGGGTTCTCCTCGTCTTCCTCCTCACTTAGGCTAGAGCTGTCCCCTGGAAACAAAGGGGCAAATCTCCTCCCTGTGCCTCGTATGACTGATAGGGCTTTTCCTTTTTAACGTGTCTATAATAAACAGGAGTTTGTAAAGGAACCAATGGTGGGTCTGTTGCCGGTTATTTCCCAACAGCTATCACTCCGTCATTATAAATGGCAGTAGGTGACAAACAATTGTTTCCTTCAGGAATCTTATGACTTAAAAATTATTCAACAGACTCAAGCAGTGTGAATCCTTAGGAGTTTGGAGTTCTTCAAAGGATTTACAACCTAATTCCAAGTTCAGACTGGTAAGTTGTCTACTTCTTCCCAGTCATGTCATTAGTAGTTATAGACCAATAAAAACCTAAATCCATAGTCCTAGAGAGGGATAAACAGTTCTTAAGCCCCAATCCCTAGGTAAAGTGGCTTGAGGGTCCAGCAACAGTCATGCATGCATTAGGTTGCCTAGCAAAACTGGAAGGAGACTGTAGGGCTGTGGTTAACTGTAGAACCGATGTTCTTCTTTCCTCTTCCTCCTCCTTCTAGTAACAACAGGCAAGGACCAACAATCAGACACCCACTTATCTTAACATCACCCTCCCACTGCAGGAGAATTAAACAAAGCATTAAAAAAAGAAAGCCAACCGCAGGCCTTCCCCACTTCTTCTATCAAGACCAGTATTTAAATCAACCAGTAACTCTACCTTCCAGGAGGAAGTGATTACCCAATCAGTTTCCAAAGGCAACAATAACACCTTCATTTAGTTTCTCTAATAATTAAAAAATAGACTTGAGATTGAAAACCAACTTAAAGTGCTCTCTGGTGAGAGGAAGTAAATAGCAAGCAGATCTCCCTAAGGGAGAGGAAGGCAGGTCTGAGGACCAGTGAAGTGAAAACAAAGGCTGGATTGCTGAATCACTTGGGATCACACCTCTCTTCCTTACTAGGGCCTGGACCTACCTCGCAATCTGCAGCATGATACTGGTCAAAATGCTTGCAACAATAATGCTTCATGCAACAATAAGACTTAGAATAAGGAAGAAATGTCTTTTGTTTCCCATCTAATATGGACACTCTGAAAGTCTTCGATGGGACTTGAGCAAAATCCATTCATTCGGGGAAAGCCCCTGCAGAGTTATCAGTACAAATTCCTAAGAATAATGAGGCCCGTGAGGACACAAGTGCTAAGAAGTCTGCAGAATACTTCCCACAGGTGGAAGACGCTGACTCAACACCCAGCTCCTTCCAGAGCAGATCACGCCCCTCTCAACCTATTTGCCAGGGTAGCCCCTTTGTTCACTCCTCTCAAAGCAACTTGAATGAGGAGGAAGGGTTTTAAGAAGTGGAAGGGAAACTGAGTTTCCTTCAGTTCAGAAATTGGCTACAAACACTAAAGTTAAAACAGTGGTGTATGGTCAGGCTGCTTAGCAATCTCTACTGTTAAAACCTCAGAGGGAAATGAGTTACAACTCTGTTTTAGATAAGGGCTACTCACTTCTTTTTAAAGAGCTTGCGGAATGAGCTGCGAAAGCCCCCTTTCTGGTCTTGCCTGGGATTTTGATCGCTGAAAGAAGTCTGTTCACTCTCTCTTTCTTCCTTTGGACAGAATCGGGTGGCATCCTCTAGGTGCATCTCCTGAAAACACAAAAAGGAATTTTTTTTTGTTTTGCTTTGTTTTGTTTTTTACTCTTTTCAGGAAAATCTGTCCTGGCTGTGGGAGGGTTCTTCAGTTTTGCCACTTGCCTCTCCTACTCCCAAGACTACCTGTGGCAGGAGAAAGATGACCCCACAAGTTGCTCTATGTCCTGCTTTGCTTTCTATTGCTGTGATAAATAAAGGCCATGACCCAAAAGCAACCTGGGACAGATTACACTTCCAGGTACCAGCTCAGCACTGAGGAAAGTGGGGGCAGTAACCTGGAGACAAGAACTGAAGCAGAAACCATGGAGAACCCTTACCTACTGGCCTATTCTAGGTTCGCTCAGACGGATTTAGAACATCTGCCTGGGGACAGCAGCCCTCCACCCACACACACACCCTGTGTCCTGGGACAGGGTCTTCCTCTATCCATTAGTCATCAAGAAAACGCCCCTACAGATCTGACTACAGCCACCTGATGGAGGCGTTTTCTCAGTTTAAGTTTTTCTTCCTAGATAACTCTAGTTTCTATTAAGCTAGCTGATAAAAGATTAACCAGTAATTTTATGACCTCAACGTGCTTGCTATGACACACAGAGCAACAATGAATTTTTTTCTTTTCTTTTCTTTTTTTTTATGTGTATGGGAATTTTGCCTGTTTCTATGTCTATGTACCATGTGCATGTCTGGTACTTATGGAGGCCAGAGAGGGCACTGAACCTGCCAGAACTGGAGTCACATATAGCTGTGAGCCACCATGTACATGATGAGAATTGATCCTGGGATCTTTGAAGAGCAGCCAGTGCTCTTAACCACTGAGCCATCTTTATAGCTCCCATAAATACAAAAAGTAAACTTTCTTCTGGCATCAACTATGTCTTGCTGAATAAGCGAACACATGACCCCTGGCAATGTTGGGTATGTTTCTCTTTCTACAAAGTAAGAAAGCGTAAATATTAAGGAGTTTTGTTACTGTTGTTTCACTTTTGAGAGGAAAAGAGATCAATTGGAATGCTCAATAATGTAATAATAGTTTTAAAGTTGTATTCATAATTCTGTGTTTTATGGGGTTAGAGGTCAGAACTGTTGAGAAATATCAACTCATGTAACTAAATTATAAATTATATGCTTTCAACTTACTCATGTAATTCAATCCATATTTAGATCAAAATTAAAAATAAAGATACTTTTTGTGCACTTATTTTCAAATTCGAGATGTATTATTATGTGCACATACATTTAAGTGCATACATAAGAATGTGTTAGGTATGTACAATAATATATTCTACACAAACAGAATATCATGAGTTGACTGTGATTCAAAAAGAATATAAAAGTACCTGCTTAATTTTGAGTAACCCTATTTATGGTTTGTATATGCTTAGCACAGGGAGTGGCACTATGAAAGGTGTGTAGCCCTGTTTGAGTAGGTGTGTCACTGTGGGTCTGGGCTTTAAGACCCTCATCCTAGCTACCTCGAAGCCAGTATTCTTCTAGCAGCCTTCAGATGAAGATGTAGAACTCTCAGCTCCTCCTGCACCATGCCTGCCTGGATGCTGCCATCCTCCCACCTTGATGATAATGGACTGAACCACTGAACCTGTGAGCCAGCCCCAATTAAATGTTGTTCTTATAGGAGTTGCTTTGGTCATGGTATGTGTTCACAGCAGTAAAACGCTAAGACAAAAGATTAACCAGTGTATTTGGTACCAGGAGTGGGGTATTTCTGTGACAGGCCTGACCATGCTTTTGTTTGGAAGAATGTGAATTTGGGGACTTTAGATTCAGAAAGCAGTGGAATGCTTTAAATGGTGCTTAATGGGCCATCGTAGTAGAAATATGGAAGACATTATTGCTGTGAATGATTTGAACTATGTAGACCTGGCCCAAAAGGTTTCAGATAAGATTTCAGTATGTGGTATACAGACAGTTTCTGTGGTCTGTATTGCTGAAGAATGTCACTGCTTTGTGCCCTTATCTGAAAAGTCTACCTGAGGCTAAGGTAGAGATTTATATTAACTACATTGACAAAGGAAATCTCAAAAAATTCCAGCAGAGACTTTATTCTCTGGTTAAGTCTCATGAAGAGCATTTTGAATAAGCATAGCAAGCTTAGAACAGAAAAATATAAAATATATGGTATTAAAGGGGCACCAGGAAGTGAAATGGAGCTGAATCCCGTATCAAAGGTATTAAGTTGAATTAAGGGAGCAGTGACCTTGGGGCACGATCCCACCCAGGTAAGTTTAGGTCCAGGTAAGGTAGTACAAGTCTTTAATCCAGGAGGCAAAGACAAGCAGATCTCTAAATTCAAGGCCAACCTAGAATACAGCAAGGTCTAGGTGACGAAAAGCTTAAACCCAGGCTTGGTGGACCACACCTTTTATTCCAGGAGACAGGCCTGCAGATCTCGGAGTTCAATGTCAATCTACATAGCAAGATCCGGGACAGCCAAGTTTAGGCAGGAATTAGAAAACAGAAAGCTAGTGATAATATGACAAGGGGCCATGTTCCACTCCCAGCAATCAGCAGAACTTGGCAGCTTTGGCCATGTGGCTCTGGCTTTCTAAAATAGAAGGGATTACCGGGACAATTGGTGCTGGTTAGCTGGAGCTACAAAATTAGTGGTGATTAAGAGACAAGCATCACTAAGGTACAATCTTCTGGAAAGTGTTTTCTGAGAGGCTGTGTTCCAGAGATAGCCAAGGTTGTACCTGGTGCTGCAGCTGTACTTGGTAATGTGTAAGAGTCACCCAGGTGGTAGTGGTTGTGAAGGTGTGAAGGGGTCATGGGGAGCAGTTGAGGCCTGGCACTGTGAGAGGTCAGAGAAGGCCATTGGTGAAGGTGCAGCCTCAGCTGTAGTTGATGGTGCAGGACTGAAGGAGTCATGCAAAGAATCTGAGGCCTGGTGCCATGAAGAGAACCTATTAAGAGGCTACTAGTAAAGCCTAGTTGCTGCAGAAGACCCCAGTGCACTGAACATGCAAATATCATGGGATGATCTTCAAGAACAGCAGCAGCAGTAGATCAGTGCTACAGGGGGCAGAGCTGGAGAAGTGAAGCTAGTCCTTTGGAGGAGCCCAGAAGATCATGTGTGGATCCCAGACATTGAAACTAGAAGCTGTAACATTGAAGTTGCTTTGGACACCCCAAGATGTTCCAGATGCCAGTGCTGTGGGCTATCTGCTGAGGAAAGCTGCTAACAGGGAGTGGAACCAGCCCAGAAGAAAGAAGTTTGTTTCAGTCAACAAAGATGAAAGGGAGCTGGAGATCTGATGACCACCTTGAAGTCAGACATGGAGCTGCAGAGTTTGGAGTTTGCCCAGCTGGTTTCCTGTCTTGCTTTGGGGATTACAGTTAAGTGACTGGATGAATGTCAGAAGAAACTTGGAACTTCTAACATTGTTGAGACTGCTGTAGACTACGTGGACTCTAGAGGTTGGACTAAAAGTATTTTGTATTGTGCTGTGTGTAGGTGTGGCCCCCACAGACTCATGTGTTTGAACATGTCTATGGGGGCCAAGGAGTAGAATGTGATGGTTTCTATATGTTCAGTACAGGGAGTGGCACTATTAGAAGGTGTGGCTCTGTTGGGAGGTGTGGCCTTGTTGGAGTAGGTGTGTCACTGTGAGTGTGGGCTATAAGACCCTCATCCTAGCTGCCTCTATTCTGCTAGCAGCCTTAGGATGAAGATGTAGAACTCTCAGCTCCTCTTGCACTATGTCTGCCTGAATGCTGCCATGCTCCCACCTTGATGATAATGGACTGAACCTCTGAACCTGTAAGCCAGCCCCAATGAAATGTTGTCCTTATAAGAATTGCCTTGATCATGGTGTCTGTTCACAGCAGTAAGACCCTAACTAAGATACCCTAAGAAGTCAAAGCAGAAAACACACCACCAGTGCCCTGCCAGTCCAGCTGGGTGGTTGAGTACTTGTGAGGTGCAAAGCATGGGCAAAAGGTCTTTCTAGGAAACAACTAGATCTGACTGAGAATTTCACTTGGGGTTGTAGCATTTTCATTTGGGGTTGTAGCAGCCGACCTGAAAAGTCAATGCGATGCCACTAAGATTCCTAATTTAACTATGGATACAAGTGTCCTGGTGGTTTAGTGTAATGTTTCTCAAAGTACACTCCTGGCATTCTAGGACCATCTACACTTGCTTTTACCTAAAAACAGACTCCTAAGTCCCATCCTGGAGTATCTAAAGCAGGAATCTCTTGTGTATACATAATTGTTATGCAGACTTAGATATGAAAGCCAGGAGTTTCACACTTACTGTTTGTGTATCAAACACCTATGAATCCTAAATAGTAGTTTCTAAATTCAGTACGTCTGTCTACAGATTCTGGATTTAAAAATTTATAAAATATGAGATCAATGCATCCACTACCACCTCTAAGACCACACTGTGGGAAGGTTTCCACAGCAGGGGGTAAATTTGAAGAAGCAGGGTGGTTTTGCTCACTCCAACGGACAACTTTAAGAATACAGTTTTACGGGTTTATCTTTTGCAGCTGAAGTCCCAATCATATTCACCTCAAACACAGATACACTCAAGCAGGCTTGTGTTACATACACATGCGCAAACATGTATATCCACACACAGCCCCTTCTTGCCTGAAATCTACATGATTCTTCCTTGGTGTCTCTTCTTGACCTGACTCATGTCTTCCCATGTTAGGGAATGCTGGACTATTGTTATTGCTTAGAGGTATGCCCAGTAAATAGTTTCAAATGTATTTCTTACTCTTTGCTTCTAAGATACAAAATTTGTTATTTCTAATATGTTTTCCCCTGATAATTGTTACAATTTTCAAAACTTTCACATGAGTTAGTGCAAAACCTCACATTTTTATGAACATGTAAAATAAAAACATTCTTTATAAGCAAAGTTCACTGCTTGAAGGATTGTGGTGCATGCCTGTGCCTGTCCCAGTTTGAACAGGTACTATTAATTCCCTACTCCCCCTCTTAGTGGATGGTCAAGATTGTATACAGCTGATTTGTCTCAGAAACTTTGCCCAACAGAATTTTTATAGTATGGAGACAAGAAATCAGAGCCAGAAGAAAAAGAACAAAACAAAACTCAGAATCCTGAAGAATGTCAGCGGCTTGGCTAGACTACAGTATTTGGTGCCCTTTCCCTTTGCTGGTTTGCTGAGTGTCCTCCTGGAACTCAGATGGGCAGCAAACTCCAGGGTTTGCCATGATCTCTATCTGTGGCCTTCTTTCCACCTTTCCATTAGGCCAAAGGAAAAGCATACCCAGCTGTTCTGTGCACAAGTGTCTTTTCTTTAAAGGTTCACTACCTTGCTCCCCCCCCCCCCTAATAGCTTCTAAGCACCTTTTAAGATCTAATTCAGAGATTCGAAGTATCTAGAGGGCATTCTGTAACCTCATTAACACAAGAGGGCCCCCACCCAGCACATCATAATTCTGTGTGCTAAGCCAGTAGTGTTTTGGGACATTCTGCACTGTTGATTTCAGAAGCTTCGGCAGTCGGCAGAGAGCCTGGTACACAGGTACTGTGTTTCCTGGAAATTAAATGTGTCTATAACCATCAAACTAACACTCTCTTGATGAGTGCAATAAAGGGTGGTGGCACGGGCAAGTGCTATCTCGTCAATATGCTTAATCGAGTGTTTCTGTTACACTGAAAACTTGTGTGTCTGCCCATGAATCTGCCTCCTCGTGGTTAGTAATGGAACATACTGTTAAATATTCCAAGGCTTGGAGACCCCAAGGACAGATATCAAAATGTCTTGACATTCGTTGAAGCTAAAGGTGTGTTTGAGTCAAGACAGCTTTTTTTTTTTTTTTTTTTTTTTTTTTTTTTTTTTTTTTTTTTT
Organism: Micromys minutus; assembly: GCF_963924665.1. Taxonomy (NCBI): domain Eukaryota; kingdom Metazoa; phylum Chordata; class Mammalia; order Rodentia; family Muridae; genus Micromys; species Micromys minutus. The sequence continues at coordinate 86,110,130 of NC_137972.1, read as the reverse complement.
GTAAGAAAGCAAGGGAAAATTAATTCGCTTTGCAACAAACCTCGAAGTCTACACCGAGACAGGGCAACATGTGTCCTCCCTAATACTGGAAGTGGCTAGCTCACAACGCTCGGTGTTCTGTAGGTTTAGGCCAGGAGGTGCATCAGGCAGGCCTACACAAGGAACACATTCCTTCACTCCTTAATCCATACTTTGTGTGTGTGTGTGTGTGGGGGGGTCCCTGCTCACCTCCGCCCTGCCACTCGCCTTCGCCTTCGAAGGCCACCAACCATGGCCTGTAACCACCGGTGTGCTGGCTCCGCCTCTGCCCTCTCCCTCCCCGGGGCTGGCCCTGACATCTAGGACCCGGGATGTCCAGGCGGGCGTCGGCTGGGTTTTACTTTACCCTCCTTACTTCCAAATAGGTCTGTTTTTCGCTTTGGGACCTCTGTTGGGGGAAGAAGGTCCGCGGCGCCCCGCGGGAGGCGGCAGCTGCGGCGGCGGGGCCGTGGGACGAGGGAGGACGCTCGACCTTGAGCGGCGCGCGGCCGCCGCTGCTGCTGCGCGTGCTGTAGAGGCGCGGGGCCACGCCCTCGGCGGGCGGCGTGCGCGGGAACTCCTTGAGCGAGCGGCTCAGCGGCTTGGCCTTCCCGTGCGCCTGCGCCTGCGCGGCCTCCAGCTTGTAGGCGCCGCTGCTGCTCGCCGGCGACGTAGCGCTCTTGGGCAGCGGCTGCAGCGCGTGCTCGGGCCGCTCGGCCTCCATGGCGAAGCTGACGGGCCGCAGGAAGCAGATGTCCAGGCTGGACTCGGAGGAGGCGGGCGAGCAGTTGTCGAAGAGCGCTGGCGCCTGGAAGGGCTCCTCGTCGTAGGGCGCGGGCAGCGCGAAGATCTCGCCCCCGTACTCGAACTCCTCGTAGCCGGCGGGCATGAAGCCGCGCGCGTCCGGCATGAGCTCGGACGGACCGCGCAGCGAGCGCTCCACGTTGCCCAGAGGCTCGGCGGGGGACGGCTCGAAGTCCATCTCCGGGATGGCCTGCAGCGGCCCGGCGAGTGCCTTCACGTCCTGCTCGGCCGCGCAGAACTGTGCCGGCGCCAGCAGGCTCTCGGGCCGCTCGTGCTTTCTGCCCTCCATCTCCCAGTCTCCTGGCTTCCCGGGCTGCATGCTCTCCATGAGGCTCTGCTGCTGCTGACCTTTCTTTGCCGGGGCCATCAGATGTCTTTAAAGGGGGAAACGGTACAAGAGAAACGATCAAATAGTGCTGAGCTCTTGCCGAGCAGTCGGCCAGAGGCCAGCTTCTCTCCTCATCTCCCAGGCACCTTCGTGGGTTGCCTACAATGCTCCACAAACTGACTAGGGGGTTTTCTCAAGAATCCCTGGATCTGCCTGGAAGAGTGGAAACAGCAGTCAAGAATGTCCTAGCTTCCAAGTACAGTCACTGAGACATCACATGGCCAGCAGACAAAGGCTGTCACTATCACTAGCCTAGTGGAAGCTCTGAACCTCCCTGCCACCAGGCATCTCTTTTCAATTTATGTCCCTGTCTTGCTGTGACAGAGTCATAGAATACTGGAAAATGAACGTGATACAACTAGATCTTTGCACGTAGACAACTGTGTTCCTGAGTAAACTGTTGAACTCTGGATGCTGATATAGAGGATAAACTTGTGTGTAAAATTTATATTTCAGTAATATACGTTTTCGTTTTCAAGGTTTAGTGGCTGTAAAGCATCTTGATTATCATCTCAACTCACAAAACGATGGGACGTTAAACACTATGAATTTGCCCAGTTCTGTGGTTTTGTTGTCTGGGAGCACATAGCAATTTTTATACAGTTTTAAAAGTGTAGGATGCTTACCTACTAGACAGACATAAATGAACTGCACACTGATCAGCGTGGTTATTCTACTTGTTTATATTTTAATTCTTTTAGAATTATATATGGATGCGTATGTGAGTACTAATACTGAACATTTTAAGAGATTGCAAGAACTCAATATTTACAGATGTGAAAAAAAAATGAACGGACTGCATCAGTGACCAATCTTCATTTCGGAAAGTGTAATAACAGCCACAGTTTGGCCTGGGCGCAATGTAGATCCCACCCCCCTCTATCTGTTGTACTTGAAGGAAAATATTTCACACTACTTCAAGAGTTGAAGTAATACACAAAGTGAATTTCTACTTTCCACCTCTTAGGGGTTTTTTTTGTTTGTTTTTTTTTTTTTTTGTTTTGTTTTGTTTTTTAAATGTGAGACAAGGCTCTGGCTATCCTGAAACTCACTCTGTAGTCCAAACTGGCCTTGAACTCAGATCCTCTGCTTCTGCCTCTGCCTCCCAAGTCCAGAGATTAAAGACATGCACCACTGCCTGGCAGTCACCTGTTAGAACTTTCTAAATTGGCCTCCTCTTTCCTTTTTCTGGAATCCAAACATCGTGATGATCGCCTGCTTGACTGTCACTATGGAAACAATAGGGCAAGGGAGAAGGTGGAGTTCTGCAGAACACATTTCTAATCCAGGGCAGGAGCTTACCTATACAAATTGTCTACAAGGCCAATACTGTTAATGTTTCCATAGCAACAGATGCTTACGTGACGGCGGGGGCAGAACTGGAAGTGGAAGGATAGGGCTGGAGCATTTCTTCTGAGTGGATCCCACTGTCACGGACAGCCTCCTGGCCTGCAGTGGGGGAAGCATCTTGGCCAGCATTGGCACACTGGGAAGCCAGCCCTTTGTACAGCTTTGCCATAGATGACCTAAGAGAATGGAAATAATAAACCTCAGGTTGTACAGCGGTGATTGGCTCTCTGACTACAGAGATTATGCTAAGAAGAATCGATGTGTCTCTCAGATCAAGCTTTCTGTGAAGAGTTTTCTATCCCTAGAGCCCTCTACAAGCTAGACTGCTTACATGATAGGCAGCTGGCAGAAAAGAGACTGGGAGTCTAGGGTGGGACTGAGACACGCTGTCGGGAGAGCACTGGGTTAGGAGATAGCTGTCTTTCTAGTTGGAAACCCCTAGAGGAATGATAATGTTCTCCAGACAGGCTGGGATGTTTAAGGAAACCTAGGCTAGATGGTGCCTACTTAAACTCTGTATATACTGTGAAATCTACTCAGACACATATGTCCCCAAGACTTTTATCCTCGCCACTCATTGACGCCTAACTTACTCTTCATCGTCTAGCCCTAAAGACTAAGCCCATGTGACAGGTTCATGGCTGTTGTGGTATATTCACTGGGTAGAACAGTACCCAACACATAACATGTGTTCAATAAATGTTTATTACATTAATGCAAGAGACAGTTCATTAAGTTGCAATCTTGAACCTGGAAAGTTCAGGCAAACAACTTAAGAGTCTGAGTGCTTTTCCTGTAAAGTTATTCCCACCGGGCCATAGGTGTGATCCCCCTGTGGCCAGCCTCCCCTATCCTGTTCCCACCAGGACATAGGTGTGTCCCTCCTGTGGCCAGCCTCCCCTTCCCTGTTCCCACCAGTTCTTTCCAACTCCCTTCCCCCCACCCCCTCCAGCCATTCGACACAAGTGACGCTGTGTGCCCTCTTCTCAGGCACCTCTGTTAGGTGTGGCACCGTCACAACCTTACTTTTTAAGCTTTTTCCGTTTCTGAATAAGCAAATCTTCATTGCACTGAAACAGCAGGGTATAGTGAGAGATAAACACTCGGAGACGCTGAACACACACAAGTAGTAGATAATAGTCGGGGTGCTCCTGCTCTGTAAACTTCAGAACATTCTGGATTGGGAGGGAAAAGGAAGCAACGTTGGACGGTTAAGCTGAAAGTTGCTTTATCTTTTCTGAGCTTCCCTTTGAGTTACTGTTAGTCCTGAAAACCTAAACAACTCGCTCAAACACACACTTCATCTAGCCAATCAGCTCAACCATCACATCAAAAGAAGTCATTCTGTCCTATTTTATTTGAATGTGACGTGATGTAATTCCATTAGAAAAGTTAGAAAGACCCAATAATTAGATGTATAAAATAACAGACATATTCTAACGATTATTTCTATAAGCAACACTTACAGGAGTCAGACCAGTGGTGAGAATGACAGGCATGAGGTAACCTTGTGGGACGGGAGGGGTGGATGGTGGTCCCTCCTATTATATCAGCTGATGCTACGGTTTGGATGTGGTTTATCTCCCTAAGGTTCTGGAAGTTTAATCTATGGTGTAATGATTTTTTTGACAGGTGTGGGACCTTTAAGAGTTGGGACCTAGTGAAACGTTTTTGGGGCTGACCATCCTCATGAAAGAATTAATGCTGGTTTTATAGAGTGGATTCTAATGAGAAAAAAATATAGTCACAGGAAAGTGAGCCTGGGCACCACCCCTTTACTTCTCTTTCAGACTGCGTGACCAGTCATTATTACTGTTGCTACCACTGCATTTACCATGAGGGGATCATTATAAACCAATACTAGCACCATGCTTTGGGGCCTCCAAAACTGTGAGCCAAAATAAACCTCTTCCATTTAAAAAATACTCAGCCTCAGGCATTTTGTTGTAGTAGTACAAAATGGAGTGAAAGCTCTTATATGCTACAGTGAAATAGTAACGTGATTTAAATTGCAAAAGCTAACATTTACCAACTATATAATTTATTTGATGACTACTTGCTATTAATAGGAGCTAAGCTCTTTTATATTTATTATCTTCTTTTGTTTTTATCACAACCCAGTTAAATAGGTATGGAAATGACCTGTATATAAAGGGAAGGACACTGAGACACAAAGTTCAGTGATCTCCTTTAGGTCTAAGAGATGACAGAAGATTTAAATGTGAAGGTCTATTTTCCTGGTGTCTGCATGACCTGGCCTTCAGCCCAAAATTTTTCCCTGCTAGATGTGTTGTCATGAACACAATATGGGACTTCTTTGGTCCTCTATGTCCTTATAAAAAACAGTGACAATAGTATCTGTTTTTGAAACTGTATAAAGGACCCATAAGATAATCACCACGAGAAAATGTTTAGAACCTGAAGCCATATCCAGGGGGAAATTTCAGTATTGATTCTGGGCTGTTTCTAGGCTGAGGTTAATCACAAGCATTTCTAAGATTTATCGCTGAGTCACTTAAGCTCAGTCAACCCTGAAGCCTGAACAGCTGGGTAGCAGGAGGAAGAGATGCTACTAGAAAGAGGTTGTTGGACTCTCACCTCCACCTACTCTACAGGCCTACAGGCTCCATAGAAAATTACATTAAGAATTTGTTCATGGGCTCCTTGTGGCTCTTCTGTGACATAAAGTATGAGCACTGTATGCTGGAACTGTGTACCCAAGCCAAGTTGAAGCCCTCGGGATAGTAGTGGAGTGGGCAGGTATGCAGAAATTAAGAGGCCGGAGGTGACATACATATGATTGTAGAACAGAAGAGGAGGGGACTGAATTAGGTACTTAGATTTTGTCAAGAGTGTTTAAAAAAGATCCTAGACCCCCAGAAGTAGAGATTGCTGGTAAGTTAGATGAAACATGGAACTTCAAAGACACGTATCATAAATCAAAATTTTCAAGAATAGATTTTTAGCTCATTTTACTTAGTATGTGTGTAACCATAACAACCTAAGCTAAGTGAATACTTCTTAGAAATAGCAATGGGTCCTTGCACCTTTACAGTATTTATTATTGGAAGCCAAAAATAATAGTTCAACGTGTAGACTGTTGGCTTGTCCAGCCAGGCTTACCTGCAGATGGATCAGATATTCGGGGATGCGCTGTACTATGTGGAAAAACAGGGTGTAGATATCCGACTTAATCTCTTCATCACCCTGCATGAGAGAAGCGTGGAGTCACTCTTCAATGCCTTGTCAGCTTATCAGATAGAACACCAGAGATTCTGCCCACCAGCGAGGAAATGCTTATTTCCAAAGTGTGTTCCCAGAGAGCATCATGTGGCTTTGATCTCTCACTGGAGAGGCCACATGTTCAGGGACATGCCCAGAGGGCAACACTTCCCCAACAGGGAACATAACGTATACTTCTTTTGAACTGATCCAAGTTTCCAAACTCTCCCTTCCTTCCCCACCCCTACACTGAATGCTAGACATTAGAAGTAGGTGCTCAGCAAGCTGTACTTAAATTGATGCATTGAGGTTTTCCAGCAAGTCATCTGCTACTAGGCTGAGAGTGAACAGGGCCCTTCAAGACTGGGGGCGGGCGATTAGAAATGCCTAGAATCAGAAAGCACAATAGACTCCCTCTCTGTACCTTCCCTTTTCCAGACATTCGAGAATGCTAGCAGAAGCTAGCCGTTTTCAGTATAGAGGTGTAGGGAGCCGTTTGTGCCACACCCAAACATGGCGCCGGCTTCCCGCCGAGAACTCAGCAAACAGCTGTTGCCCAGCCAAGAGACTTAATGCGCATGCGCCACATACGTCATAGCCCGCTCTCGGGGCATACTATTGAGTTACTGGAGGGCGCACCAATCAGGTAGCGACAGAGTCTCCTAGGCATATATAGCAGTGCATTTCTCCCCCACGAGGAGAAGAGGAAGATAGTGGAGAGATTTCGGGAGACCCCACATGGAGGGATGGCGGAGAGGTACCACATGGAGAGGGACCCGATAGGAGAGATTGCGGGAGGTCCCACGTGGAGAGAGAGTGGACAGAGAGATCGCACGTGGGAGACTGCACGTGAGAGGTCGCCTAGACAGTAGAACCCGGTAGGGAGTCCCCGGCTCAGAGAGAGGTTTCCTGCTCAAGAAGCCCCCTGCTCAAAGTGCTGTACAATAAAGGTTATCCGCAGAAGAATCTGTTTGTTTGTTGCATGCCTGTTCCTATCGGCGGGAAGCGTGGGCACATAGAGGAGTCGGGGAGGTGAGCTAGAAAGTAAGGAGCAGCCTCTCATCTCCTGTGAGATATGACTATGACCAGCGTTAGGGCCCTGACCTCTATTTTCCTGTTGACTTAAAATAACACAATGCACATGTAGACGTTCATATCAACCACCTAACATATCGCTGACATGGCCGCGCTTAAAGGGAACAGGATGGAGGCAAATCGCGATCTTCTAGCTTGACAAAGGATGATTGGAATCCAGTACTGAGAGTCATGTTTTCTGAGTCTGAAAACACACACAGCACCTAAGCTGCAATGCTGAAGAACTCTGGAATTCCCGTTTGCTTTGTCTGTAGTTTAGTGTAGTGGATCATTAAAGCATTGCGGACTACAGCAATGTCTCTGGTCCCTGAATGGACTCCTTTAACCAGAATAGGGCATCAGGAACGTGTTCAAGATTCCTCAGCCTGGAAGACAAGCTCACAGGACACACGCTGTCCTGGTGGTAGATCAGCAACATGATGTGTAAGCAAAGGTCAGCGTGTGCACAGAGTTAACTTACCTCCTTCAGCACCACAACGTGAACCAATGAGATGCATTCAGGTAAGTCTCTCAGGTAGGCAACATAATAATCCAAGAAATTATTCTTTAAAATAAACACAAAAATGCACAGTGAGAACCTGGAAACAGGAATGACAACATTTTTACAGTGCCATGGGCATAAAAAAGGAGAAGAATTCAGAGAATATTTTAACAATTTATTAACTATATTCTTTATTTGCTTTTCGAGGTTTTATTCATCTTTTAAAAATAAAGATTTGTTTTTATTTTATGTGTGTCGAGTATTTGTCTACATGTATATATGTGGCTCATGTAAGTGTCTAGTGCCCTCGGAGGTCAAAAGGTATCAGATCTTATGTAACTGGAGTTACAGATGGTTGTGAGCCACCTGTAACCTTTGACCATCTTTCCAGCCCCTTATTCGTCTTTTTAAAATTCCCTTGTTGTTGTTGCTGTTTCCTTGACTTTTAGTGATGGGACACAGGAATTCAAGGTCATCTTCAACCGCAACAGCAAGTTCAAGAACAGCCAGTGACCTATGAGACTTTGTCTATAAAAAATAGTTCGGGTTTTAAGATAAATATTACAATGTGGGAAACAAGATGCAACAGTTCTCCCTTCTTATCAAGAGAGTAAAAAGATAATGAGAGTCATGTCAGTTAAGGTATGTTTAAATCGTTAAACAATAAAAATACATTTATTATAATTGTTATTTATTTTTGGTTTTGGAGACAGGGTTTCTCTGTGTATCCCTGGCTGTCTTGGAACCCACTCTGTCGGTAAAGATGCAGGTAAAAACTGACTAACTTTAATTGCCTTACACAATATTTAAAAATAAGAACCTTTTGCTTAATTCTGGTCCTTCTTCCCTAAATAATAACTGGAAATATCTGAGTAGCTATTCTTTGCATCTAAACAAACGCAGCCTACATCAGCTGGTTCCAATCAGTCCAGACTGTTCCACCCTCAACTTCATGTACCACATGAGCCACTGTCTGGTCCTGGGGACATTTGGGTTTTCAACTTCTAATCTGAATATGTTCTCCGTGTAACACAAAAGAAAGTTTAAAATTTAGCACTCTTTTTCTAAGGAATTGAAACAAAATTTATTCAAGACAAGCAGCCACCCACCATATATTTAAAAATTTATGAAGAATGAAAATTATATATGAAAATATGTTATTCCTCATGCTTATTTCTTATGTATATATGGTTATATGCATGCTTGACAGTATATATATATATATATATATATATATATATATATATATATATAATAAATACAAGTATGATATGTATATACACATGTTTATATAAACTCACATACACACATACACATGGTCAATGGAGGCCACAACTATACCCCACGAAGTTGTGAATCAGAAGGCAGACGACATAACAGAGTTCCAGTCATAGAGAACCAACTTCCTAGCAAGCTGGGTGATGTCAGCAACATTGGGATTCTGTAAACCCCACCCCTCAGTTACCTGGCAACAGTCAGGTATGCTCCACCCCAGTGACCTGACACTATAAAGGGGGCTGCTTGTCCCCTCCTCTCTTTCTTGTTCTCTTGCTCCTTACCCCTCCTATTCCTCTTCCCTTCCCTCCTCTCTCCATGTGCTCATGGCCAGCCTCTACTCCTCTATTGCGCGCTCTCTCTCTCTCTTTCTCTCTCTCTCTCATTCTTTCTCTCTACTACCCTCTTAACTTTCCCATGACTTGAATAAACTCTATTCCGTACTATGTGTCTGGCCCTTCATGGGAAAGGGATTCCCAACAGGGCCCCCCCCCCCAGAGGCATCCCCTTTGCCCCCAGACCTCGACGCACCTCCATGGGCCATATCCTCCCTACTCTCTTCATCCTTTTCCTAACATTGGTATCGAAACCCAGGACGTCATCTTTTAACAACATTGGTGCCCTGTGACCTTTAACTATGAGCAAAGCCTTTGAATCTCTATAAACTACCCTATTAACTGCAGTATGAAAGGTTAGACTGGGTCTCAGGGCCTCTTCTAATGTGCTGAGTTCTGGTTCCCCATTAGGAGAAGCAGATGAATGAGACACAATCCATCCAAAGCATGTAGAGAGGGCACTTTACCTCATCATTTGTCAACTTCAGGAATAAGTCTCCGAGGACTCCTTGGCGTGGCCATTTCAGGACCCTCTCCTGCAGCGCATGAAGCAAATCCAAATGCTGCTGAATAAGATAGCGCAAGGAGCCGGGAAAGAGGCTGGAAACAACCAAGGAAGAATCACATCCTCAGACAACAGATAATGCCTCCTTAGGATGCAAAGATTATGCAAATGCGATTGATCACACAATAAAAAAGTTTCATGTATCTCCTGCTCAGTAGACATTCTAAAGGAAATCCTTTTTAGTGTTTTAGATTTCAAGCTGACTGATACTCAAACAATCTATTCTTGGCTACTGGCTAGAATAATGCCACTCGGGTTAGTGGTACAGTTTGGTAAGGCTGGCAGATAGAATTCAGGGAGTCATGTCAATGAAGGAGTTCACATATCCCTTTATAAAAATTGTTATGTATTTAATTTATAAGTGCTTTGCTTCATATGTATCCGCATGCCAAAAGAGATCATCAGATCCCCTTACAGATGCTTGTGAGCCACCACGTGGTTGCTGGGGATTGAACTCAGGACCTCTGGAAGAGCAGCCAGTGCTACTAACTGCTGAGCCATCTCTCCAGCTCACACATCTTTTTCTTTCAGCTCCAAAAAGGCATGGATAGCCTGCTGTCTGGACCCCCGCTGACTATAGACTAGGGCTGGTCAGCATTTCTTAGTGTTTCACAGAGCCAATGGAAAAGTGAGAAGTCAGAGAAGCCTGGAGCGGAGAGAAGGGAGACAAAGAGAATCATCTAAGGGGAAAGGAGCTCGAACAGAGAAGGATGGTGTGAGCAGGAGCTGACAGGAGCAAGACAAGAGGAAGCAGGAGTCCATGCAATCCACTGTACAGCAGCCAGGACCTGACTGAGCTCTAATTTGATGCTCAGGACGCCAAGAACATTTCCTCGTGCTTTCAACGCAGTCAGCACAGATGCACCTGCCTCTGAGTGCTGAACTTAATTAAAAACTTCCCAGCGGCGTGATGGACATTATAGATCACCTTGATTAGTGGACCATCGAGGTGATCTGGCCACTAGCAGGCCTCTGCATTAGACAGGATGTCGATTAAAAGAAGAGGTTTTGTCTGGCTTCCCCCGCCCCTTTTATAAGCAAAACAAAGACTTCCGTGGAGCTGCATCTCAGAGATGAGAAAAACACCAGACTAGGGTAGTGAGCTCTTATGAAAGGTACAAAGAAACCTTCGGCCGACTGTGATCCATTTTAGATCTCTGCTCCATGAGTGCTGGTATACACAGAGCTGGCTGGCTCTAGGACAAACGGAGAGGCTTCTGGATCTTGCTCATAGCGAAGCATCCTCTGAAGACATAAATAGCCTGTTCAGACCAGAGAGGAATTTGGAGAGGATCTAGGAAACACACGGGCTAGGAGAAGAGCAGAAGCCTAGAGAAAGCACACTGACCACACTAAAAGAGCAAAAGCTGCATCAATGCTGCGTCAGTAGGTCCAGATGCAAAGACATCCCCCCACCCAGAGGCGGCAGAGGGCTCCAGGCGACAGCCACAGTGTGATAATGAAGTTGCTATACCACACTGAGGTCTGACTTTGGGGTGTGTTGCCCACATAAATTATGGGATATATTCTGGATTATCTTTCCTCCTCAGTCCCTTTCTTTTTCTTTCTAGAATAGCATCTTCTGCTTTACTGTAAATAATGTCCCTGGTAAGCTAGAGAACTGGTACCAACCTTCTTTTGGACTGTCACTGGATAACTGAGGTTCCAAGGACCGGTTAGGAATGGCTAACCCTTGTGTCTTAGTTAGGGTTTTACAGCTGTGAACAGACCATGACCAAGGCAACTCTTAGAACAATAACATTTAATTGGGGCTGGTTTACGGGTTCAGTTCATGATCATCAACACGGGAGCACGGCAGCATCCAGGCAGGCATGGTGCAGGAGGGGCTGAGAGTTCTCCATCTTCATCTGAAGGCTGCTAGCAGAATCCTAACTTCTAGGAAGTTAGGACAAGGATCTTAAAGCCCACAGTGACACACCTACTCCAGCAAGGCCACACCTCCAAACAGTGCCACTCACTGGACCAAGCATATACAAACCACCACACTTGCAACGACAGTGGAAACCCATGTTTCACGAAGATCAGAGACTTACAGGGTAAGAAGTAAAGTAAAAGCACCTCCCATCGGTTTCAATACTTTGCAGACCTGGCTCTCCCACACAGTATTCAAGGGTTCTGTGGTGGTTCGAATATGCCTAGTCAGGGGTAGGACTACTATTAGGAGATGTGGGCTTGTTGGAGGAAGTGTGTCACTGTGTTAAGCGGGTTTTGACGACTTCTAGCACTCAAGCTCTGCCCAGTGAGGAAGACTTAGTCTCCTTCTGGATGCTTTTAGATCAAGATGTAGAATTCTCAGCTCCTTCTCCAGCATCATGTCTGCCTGGACACTGCCATGCTTTCTACCATGATGATACTGGACTGAACCTCTGAACCTGTAAAAAGTCCCAATTAAATATTGTCCATTATAAGAGTTGCCTTGGTCATGGTGTCTGTTCACAGCAATGGAAACCCTAACTGAAATATGTTCTATTTTTTTATGGCAATATGCATAGTTCCTATAGCCTTAAAAGTTCTCTCTCCTCTCACCAATATACTATTTAAATAATAATAGAAAAAGAAAAAAGCAAGATAAAAGCCAGCAAGGAAAACCCTTGCTATAATTTTAACTTAGTTATGTTGTTCTTGATAATTCAGCACTGGGCCAAGATGATTCCCGGCTGTACGAACAGCAGATCACAGCCCTGCTGGATGGTTTATTGGCTGGCCTTAAGAGCAGCAGGTTACAGATGAATGGGTTTGGATGGTTAAGGAGCACAATCTGTAAGACAGAGCTCATCACCTCTTGGTAGATGCGGTTCTGAACTCTGAACATCAGGAGAAACGAAAATCCTCCCCCAGGTGTTCCCAGATGCTCAGAGTCAAGCAACGCCAGAACAGTAACTTCCGTGACATTCTCACACATGACCACAGTTTCCACCTAGGTCTCCTCTGGCTGCAAATACCCTTCCAAATACACAAGGCTGCCTGAAGGGACTGAGGACACTCTTGAGCACTTCAGTGTCTCCAGGGAAAGCCTAAGGCTATGTTTTGCAGGTCTGAGAAGGGGCGGCCATGTCAGAGGTCACTGTCTTCAACGAGGGGTGGAAAGTGCTGACACCTTGTCATCTGTGATGAGCGAAGTCACCAAGTAAATTCTCATGAAAAAACATTGCCGATAGATCTATTCACGGCGCATCAAGTTTTCAGAAAAGCATATAGGAAAGCAGATGTATAGTGAGGAAAAGAAGATGGAAGAAAAGGCAGCACAGCCCGACCTAAAACCAGACGATGCACTTTCAGTTGCAATGCTGAGTAGAAGCTCTGCGCTGCTTGAGTAAGGAAGAGCACCAAGGGTTACCTTGACAACCAATGTGAACAGCATTGTCATGTATACGACAGAATAAGGATACCCTTATTTATGTAGCTTTGAGCATCTCTGGTCCTTAGTGTCTTCCTCTGAGAAACAGACATCACAAGGCTCTGTGGATTTCTTTTCCAGCCTGCAGGTAGTGCCCAGGGCCTCCTGAATGGTATGCAAGTGCCCTGCCTCATGGCAATATCCCCAGTGCCGGGGAAGAGTCATGAAGTTCCTGATCAAGTATGACACATAGGACCAAACATACATTGTTCTTTCCCACTTTTACCCCAGATCCCCAATTTTATGGAAACTAGAAAAGAAAACTAGTAGGTACAGAAGCAAACCCACACGAAATGGTAGATTTTCTTTCCATCGAATCATTTAAACTGAGCAGGTACTTGTGGGGAAAACAAAGAAGCTTCAGTCCAGGACCTTCCCACAGTTCAGGAGGAGAAGGTAAGTCAGGCTTTAGTGGGGTCTCTGAATGAGAAGTCAAGTGGCCAGATGGGGTAAAAAGGAACAGAGAAAGTCTAGGCCACTGTGGGAAGATGAAGCAACAGTCATGTGTGTTTGCTGTCAAGGGCTTGCAATGTCATGTCAGCCTTCTGTTATTTATATTTTGTTCACCAGCATCTTGCAGTGGTAAACTACAAGCTCGTGGTGGTGGTCACTGGCACCGCAAGCACACGGGTAGCTTTTCTCCTTGGAATTCCTCTTTCTATCCGAGCCCTGCCAAGCCTTAGACTTCAGTTTCTCACCGAAGTCATTGAGATAGGGGTGGATACGTGGGTGTTTGTGTTTGGGCAGGAGGGGATATTGAACGGCTGTAAAGTCAAGTAAAATGAGAGGAACCAGAAGAAGCAGAAAATTGGGAGCTTCCTTAGGTAAATTCATAACTGATGAACCACCGTGGAATAAATACTTAAGGTAATAATGCCACGTAATCCAGACTCCCACTCATCAGGATTGCTCTTTTCCTCCCTTCATTCTGAACCAGCTCTTCTTCATTAATTAGTCTGCTCCTCTTTCCTGTTGTCTCCCAGCAGAGGGAGTCAGGAGTATATTGTGACATCAAGGCCAGCATGCTGGAAGCACAGTGCCACACACACACACCTCGGTGCACGCTCTTACACAGTACCTGTTGCTTCAGGATCATCTGGAGAAGAGTTCTATCCCTGTATCATTGTCTGACGGCTTTTGTGTGGAGAGCGCTCTTGACACCTCTGAACAGTTGATGGCGGAGTAATATTAATATTATCCCAGGACATTTTGGGGCTAGACAAGGCAGGAATCTGGCTTCTGTGCTATGCCCTGTAAGGGCTAGTATCAAGCACATCTACATCTGAAGTTCAGGGCAGGGTCTTTTAGAATGTGGCATAGGGAAGTACATTCGTATTTGTAGCTCCAGGCAGCATTCTTAGGAATGCAGCTCAGGGCCAGGTGGATTTCTTAAAGTGGGCACAGCAGTATCCATTTTTGTCTCTGACCTTTTCACCTGATCCCCAGTAAGATGTTTACAGGATCATTGGTTGTTATCTTTCGTTTGATCCCTGTCTCAGAACCAACGTTACCATTTTTGCATGTAATTAAAACAATTTAAAAGGAGGACAAATAAAGCCAAGCTTTGCTTCGGTCATGAGGCTTAGGCCTCAAGTCCGGCCAAAGTCAAATTGCAGCTTTAACTAATTTGTCTTTTTCTTTCAATCCTCACGCCGGCTCCGGGTGAACCTCTTGAGAGCCTGAGCTGGTGTCGGACACTTTTGGTACTCAGAGCTCTGCCAATCCATTTCCTGAGACTTGGTTGAAGTCTGCCATCCGTGAGGACACATTGTGTCTCACTTTAAATTCTGAACTGACATAGACTGAAGAGCCTACAGACTGTACTAACTGCCTGCTGAGGACTGGTTTGAGACCTGCTGCCACTGCCTATTCTCCTTGCAAAGACTGTTTCTGGAACTCTCTGGGCCCCAGGATTCCCCAATTCGCAGCAGTGAGTGACTTACCTTAAACCCTGCAGGTCTTAAAAGCAAAGGCAATGAGCAAAAGGTACCTTCTCTCCTTGGGGTTCCTCTTTCCATCAGAGCCCTGGAATGTCGCCTTTATCTTCAGGATCAGAGAGATGTTGATAACATATTTCCGTTCGGATTCAAGCAGCTCCAGAGCCACAGTTTGCCTTTTTGCTTTAAAACAAACACAAAGGAATTTGTTGTTAAGCAACTCCTCCTCTGGACACTAAGCCAGACAAGAAAGAGATAAAAACACATGGAAAGCTCAATTAGCAGTGTGTCCCTGGCATGCAAGAAGACCAGTTCCAGCACCAGAAAATGAGGCTTGGTGGTGCACAGTTATTATTCAGGAGCTGAAGGCGGGAGGCTCAGAAGTTCAAAGTCACGCTCAGCTATTTAACCAGCTCAAGGCCTACCTGGGCCCCTTGAGACAAAAAAGAAAAAAAAAAGAAGAAGAAAGTGAGGAAGTAAAAGAAGTGAGGGGAGGAAGGAGAGAGGGAGAGAAGGAAGGAAAGAGGAAGGGAGAGAAGGGAGGGAGGGAAGGAGGGAGGAAGGGAGAAAAAGGAGGGAGGGAAGAAGGGAGAAAGGGAGAAAAAGGAGGGAGGGAAGAAGGGAGAAAGGGAGAAAAAGGAGGGAGGGAAGGAGGGAGGAAGGGAGAGAAGGGAGGGAGGGAAGGAAGGTAAACAGGCATGGGTATTTGGAAAATAAACAGATCAGAGGTATGAGATTCACCAGCAACCAAAGGCCACAAAATCTGTGTCTATAAACAGAGGCGCACTAAGAAGTAGAAGATGCTGAAGGACTAGAGGCAAATGCAGTAAGTCTGAACAAATTGTGAGAGTTTCCAGATCACACTTGCAGACCGGGGTGGGGGTGGGGGCTCCTGGCTTCACCCCATGAGAAATGGGAGATGGGAGAAGCTGCATGAGGGAAGCCTGAGATGAAGAAAGCAGCAGGGTGAGGAGCTAAGGAGAAAGTCTCCTTCGCCTTCAGGTCCCAGAGTGTCCGGGTTAAACACTCGTGGCAGGAGACAGGTACCCTGCCACCTGACACACTGGACTTCCCAAGTGGGACCTGAACCCTAAGGGATTGGCATGATCACTTACTGCTATGTAAATTTTCTACATAATTAGCATTCCTATAATTCCTATAATAACCACTGACAAGCTTGGATAATACAAAATGCCAGGTGATTTGGGGTTCCTTCCTTCCATCCTTCCTTCCTCCCTTCTTCTCAGGGTGTAATCATTCTTAAACACATAAACAATTAAGGATACTGAGACATCTGAATAATATTATACCATAGGAAAGAGAAAGAAACACACAAACATATGGGAAAGTAAATCTTTGTCAGAAGCCATCTAGGAAAGGTGAAGATTTCCAGTGAATGCTCTGGAGATGGCCCACTGTTTTACATGAGAATGCAGGGTTCTCAGAGACTTCTTCCAGGATCGCATCTCCCTGCTCACATGCCTTTCCTGTCACTATTCCGTAGACTAACTGCTCCTGGGCATCAGCTCACTCTGTTGGGCAAATTCCCGGAAGATCAACATGAAGATGAACTCTTATATAGTAATGCGTAAACAAAAGGATGATTTCATAATTTATGATAATGATTTTATATAACCCCTAAATCTATACAAGTAATCTCAAGCCCTCTATAGAAGAAAAAGTGCAAACAGGGCTCTGTAAACCTTTGTGTCACAGGCTATTTGCACTAGGAAAAGAAATCAGGCTGTAACAAATTTACAATCAGGGAAAACATTCCTTCTAGGTTAGCTGTGAGACCATTATCTGGTAACTAAAGGTCATAAACTGGAAGTGGACAACTTATCGTAAGTACAAAGACAAAAATACAACACTGACTAGTTTGTATTTATACAAAACTTCAAAACAATAAGACACAAGGCAGATCAGATGACTGTCTCTTGACAAAACCATGCTAACTTGTAACATAAGAATTGTTGCTTTAAACTTACAATGAACTTATGGGGCTGATAACAAATGATAAATGTTTAGTCAAATACTAGTCTTCATGGAAAGACAAATAAACAATTCTGTTGTAACTCCTTAAGTCTTATTGATCTACAGCATAAATTATTGTCTTAAACTTACTCTGAACCTATTAGAATGTAAAAGTATTTAGAAAAATCATGTAATCCATTACCCTGTGTAACTGTTCTTCCTGGTAGTTGTATGTGGTAAGATTTCTTTTCTTTTCTTTCCTCTCTGGTTCATGAAGAGTTAATAAACTCTAAGCCTAGGCTGGAGAGATGGCTCAGTGGTTAAGAGCACCGACTGCTCTTCCAGAGGTCCTGAGTTCAAATCCCAGCAACCACACAGTGGCTCACAACCATCTCTAATGGATCTGATGCCATCTTCTAGTGTGTCTGAAGACAGCTACAGTGTACTCATATATAATAAATAAATCAGTAAATCTTTTTAAAAGACAAAAACAAACTAACAAAGTGCAAGCCTCTGGCCTGGCCAGCAAGGGGCCCTTGAGCCAGAGAGAAAAGATCCCTAGCAATTAAGCTTTTCTTCTTAATCAACCCACCCTCCTCATCCTCACCCCTCACCGTCCTCCCATTCCCACCCTGCTGCTAACAGGCAGAGTTAATTATCAGAGTTAATTATCAGGCCAACTCTTTTGCCACAGAGTAGCAAAGTTACCAGAAGACAGACTAGCCAAAGGTAAAGCAGCTTTGGGCCCTGATTGCTGACTCCATGCCTCTTCACCACCTTCCCCAGGGAAACTCTGTGGTGCATGGCAAATCTTACAATTACTGTTCTCAAAAGGATATGCAAAATATTCTAACCATTTAAAAATTACTGAATGCTATTTTGAAAGAAAAAACTCCTTGACTTTTTTTTTTTTAACACAGAAAACTTTTAAGAGCAGATCAAGCCAAAAACATCTCCCTTCACCCTCAGGAGAAGCCAAGTGCAGAAGGAAAATGTGCTTTGAAATGGTCCATGAAAAAAAAATGAGATCAGGGAACCTAACATTTAATTAGAGTTTCAAAGAAAATGGAAAACTATAGTTGAGACGATATTGCAAAATTAATAGTGGAGGGGAAGGCATTCTCATTCCAAGACTAGAATAAAGGGTTCTTTATTCGATGCATAAATGATGGAAAGATCACACATCATCTTACGGACCACCAACCACATCCTTGAGAAGCTGTAACACTTTGGGTTTAAAAAGATATCAAATAGAGGGGCCAGCAAGATGGCTCAGAGGGTAAAGGCACTTGCTGCTAAACCTGAGGATCTGAGTTCTACACGCGGAACCTACGTGGTAGAAAGACAGAAATACTGTATAACATTCAAAGAACTAAAGATGAGAAGGATCCTGGGCGAACCAACAGCAACATTTGGAGCTGAAAGACAACGCAAGAACTGCTTCAGACTGATGAGAGAAAACGGTTTTCGGTTAAACCAGGATGACAGCCGTGTCATTGGCCACAGTTGGAATAAGGTCTCTAAGCAAAGCAAATAAAAGGATATAATGATTTAAAACAGATATATATGATAGAGTTTTTGTTACATGGAGAAAAACAAAAATCTTGCGACTGCTTTTGAGCAGCCATGTGGTGCTGGAATCAAATTCTGGAAGAGCAGCCAGTGCCCTAAGACACTGAGCCATCTCTCCAGCCCTGGATTATGGAATTTTAAAATATGATGGAGGCAGGAGAGATGGCTCAGTGGTTAGAGCACCGACTGGTCTTCCAGAGGTCTTGAGTTCAAATCCCAGCACAAATGGTGGCTCACAACCATCTATAATGAGATCTGATGCCCTCTTCTGAGGTGTCTGAAGACAGCTATACTATACTAACGTACATAAATAAATAAACCTTTCTGAAAATATGATGAAGACATTCAGTGTGGTTAATGAAAAAGAATGAGCTTCTGAGTGGATTACATGCAGCAATGTAGCAGAATCTCAAAAACACATAGAGAAAGAGACTAGGCACAAAAGAACACAAAGTATTATCCCATTTACGAGACGTTCAAGAACAGATGAAATTTTACAGTAGTCGCAGTGGTTCTTTACCTAGATGTTGACTAAAATGAAACATGAAATAAATTCCCAGCATAGCAGAAATATATGTTGATCTTGACAGTGATCACAGCCAGATTTTATATGGAAAAAGTAGAGCTAAGAGAGAGTCCGTTCTCGACGCGCGTGGCTCTCAGGGGACTGACAGTGCTCCAATGGCTGGCCCCACACCCTAGAGCTTATGGGCAGCACAAATTGGATTATTTTATAAAAACAACACAAAATGATGACACAAATTAGCAGAGGGTAGAGAGTGAAGAGTTAAATCTGGGAGGAGTTGAAGGATGTGGTAAATATGATGAAAAGAAAGTGTATACAATAAAGAAATAATTTAAAAATTTTGTGGTCATAAGCTAAGGCCTACAAAGATGCTCAGGTGTTATAGTCACACAACCTCCATGCTCACACAATAGCCTACACTATGGTAGCACACACAACTGCACATACACACTCCATACAGACATACACATTAAAGTGCTCTTAAGTTTAAATGTGAATTTTACTCTCTGTAAATAAACTTTAAACAGAGTATTATTTATAAAATAGCATAAAATATGAAGCAGGTTATGATGGTGTGAGTGAAAATGACCCAAAGGCTCATGTACTTGAATCTTTGGTCCCCAGTTGGTGGAACTGTTTGGGAAGGATTGGGGTTATGGCCGTGTTGAGAAGGTGGTGGGCTGGAGGTGGGCTTTGATGTTTCAAAGGACTCATGTGATTCCCAGCGGGCCAACACTCTCACACACACCCTCTTTCTCTCGGCCGCATGGCTGTGGGTAAAAATGTAAGCTTCTAGCCATGTTAGCCTTTGCTCTAACATCATGGCTTCTATCCCCCTGAAACTGGGGTCAAATTAAATGATTCCTTTTATAAGTTGCCTCAGTTGTAGTGGTTCTATCACAGCAACAACAAAAAAGGTAAAACACAGGTAACAAGATAAACTGTCAAAAAAAAAAGTTCAAGGAGGTTGCTGAGGCTTCTTGCTAATTTTTATAAAGCTTTTAGTTCCGTTTAATTTTTATTTGCTTAAGAATAATATTTATTCTGAAAAGTTAAGTTACCCCCCACCCCAGTATGGAAATGCTACTGTCAGCATTCATCCCACAGAAGGAAAGGATGGAGAGAAAGGAAAGGAGGAAGGAAGGCAGGAAGCTGTTGCAGGGTTTGGCATGTTGGTGGCAGACTATTAATAACTGACTGGCTGACTGGATATTCTCCAAAACCTTAGTTGTTTGTTTGTTTTCTGAAGAACTGCAATGCAGAATGTCATAAACACCCGCATCCAGGTGGTGGTCCCACCAGAGTATGTGGCCTCCACTAAGTCCCTTCACCTCTGTAGGCTTCTGAACTTGATCCTGAAAAGGCACAGGGGAGTGCCACATGCCCACACCGTCCACGTTCTCCGGATTCTGGCTCTTCCCTCCCTTCCTCCTACACATGTCTTTCTTTCATACTCCTGCCCACATTCCTGTTTTGGGACTTACCAGCTAATGAGGTTTCACATAAAACATTGTCCAGGGAGCTGTGTCTACCCTGGCCTGGGTCCTTCAGTTTATCTGGGTGATCTTTTGTGACATATTCCTCGCCCCATTCTTTGCCTTCCTTAGGCTGCCTCCACAGGCCTGTTGTGTGATGGCCCTTGGACTGGATCTCAGCTGAGAGAGAAGGCTTAAGGTTTTCATCTGATTCTGGAGTTGTTGGGTTCACTCCTGAAAAACAATGCCTGCTAGACAAAAACTTTCTTTAAACAAACAAACAAGCAAACCAAAACCCTTTTATTCTTCTCTCACATCCCAAGTGCAGTTCCCCCTCCCTCCACTCCTCCCAGTCCTTCTCCCTGCCACTCCTCCTCTGCTTCCCTTCAAAAAAGGAGCAGGTCTTCCAGGAACATCCTCTGACATGGCCTAACAAGATACAATAAGGCACAAAACCTATAGCAGGGCTGGATGATATATCATGGCAACCCAGGAGGAGGAAAAGGGTCCCAAGAACAGGCAAAAGAGTCAGAGACACCCCCACTCCCACTGTCATGAGTCCTATAAGAAGACCAAGCTACACAACTGTAACGTATGCAGAGAACCCAGCCCAGACCCATGCAGGCTCCCTGACTGTCTCTTCAGTCTCTGTGAGCCCCTATGGGCCCTGCTTAATTGATTCTGTGCATCATGTTTTTGTGTCCTTGACCCCTTTGAACTTTCTGTTTGAAAAATAAAATAGTATTTGTTACTAATTCTTAATTAATATACTGCTAGATGAGTACCTCATCTCTAAAAGATTAAGTATGTCAACTAAGGGTTAAGAGTGTTCCAAACTGTAAGAGCCTCTCTCTCTTTTTCTGGCCTATGCATCCTCTAATTTGTTTTTATACACAGACTCCACAAAATAAGTAAGCCTTTAAAAGTCTCAGCATGGTAGTACATACCTGTAATTTCAGCATTGGGGAGATGAAAGATTAAAAGTTCAATGTTATCCTCCTTAGCATCATAAAAACGTTCAAGGCCAGCCAAGCTACAAGAGACTGTGCCTCAATAGACTAGACTAGACTAGACCAGACCAGACCAGACCAGACTAGACCAGACCAGACCAGACCAGACCAGACTAGACAAGTTTTGCCAACATGGCAACCAAAGGTTAAAGCAACACACGTGACTCCCTATGTCTGCTGGCTTCCATGTCAGTATGGCAGGCACCTGCAGCACTCAGGAAGAAGGACAGAAAGGAGAGCGGGAGCAGCACCAAAGACATCTTAGTGGTGACAGGGAAATTTTGATTGTTATGTAGTCCCTTTATTCTAGGATGCTAAGTTGGAAGAAAAGGGAAGGAGAATGGAGGGGAGATTAAATAATGTATAAATTCTAGTGAATTATCGATTAAGTAAATTTTAGGTTAAACTGTAAAGTATGTGAGGCAAGAAACATTGGTGCCGCAGAGTATTGCCCTGTGGGACTTAAGCAGATGCTAGCTTATTAGCAATTGGAATGAGAAAGAACTAAGAATGTTGGTTTATTCTTCATAAAATTTACCGGCTCCCCTTGCTCCTCGCTTTAAATGAGTCTCTGCCAGCACGTGGGTAGAAAAAGATGATTTCTCTATCGGTTTTATGGTTTGAATAGGAAGTGTCCTCAGCAAGGTCTGGGATCGAAGGTTCTCGGTGCAAACAGCAAGACTGAGGCCTTAGGGAAGTGGGTGGTCAACAAGGGTTCTGCATCTCGGGCAGATTAATCCAACAATGAATTGGATTTTTAAATCATTCCACTTGGAGATATAAAACTATGAAAGGTAGGGCATATCTGGAAGAAACTGGTCACTGGGGATACGCCCTTGTGATGTGTAACTTGTCCCCAACTTCTTCCTTTTATTCGCTCTGCTTCCTGGGTGGCATGAAGCAAGCAGAACCTTATCCCATAGGCTTTAGCATGCTCTACTCAGCTCCAATCTGCAACAGTGAAGCAAGCTGGCCTCGGACTGAAGCCTCTGAAACCAGGAACTAAAATAAACTTCTCCTTTAAGCGGTTTTCCTTTAGGTATTTGCCAGAGTCAGGAAAGTGATTAACATGTTTGAGTCCTTTCCTGCTTGGCGTAGGCCTGGCTGTATAGCTCAGGGGATATCTGTGCTGTTTAACTGGCTCAGCAGGTAAAGTATTTGCCAGAAAGCCTATTAAACTGGGTTCAATTCCAAGAAACCATAAAGGTGGAATGAGAGAACCAGCTTCACACAACTGTCCTCTGACCTCCATTCCTGTGCAGTAGTAGCATATGCACAGTAGGGCATGTATACACACACACACACACACACACGTATACAGACACACAATAATAAAAACTTAAACCAAGAAGAGCCACTTACCAGGACCCATCATCCCCTTCACATTTCCATCTCCTACATGAACAGACCTTGACTCTTGGGCTGCAGAAAAAGGAAAACTTTATTCAGCATCCAATCTACCACCATGGATTAAGCACCTTCCGTGACCCTAGAAAAGGACAGACTCGCAGATTTTATGGTTTTATCACAGATTAGAGAGACAGAGCAGGGGTTGATGCAGGATAGTGGGGCCAAAGCTAATTTCTCAACTGTTAAAGATGCCCACAATTGACATCTATTCAAACAACTAAGAGTCCAGTAGGTTTGATTCAGCACAGGAAGGGGTTAGCTCTCAGATGTTCAGAACAAGAATAAGTAGGTATTAAGAATAGTTGCATTTAAAAAAATCTTCAAGGTTTCTCAGGCTAGACGAGTGCCAAAAGATTCCATAAAATCCTATTTCCTGAGCTGAAGAGATAGCTCAGGAGTTAAGAGCACTGTTGCAGAGGAAAGGGTTTGGTTCTGAGCACTGTGCAGAATCATCCGCAACTCCAGTTCCAGGGTACCCAACTCCCACTCCTGACCCCTATATAAACCAGACACACATGTGGTACACATACTCCGTGTCAGCAAAACATTAATACTCATAAAATGAAATGAATAAACCTGAAAGAGGGTGTTCTCATTTCCTTAGATGACATTTCAAACTTTCCAGTTATAAAGTATATGAATGAAGCTTCACAGCAAAGGACCTACACAGGAGGCCATCTTTTAAAATGAGGGGTAGGAGAGACAGCTCTGAGGTTAAGGGTAGACACTACCCTTGCAGAGGACCCGAGTTCAATTCCCAGCACCCACAATGGGTGTGTTACAACTGCCTGCAACCCCAGATCCAGGGAGAGATGAAGTTTCTGCTGCACTTCCAGACACGTCAGGCACATATACATAGTTTAAAATAACTATTTAAAAAACTTTTTTTAAAGAAAGAAAAGAAAGAGGGTCAGCCATTTGTGGTCAACGGTATCCAGGATGGCTCTGCAGTTTTCCTACCCTAGACATTCCTATCCTGTGACTGCTCCTGTGAGCTGGACTTGGTGATTATCTTCTGAGGAATAGAACCTGGCAGGAAGGATGGGCTGCTTCTCCAAAGAGTAGGTTATGCAAAGCTGCAGCATGTGTTCTCAGCATTCCATTGGACCTCATTCCCTGGGGTAAGCAGGTGCCATGTGGGAAAAGCCCATATCACATCACAGGGACTGCCATGCCATGTGCATAATTCTGGAAGAAAATGTCCTCTGAGTACAGCCTTCACATAGCATAACATGTTTGGCCAGCACCTCAGTGGCAACCTACCTCAGGAGAGACTGCAAGTGTGTGGGGCCCTGGTCAGCTGTGCACAGACTCCTGGCTCAGAGAAACCTAGGTAGTGAATGTTTGCTGCTTGGAGCTACTGAATTTGAGGTAACAGACAAGAGTCACCCCATTGTGTCATTAAAAAGGGATAAACCAACACTTTTGAAAGTTTGATCCTTTAATTCTGACTTTTAATATAAACTCCCACCATGCTAAGACAACCATGACTATGTCCCTATTGCCAGTGAACAGGGCATTTAGATGCAGCTGGTGAGACAGCTCAGCAGGGAAAACGGCTCACCACAAAAGGCTGGCAAACTGACTTTGATCTGAAATTCACGATGGAAAGAGAGAAACCACAGTTCAAAGTTGCTAACCTCCATACCCGAGCTGTGGCACACACTCACTTGAAGTCACACACACACACAAAACCATACAAACTAACAATAATAAGTAATGTGGGTACTGCAATCCTCTGGCTTAGTCGCTTTCAGTGGATAAAAAAAAAAAAGAAATCCCGTGGGCACATTCCAGCCTAAGAGGGCTGTCGTCTGTTGTGTGAAGATACACAGGCATGCTTTGTAAATCTAGTTTTTAAGTCTAGTGAATGCACACAGCTTCCCCAGGCCTAGTTCTGATCTGACCTAATCTACCCTGAGCCCATCTTGGGCTCTTCCCCTTCATGGCCATCTTGATTCATCTTGCTCTTTGCACTGTACAGCAAAGGAAAGAGGCTCACCGACGGGGCCCCTCCCAGATGGACCACGCCACAGTCCACAGGCTGGTGCTCACAGCTGCTGAAAGAAGTGCTCGTGTGTGCAAGCAAATGGCCAATAGCCAAGTAAGTCTGGCTCAGAAATTCACCAAGTGAAGGCCACTGGCCTTAGAATTTTACATTTATCTATAACACACTTACTGTCTATGAGTAAAACACATTGTTCCTGAGCCGTGAGGATAGAAAATCAGCAACCCTGCCATTGAGTTGTTTACACTTGATTGAAAAAATCATTTAGCCTACCTTTTGAGGACTTTCTATACAAGACTAAAACAAGCAAGGGGAGGGAAGGAGGGAGAGAGGGGAAGGGAAGAAGGAAAGGGGGGAGAGAGATTCAGACTACAGTAATTTCTACATTCATTTTTCTGTACATAGGTACTTGGTTGAACACTCTTGAGAATATAATAATGCAGCAAATCTTGTCTTGTTTATGTGGAACACAGGTTCAGAATCACAGTCCTTGAACAGCAGCTCCTTTGGTGTAGCCAACATTCCATCTTGCCACATCTGTGCACTAAGAATGTGGTTGGCAACTGTCTCGGCTCACACACAGCACCAGCTTGGCTCTCAGAGAAACAGGGCACCTCATTACAGCACCAATAGATAATTATTTAGAGTGACTTTTTAAAAAAAAATCCAGTTCTCTCATGGTTGGTATAATATTGATTGCATTAAATTATTTTTAATCAAATTGACACTTAGAAACAGTGTCAAAATTATTATTTTCCACATAGAGAAAACATTAAAACAGGGGAGTCTTTTAGGAGCCCTGGTGTCATCTGGAGCCTTCTAAAGCCTAGATACCAGTAAAGTTCTGAGCAATATAGCAATATTGTATTTTCTTCCGATGCGGCAGGAGAATGTGAGTTCATTCCCACTTTTACTCAAGCCCTGGAACCAGGGAGAAAGATGTGTGGTTAATCCCCGCGGTTACGAGCTGTACCCTTTTCATAGGTCTGAGAAGGCAACATGTTGGTGAAGTCTTCAATGGGCAGACCGGACTCGGGGACATTGATGGAGCGGAAGGGACTTCCCTGCGTAGGCGCGGATGCAGGCGCAGACGTAGGCCCCGCCTGTGCACCATGTTCTTCCTTTTGCGCTTTCCTAGTAAAGGAGACAAGAGAAAGAACTTTGGTTCTTAATCTGATAGATTAGGAAAGGCTCCATTCAGAATAACACCAGAGAATGAATTTTTAGGTCGAACTATATAAATTTTCCTTTGTTTTTTTTTTTTTTCATGTGCAGCCAAGGCACATACAGGTTGAACTATATACATTACTATTTTTTTTATAAATTATAAATGGTTAAAGTTGAACAGTTTGTATGGTTCAACTTAATTCACCAACTTTTAGTATTATAAATCACTTCTAATTGTGATGTTCATTCTTATTTTTCTATTACAGGCTTCCCTGTCACCAGGATATATGATTCTGTTTTGATTTCATTTGTAACACTGGGTCTCACTGTGTAGCCCTGGCTGGCCTGGGACTTGCAGTACAGACCCTGCCACATAGAGCCTCCTGCGTCTGTGGACTGTTACGGTTCAAGGTGCCTGGTTCTTATCAGGGTCTTTAAAGTTTGCAGTGTTGAGTATTTGCTTGGGATGATCTACATTCCCTTAACAAGTCCATTGCAAAGTACCAGGAAACTGTAGCATTTCACCTGAAAAACATAACCTTAACCTGTTTTCCAGGTTCAAACAGCCATGATTCCCATATCACACCAACGAAGACTACAACTATTTACTGGTGAGAATTGACTTGTTTCTACCTGATTGAGACACTGGTTTTTAAAGCTACCCAAGTAATATAACAGCAATGCTGGAGAAACTGTGGAAAGTTTTTAAACAAAGGAAAATCCCTGGTGTCTCACAGTCTTAAAACAACTATCACTCTTTCTAGTTATCAATTTACACATCTTTACATCTAAAACATGTTGCATGTCATTTTAGTTTCACGTCATATTGTGTTCAGTATATTTTCCCACAATTTGCTACCATCTATTTTTATACTAACCATTTTTTCCATTTGCATATGTTCGTATGTTTGCATGCATGTGGACACGTATACGTAGATATGTGTTCATACATGTGGAGGCCTGCAATCGAGGTTGTAAATTATCCTCCATTACTCTTTTGCCTTGTTCCATTAAGGCGAGTCTTTCAAGCAAGCCCAAAGCTCACCAATATGACTAGTTCACTAGCCAGCTTACATTGTGACATGTCTGTGGGTTCTAAAGATCCAAGCTCTGTTGCTTTTATGGATTTGTGGTGAGTGTTCTGGGTTTTTTATTTTGATTTGTTATTGTTGGTGGTGGTGGTGATGGGGTGTGTGTGTGTGTGTGTGTGTGTGTGTGTGTGTGTGTGTGTGCCCACCCATTTGCCTATAGAGACCAGAAAAGAGTGTTGGATCCCTTGGAGTTGGAGTGAACCACCTCGTGTGGTTCCGGGAACTGAACTCTGCAAGAGCAGCCAGTATTCTTGGCTATTCTCCAGCCCCAGTATTAACCAGGAATACATGGCTTCATCCCTTCCAGTCCAAGCCGGTCTGTTCTGCTCAGCAGCCTATTCCTTATGTGCAATAGCTGGACGTTTCCTCGGGGCTTCTGTGGAAGTCATTGCTTATGGGTTTGCCCCGAATGAATAGTTTTAAGATACTCACTTGGCTTTAACCTTTCGAGATTCTCTTCTCTTCTCCTGCTGAAGCTGTTCGATCTTCTGCTGCATTTCTTCTTGTTTGGAGGTGATGGCCTGAATCATGGACATTGCATTGCTCAGCTCCTCCTACAATGCAATAATTGCTACATTTTTAACTGATACATGGGGTAGAAAGTCCGTCTCCTCTAAGCCTTTTGCATACTTTTAAGTGAATGGGAAGCTGAGAGGCGAAGTATGCTTTCACTGTGGTCTCTAATTTCAACACAGAGCTCAGAAACTGCAAACCATACAGGGTAGCTATTGTTCCATGATGAGGATCAAATGACTCAGAGGGGACGTTCTTATCCTCGGCTGCTACAAGAAAAGGCAAATTTCCTGCTTCCGGTACTGGGACCGACATACTCTTTTGCTGGGAAATAAAAGAGGCTCCCACCTTGAAGTAGTTTAATGAATTCTTCATCTCGGTGACTTTCTCTTCCATGGAACACCTGCAGCTCTTGACCTTCTCTTCCAAAGCGTATTCTCCATGTTGGATCCTCGTCAGCTCCTGCATTGCTTCTGTGAAGCCAGTTTTCAGTTCCGAGGCCAGCGCCTGCAGCTGAACAATTCGGGAAGAGTGAACCTGGCTTGCTGTAAGGTTTTATGTGACCCCTTGACCTCTTCCTCTCTTTGAGAAAACAAACTCTTGAAAACTCTCATAGGCTTTGTTTACCCAAGTCTGGAATCTTTTAGGTGACGCTGCCCCTATTCGTTCAGGGCAAAGGAAGGTCACCTATGCAGCGTGCACTGAAGCTTGACGAACAACAACAAAACAAGCAGTTGGCTCAGGTCCACATGCATGCTGCCATTACTAATGAGCCCTTGACACAAGAATGGGGCTGAAACTGGGTGGCGATGACCATACCATTAATCCCAACTTAGGAGGTAACGGTAGGAGAATCTCTGATTTGAAGACCAGCTTGGTCTAGTCTCACACAGCCAGGGCTGTGAGAGGGGGTTGGGGGAGGAGTGGGGAAAGTTGCTTACTAGAAAAATAAAGCATGTATGTGAAGACAGTTCTGATCCAGCACCTCCATTCCTTGAGAGATATGGTGCCACCGTCTCTGATTATCATCAGAAGATAAAGAAACTCTGTACTTAACCCCTGAAGAAGTGAAAAATAAAAGCAGTGCTCTTCTAGAGGATTCCCGTTCAGTTCCCAACAACCCTGCCAGCGGCCCACAACCAACTGTAACGCCAGCTCCAGGGGAGCCAACACCTTCTGACCCTCATGGGCAGTTGCACACACATGTGAACATACAATCACACAAATATACATACATAAAAAAATCAAAATAATAAAATAAACATTGTTTTTAAAAATGGGAGCAATAAATAAATATTAGTAGGAATTTCTTTGAGAAGAAAAAAGGATTTTGTTTTTTATGTTTTGACAGAAAAGGAAGTAATGACGTTTTTCACAATGAGCTGTAATACATGTGTTGGTGGTGACATGAGCCGTCTATCTTCAGCAGGAGCAAGGACATGTGGTGAGTACTGGCTGCCAAAAGAGGAGCGT
The DNA here is from genome assembly GCF_963924665.1 of Micromys minutus. Lineage (NCBI taxonomy): Eukaryota > Metazoa > Chordata > Mammalia > Rodentia > Muridae > Micromys > Micromys minutus. The sequence continues at coordinate 86,081,023 of NC_137972.1, read as the reverse complement.
CATAGGGTACACATCCCCAGCTTTCTCAAGCAAGGATGAAGAATCTTAACCTCTGGGTAGAGTAATTATAATGATGACAACTACTTCCCGGGGCTGTCTTGGGGATGGAATAAGAAAAAGTTAAGTAAAGACCCCCCCCCCCCATACACAGGCTTGGTACAGAAGCGCTCCAAATTTGTAAATCATTTCTTCTTCGAGTGGTAAATCAAAGAGTTAAATGCTAACAGGCATGTGGAGAAAATGGGACACCCCTAAAGCTCTGGTTTATTTATAGGGCAAGTACAAGAGGCACTTTAACAGAGACTAATGAAGATGATAGTAAGGTAAACTTGTTGTCTTGGTTTTGTAATCTGATTAGACGTAGAACTCTTAGGTCCACATCTCTCTCCCAAACAGAAGTGCTCAGAAGGCTTGTTCTGTATTTACAATATCATGTCTGGAGAGATGACTCAGTAGTTCAAAGCACTTGCTGCTCTCACAGAGCGCAAAGTTTGGCTGCCAGCACCCACACCAGACGGCTCACAGCTAACTGTAATTCCAGCTCCAGATCTGAAGCCCTCTTCTGGCCTGCATGGGCACAGCACTCGTGCACACAAATCCACATACAGACTTCCACATATAAATATCATTTTAAAATAGAGATATTTTTAACTATCTACCCAGTAAGGCGCTAAAGGTAAAGTCCAGGCTCCTTGACAATCCACATGTGTGTTTCTACATACGCAAGTTCCTAGACATTTCCAAAACCACCCAAACGACTCCAACCTGCTTTGCTGCTCTCCGCTGCAGCTTAGCGTCCTATACCACATCTGTCAGATACAGATGTTTGGCTTCTGTTGTGTTGATGAATGGCTTCTAGGACTGGGAGTAGGGAGAAATAAGAGGGACCAAAGCGATGGTTCTGCAGAGAATAAGCGAAGCCTAGGGAGCACCCGGAGCGCGGAGCTGGGGAACAAAGCCACGGGCCAACTTTCCTTTCCAGTCCTGTTGGTCACTAATGCTGTAGCATGAACACATGATTCTGGGGGGTGAATGCACATATGTGGGAGTCACTGTGAGGTTGGTTCTCTCTCTTAAAACAAAGATGGGGTCATCAATATAAACCAACCCCCTGCCAGTTCCTACCCTCCAGTATGAACCCATACACTGGAATATGTGGCACAGGGAGAGAACAAGGACACGCCCCTCACCCACAGCTAAATTTAGTCAATGTCAAGGGAGTGACCCACATATCTATAACAGATTCCATATCATACTTGACTTTCGAGAGGCATGCACACCCATGCGAAGGCCATAGGCAGGTCAGAGGAGAACAGAGGTGAGCACAGAAAACATTTAGAGGCCTTGGACCCCAGAGGCATCACAGGAGCACTGAGACCTACCCCCGCCCCCAGGCTCTGTTCGAGGTGACACCCGATATGAAGTAATCTTCCTTATAGTCCAGTGATTGGGTTGTCTTCGCGTACTCTACTCAAATCTTTTAGCCAACAGTACTCCATCTTTTCCCTACTGAATTATACCAATGCCTTCACTGTAGCCTTTTCAAAAACCACCTCATCTGAACTATTCATCAATGTGTTTTCAAAAGTTGTGGACATTCAAAAAAAAATGAGAAAGTCTGTTACATCTGTTTAATTTCCAACTGGCCTAAGCAACAGGCTTTGCACACAATAGCCATTCACCAAATATGAACGAGATTTGCTGTTTCTGTTGATCTAAGAGCAACATAGTTAACACTGCTTTATGCTCCTGTTGGTAGCTTGCTCTGGTTGGGCCCACAGCATCAACAAGCTCATGCAGGATGCTTGTTATATCCACTGTAGCAACATTTAAATTCAACTCATCTAAATAATATTTCCTGTGAGCTCTCTGCTCCCCTGCACTCCTGGATTCCTGCTTGAAACAGCTTAAGAACCCAGCCTAGGAGTCTGGGGGATTGCTCAATAAGTGGGGGTGCCTGCCTCTCAAACCCGACAACCTGGGCGCCATCGCACACACCCATATGGGAAAAGAGAACTGACCACCATGCATACACATATACACACATATGTTCACACATATACACATACATACTCATATATGCACACATGCACACAGATATGCACCCGTACACACAGATAAACATACACAGAGACACACACAGACATATACATATGCACATATACATTCACACACTGAGAGTGTGAATTTATTTACTTACACTAGTAAGTAAATAAAAATAAATAGATGTTTAGAAAAATTAAGAGCCTTTCCCCCAAGACCTGATAAGCTGTCAGTTTTTTCTCATGCAGATTCCAGATGATCGTATTAAGTCTAGAGAGACAGCAAAGCTCAAACTGTCTTTACAAGATAACATACTGGAGAGCAAACATCTGTAATTACTAAGGACTGAACTTTTTGTTGTTGGTGGTTTTGTTTGTTTGTTTGTTTGTTTGTTTGTTTGTTTAGGACTGAACTTGAATTCAATTTCTGGATGGAAGATAGAATCCAAATAAATTCTATTTGCACAGTTGGAACAACCCACCAGAACTCTTGTGGCAAGAACACTTTGCAAAACTTGGGCTTTGTAAAAAAAAAAAAAAAAAAAAAAAAATCTAATTATGCCATTGTTTAAAATGAACTTAATTTTTTTTGTTGTTACCATTTGTAATGCTAATGTTCAAGGACAGCAAGAGCTACAAAGAAAGCCCCCAGTTTCAGACAAAGAATCAAAGAAATAAACGTCATATTTTAAAAATGTTCTTATACAAAATCTCCCTGTGTAATCTAAACGAGCCTTGAATGTGTAAAACTGGCGTTTCAGGGTCCCCAGTGTAAGGGGTTATGGTGTGCGCCTGAGAAAGGGTAGCTCTTCCTGCGAGCTCTCTAATGGTAATGCTGTTGCCTGGTATGACCACAGTGACAGTGTCATAGGCAAGAAAAACAGAGCCCAGTTGGGGTATAGGTGCCCTGATTTTACAGACAGAATAACTTTACTCTGCCAACCATTTCTCTCAAAGGTACAAAAGGAGTGGCCTCTGTCCTGCCTGTCCCCCGGTAAAGCCAGGAGAAACTCGGAAGCACATAACTGCTAAGCACTGCTGTGTGTGACGAACAGCCACCACTGTTCACAACAGGACTCACAACAATGCGTTTGTCTTTACCTGGTAAATCTGTGTGGAAGGGCTATTCACCGGCATGTGTTCATTCTCGCCTGCAAGGAGAAAGAGCTTTGTTCAATCGATACGACTTGCTCGGCCTGGCCTCTCACTGGACACATATGGGAAATCAGGTAATGCACAGGATCCTGTAACTGTGCCTGATTGACAAGAACCAGCTGATTTCAGAACAAAAACATAAGCTGGTGCTAGTGATGCTCCCATTTGTCCCCCACGGGCCAAACTCTACCTACAGGACAAAGTTACCATAGCAGAAAACCTGCTCCTACCACAAGAGAAGTTTCTCTACCAAACTCAGTGATAAGACCATAATTAGCCGCTAGAGGGGATGCCCTGGGGGGACCTCTCTACTATTCTTAAGCCTGACTAAAGTTTACCTGAGCAGACATAACTGTTCTTTGCCAGGGTTATGGTTGGAATGAATTGTCAATTTTTCACCTAGGAGGCAACCCTCTGGGTACACTTGTGAGTGACTGTCTAGGTGAGGGTTAGTCTCAGAATGTCCCTGAGGGATTGTCTTGGTTAATTCTTTCAGAAAGATGAGTGTTAATTTGGGGCAGAGCCATTCACTAAGCATCCTGGACTGTTTAAAGGGAGGAGGGGAGGAGCTGGATAGATAGCTCAGCAATTAAGAACTCTTACTGCTTTTGTAGAGGACCTGAGTTTGGTACCCATTACTTGTAACTCAAGATCTGGGGGATACGGCATCCTCTTCTGACTTCTGCAGGCACTAAGCATACATGTGGTGCACCTACATATATGCAGGTATGTTAAAAACCAATCCAAACCTGCTTTTCAGAAACTGGAGAGGACAAGCCACTCTTTGTGGCTGTAAGTTCCATTCTCTCAGGCACCTACTGCTGCAACCTCCCTGACATGCGGGACTGTCATCTGGACTTACCAGCAAATGAGACCCATTTCCCTCAGGTTGTACTTTATCACAGCAACAGGAAAGGGAAGCCAGCCAGGCTGGTGCCAAGCTGTCACGTACTGATCTCAGGAAGAAACATAAACCGTCCCTACATCTCCTTCCTCTCTCTGATCATTGACAAACCCCTGTCCTCTCCCCTCAACTCATGGCCACCATCAGATGGGGGACTCTTGTTCAGCCACGAAGGAGGGGCTGATAGGAAGGAATTGCCAATGGAAAGTTTCTGGAAGATTATAGGCAGAAAGAATGTCATCGCTAGAGACACGGGGAAACGTGAGGTGGATGGAGCAGGCTGTAAAACTCATTCACAGCTTAGGGAGAAAGCGGGTTGGCTTAGGAAGTCTCTTTCAGAACCACATGAGTTAGCTGTGAAGAGGAGGCCACTGATGCCAGGCATTAGCACAACCATTTTGCTGCTACTCCTGTGGCATCACATTGTGCAGCGGTCACATGGCTCGAAGCAAGCTGCCCTCATGAAACCCCTCGCTGCAAACCTTTGGCTGCACGGTTGTGCACGTAGTTCTCTTCAGACACACTGGTATAGAAAACCTCCCTTAAAGAACCAGCTTCCGTGTGTTAACTTCATAACTAAAATACAACCTCGGCCCAGAACCTGGACTTGGTAGAGGCTGTCTCTATAAATCCCTATGGTTTGAGGTTACCAAAACTTTTCATAAAAGTTTGAGTAAGGATAATTTAGCCCATTTTATATTATGCCCAGACAAATGGCAAAAAGCAAGACTGAGGAACACAGACCTGGACCTTAGGCCTAAATGTGACACTTTGTAGCTGTCCGTCACTTGACTGCTCTCTGACTGCTTTCTCCACTGACTAGTGTGGAGTGACTAAAGGGACTGCTTCTGTCTCGTGAACAGGGGAAGGAGTGTCTGTTTGATGTTGGAGAACCTAGAAAGTGCTGGTGTCTATTAGAGAATAGACGGCTCACCATGGCCTGAGGCAGTCCTAAAGTCATCACTGAGGAGAAGGACTTAAGCTCTGTTATACCCTCAGCTTTCTGTATCCCAGAAAGTCGGTGTTTTTTTTTTTTGTTTTTTTTTTTTTTTTGTTTTGTTATTGTTTTTTTTTTTTGTTTTGTTTTGTTTTGAGGTCCCCAAGATGAAGATGGAAAAATGGCATTTGGTAGGACAGATCCAGATCCGTGCCTGACTTAATCCCAAGCTCCAAAGCAAGATGGAAATCTGACCTTGCTTTGTTTTGGGTTTTTCCATGGTGCCCGTTGCTTCTCTCCTCCAGCTCGCTCTTCAGCATTGCGTCATCCTCGTCCTGGATCAGGCCGCCTCCCCTTCCCTGCACCTGCCAATTAAAGAATTAAGGATATCGGGTAGTACTGTGAGGATGCTAAACTGGTTTTATGGGTTAGCTTTGAAACACCAAACACAGCTTAGGGATAAACAATCTCAAAAGAATAAATTACTAAACTAAGTAAGCCTTTTACTTGAAACTTAAAGGCAGGGACTGGAGAGGTGGCTTGGTGGTTAAGAGCACTGGCTGCTCTTCCAGAGGACCTGGATTCAATTCCCGGCAACCACATGGTGGCTCACAACAGTTCAGTTCCAGGAAATCTGACACTCTTACAGACATACAATCAGGTAAAACACCAATGTACATAACACAGAAAATGAGTTATTTTGAAAAACAAAGTCAGATATCTTACTTTATTATTATTAAGGAGGGGCACATACCATGACATGCACATGAAGCTCGGAGGACAACTTTGTGGAGTCGGGGTTCTCCCTTCACCTTTATGTGGGTGCTGGGACCAAACTCAGGTCATGAGGCTCCTGTGGCAAGTATTCTTACCAGCTGAGCCATCTCACTGGCCTGCAAATACCATTTTATAACTATGAAATTCATTACTAAAACACACGGTACTTTTTGATATGCTACATTTCCCTTTGAATCCAATCAGATGGCTTTATTTAATAATTTTATTATCTAGTCACTGTTTAGAAAAATTACCTTAAGAACAAAAACCCAAGAAAGAAAGAAGGGCCATAAGCCTGCGTCTAGTCACCATTTTCAGCTCCTGGTGTCCTTTGTGCACAGGAGAAGTTTAACAAATGTGGGCCGTTGTGATCTCATTACATGAAGATGCAAGTTCAGAATGCAGTCTAATACAGTAGGGAACGCAACAGTTGGGCCTCACTTAGCCATTCTGTATTTCTTTCTCCCTTTCAGTATTTTAACGCTTTCTTGTGTTGGCTCAATTTCCCCATTTCATGAACCTCCCACTACAAAGGCTGGCAGTGCCCGGTTCTCCTAGCCTCATATACTTCAGGCTTGATGAACATGACATGAGTAACTAATGCTTGTTTTCTCCGTTGTAAGCAGCATCTCATGTATTCAGATTGGTCTCAAACACTGTGAACCCAAGGACGACCCTGAGGTTCCTGATTCTCTAGCCCCTACCTCCCAATGCTGAATTACAAGCATGTGCCTATATACACAGTTTTTGGTTGGTTGGTTTTTTGTGTTTGGGAATGAATCCTGAGCTTTATGCATGCTAGGCAAACGCTCTATGCAAGCCTTATCCCATCCACAAAAATTTTTAAAGTATGAGGAGTAATTCTACTGTTATTTGTGAAAAAAATCTTAAAGTGTGTAAAGCCAAATCACCGTGAATAATCTACTTCTGCGGATTTAGTTCTCTAACCTGTAACTAACTGGAGGCAGGCAAGCAAAAACCAATGTCCTAAAATGAAAAAGTGCGTGTTTCAGAGCTACGGTGTCAGAAAGCTCACAGATACTAATTTGTATGGCTGCTGATTTCAAGATATTAAAAAAAAAAGTGTTTGATCAATAGAAGTTAGAAATCTTGGTCTATTTAGTTAATTACAAAAGCAAAAGTAACTATGCATAATGCATATATACAACACACATATACACACACAAATAACCATCCACACAACCTAGAGCTAGAGAAGGTGAAGATGGGAGTAGCCGGGGCTGTAACCCTGAGAGTCTGGCAGCTGCACTGCTGGGGTATAGACAGCCTTCCATGTTACCAAGGACCTGCTGCCAGGACAGTATCCTCTGACCCCAGAAGAACATGCCCTGAGCTGCGTCCAGATGATGGCATGGGGCACAGTGACTACTAAAGTCCCCTGGTGGCTCCTAGCATGAGAGGGATCCATGTACAAATGGAACCACCCGGATGGACCCAAGGTTGAACTAAGGTGACCGGGTGCACCGAGACCTCAACGTGCATATCGGGAATTGTGTGGACACCTGACTCATAGAAGATCGTATGTAAACAGCTCTTCTGGGTCTTGGCACTCATGATTTCTGTGTTCTGGGTGGAGGGGACTTTCCCATGGGGCTGAAGCAGTGCCTTTATAATATTCTATACTTGGAACAGGACATCAGTCCTACCAAAGAACCTGAGCTGGTGGTTTTCTATGTGATCTGAGGAGGCGTCATGGGCTTTTGTGCCCACTAACTAGGACTCCCTCATTCCTAGAGATTTAACTTTAATAACATCCCTAATAAAAGTCAGTGCCAAGGTAAAAATAAAATAGTCAAATAGAAGTGGAACGTCTGATGGGAGCACATAGAGCCTATATATACTTAAATAGCCATCGTCGCTTTGGTTCATATAGTCCATTGAGAACGTGGGGTTGTCTTTAGCTGCCGGACACTCTTACTTTGAAACAAAGCGTTTTATCTGACTTCAGCATTGGATTGCTATTCACACCCGATTTTACTACGCTCACTTCTTCCCTCGGCCCTACTGACACCGATCTCTGCTGCTCTTCCATGACTTTCTCTGTCTTCATGCAATCACATGCAAACATATCTAGAGAGAGAGAGAGAGAGAGAGAGAGAGAGAGAGAGGGAGGGAGGGAGGGAGGGAGAGAGAGAGAGAGAGAGAGAGAGAGAGAGAGAGAGAGAGAGAGAGAGATGGCTGCCTCTGAAGACTCATTTCCTACCTTTGCCATTCTCACGTAACGGCTCACAGAGATGTCTCTAGACTTACTAGTTCATGTCTGTGGAAGCACCCTTATTGGCTGCTTGGCTCCTCCATCTGAACAAACTCTGTAGGTCACTCCCACAATGTTAGGCACTCCCTTGATTTGTGTTATTCTGCTACTGCAAACGGAGTCCCAAGAAAAGCCTCAGGACGCAGAGGTTACATGGTGGTGGGTTTAAGATTTGCCTTGACTTGTGTGTCTATTCTGTGTGAATGAAAGCCACGTGTGTGCATGTGGAGACCAGAGGAAGGCGTAAGGTCCCCTGGAATTGGCAGTGTAGACAGTTGTGAGTGCTCTGGCTTGAGTCATAAGACCCAGCATGGGTCCTGTGGCAGAGCAGCAAGTGTCTTGACAGATGCAGCGTCTTTCCTTTTGCATCAGTCTGGCCAGGAAACTTAACAGTTTTTAGTTCTTGTCAGTCAGGCAGATGGATGACAAGTGCCACTTATTAGTTATTTCTGCTGATGATAAGCTGTCGAATGTCTTTTGTGTCCTTACCAGTGTGGTGGCTTTGGCACTCTGCAGATTATTTATCTCTCTGAGCTGACAATTTGTTGGTCATTTGCTTTTTACGTATCCATTAGAAAAATAGCATATAATAGAGAGGATTACAGGTTGGTATTGTTACCATCTAGTTTTTAAATGATTTTTAATTCATTCCATCTGTACAAGTGTTTTGCTAGCATGTGGTTCTGTGTACCATACGTGTGCAGGGCCCATAGAGGTAAGAAAATATTGAATCGTCTAGAACTGGAGCTGCAGACAGTTGTAACCATATTGGTGTGGGAATGAAACCAGCAGCTGGCACTCTGAGCTGCTGAGCCACCTTCCCAGCTCCATACGCTTTTCTTTGTCCTAATCACTTTTGTGACTGAAACATGTTTTAGAATTAAAGGCAAGCCACTCTTATCTTAATTTCTGCTAGGTTTCTTGAATTCACTTTAAAGCTCTCTGAAGATCACAAGATTATATTTTCCCCCAAGTTTTCCTCAGAATTTTTCTATTTTTTTTTTAAAAAAAAATGATTGAATCATCTAGAGTTTGGTTTTATGTGTAGGATAGGGGAACATTCTATTTCCTTATCTCCCAGATGTAAAGCTTGTACCTGCACATATCAAGGGAGCCACCTTTCTTCTTCATGGAACCGGAATTTCAATTTCGTAACATTAAATTTCCATACGCCCTGAAATCTATTGAGGCCTCTTTCTTTTATGTATATCTACCACCTACATATGTATATATAGATAGATAGATAGATAGATGATAGATAGATGATATAGATATAGATATGGATATGGATATGGATATGGATATAGATATAGATATAGATATAGATATAGATATAGATATAGATATAGATATAGATATAGATATAGATATAGATATAGATATAGATATTCCTGCTTCCAAAAGACAGGTTGTAGTCTTCAGTGTGTTTTAAAAGATTGGTAATGGGCTGGAGAGGTGGCTCAGAGGTTAGAAGGACCTGAATTCAGTTCCCAGCACCACATTAGGTGCCTCACAACCATATGTAACTCTAATCCCAGGAAATGTAGTGCTTCTGTCACTTCTGTCCTCTGCTACCTGCACACACACACACACACACACACACACACAATAACACTTATACATAATTAAAAATAATAAAAACAAATATTTAAAAAATAAATATTGTTTTTTTTAACTTGTTCTTCCTGGTCTTTCTTTTATCATACAAACAAGTGAAGTTCAAAAACATTTACCCATGACAAAAAGAGTGGGGCTGGAGAGATGACTCAGTGGTTAAGAGCACTGGCTGCTCATCCAGAGGTCCCGAGTTCAATTCTCAGCAATCACATGGTGGCTCACAACCATCTGTAATGGGATCTGATGCCCTTTTCTGGTGTGTCTGAGGACAGCTACAGTGTACTTATATATAATAAATAATAAATAATAAATAATAAATAAATAAATTGTTTTTTAAAGAAATTTCTATTAGAATTGTGGCAGATTTTTATGTTAATTGTGAGAACTAGAATTTTTCTTTTTCCAAATCTTATCCAAGCTAGTTATGACGGCACATATCTTTACTCTCAACACTTGGGAAACAGAAATGAGCAGCTTTCTATGAGTTCAAGGCCAGCCTGATCTATATGGCACATTCTAGGCCAGCCAAGGCTACTTACTGAGATTCCGTCTCAGACAAACACACAAACAAACAACAAACAAAATCCTATCCAAAAACACTGTAGTTCTTTCCAGGTTTTCAACACAGTTTCATGATTTTCTTGTTAGAAATTCTGTACCTTCTTTTAATTATTATTAAAGGTTTTTGGTTTTTTTGAGACAGGATTTCACAATGTGGTACAGACAGAATGGCCTGGAACTTACCTGTCTGCCCTTAGACTCATGATGCCCCTCCTGCCTCGGCCTCCCAAGTGCTGGGATTACAAGTATCAGACACCATGTTTAGGCAAGGTCCTGTAATTTTTTTTAAGGCTTATTTATTCTATTTTATGTAGATGTGTTTTTCTTCCATGTGTGCATGTATATTACATGTGTGTCTGTTTCTCATGGAGGTCAAAGAGGGTGTCAGCCCCCCTGGAAATAGAGCTGTGACCAGCCACATGGGTGCCAGAAATTGAACCGAGGTCCTCTGGAAGAACAGTAAGTGATCTTAGGATCAGAGCCATCTCTCTACTCGAATGATCCTGCACTTTTAAATGTATTAAGTGCTTCCTAAGCCTTCTTTGCTATAAATATTTTGAATGGCATTCCCTCCCCCCATTTTTATATAGAGCTGGCTGTGTGGTCTCTATTTTTCTGTGTGTTTATTTTTACATTCACTTATACTAAATTTCTTCATCATTAATGTAAAATGCAGAATATTTATTAAGTGATTCTTACATGTGATCTTAGCTTAAAAAGAAGCAATTATCGTGTGATTTTTATCCTTTTTTTTTCCTGTTTGTTTTGAGGTATTAGACATCGAATCCAAGGGCTCAGACCTGCTGGACAAGAGCCACTGAGTCACACTTCCGTCCTTATTTAAGAAACCTCATGCTAATGATGTCATTGTCCTACCTTATGGTAGCTGCTAGAGCGTTCGGAATCATTTTTACTAATAATGTGGAAAGAAAGCATCTCTGTTTAGGACTATTTTAAATGTCTTCTATGCCTATGGATGTAGCCCAGTTGATAGAGTGCGTTCCTACTTCGTATAAGGCTCTGTTTTTGATCCCAGCACCCTACAAACCAGGTGAATATACCCCTGAAATCCCAGAACTGGGAGGTAAAAGGCAGGAGGATCACAAGTCCAAGGTCATCATTTGACTACATACAAAGTATCAGGCCAGTCTGGACTACATGAGACCTGTTCTTAAAAATAAAACAATAGTAGTATTAATAATAAATGCCAGGAGTATAAGTTAAGAGGTGGCAGGATTGCTCCTGTTACTGACTTCTTCTCCCCCAGAGTGTCAACAATGTTCACTGGTATGTGAAGTGAAACACAGTTGCCTCTCCCTTCCCCCATCATTCTCAGTTAACTGGGCATCACTGTCATCATGGATAAAGAAGTAACTGTATCCATTCTTTTCTATTTAAGCAAGGTTCACAGAAGGGATTTTTTTTTCTGAGATAAGGTCTCATTGTTTCCTAGGCTGATCTCTAACTCATGATTCTCCTGCCTCAACCCAACTTTCTGGGAACGCAGGCACACACCATCATACCCAACTCTTCTGGAGGGAAGTTCTCCATTGAAGTGTGGGCTCCTACTAATGAAGAATGTAAACTGAAAGGCATATTTTGAGGAGAGAACGGCAAGATTCCATGGGTAAGCAGCATGACTTTTCTAGAAAATGCCTTATGGCAGTTCTAGATATTTCTTGAGATCTTTCTTGTTGTAAGCTATCCGTTCTCTACTGAGAATCCCTTCCTCTAGGAGCCCAGGAATTAATTAAATAATGTGATGTTAGAAATTGAATTCAGTGTGGGTTCAGGCTGAAGCAAGTACTCTACCACTGAGCTGTCTCAGGGCCCTGGAATCCTATATTCTGACTCTGGTAGTCTTTGAATCATCGTCTACCATGAAACCATGAAATATTAAATGTCCCTCACCTGTCAACACGCTTGCACAGTCCCGTTACCTTCTTCTCCTTGCATCTCCACAATTGCAGGGCTAGCCTTTAAAACACACATCTAGGTCCTGGCATATCTTTGAGGAAATACTGCTAAAGCTTCAGAAAGTAACTGTTGATCCCTTGCTCATGCTGATCTATATAGAAAGCAATGGTTTCTAGCTCACACTCTGAAATCTGAAATCTCCAAGATTGATCTCTGCCCATTTCTCTCTGTCTCTGTCTGTCTTCCCACTGTGTGTGTGTGTGTGTGTGTGTGTGTGCGTGTGTGTATGCATGAATCAATGTGTGACTGCTAAGACAGAGACCAGAGCAAACCATCAGCTGTCCTCCTTTACGCTATCCTTGAACCTGGAGCTCCTGTTTTTCTGCTAGGCTGGCAACCAGCAAGCCATAGATCTGTCTCCAGTCACCCCCACCCCTAGAATGCTGGGGTTGCAGGCTTGGGAGACCACACACCAGCTCATTACAAGAGTGATAGGATCCAAACTCATGTCCCTGTGGTTGTGTAACAAACATTCTAAACTACTGAAAGTCTCTCTAGGATGACCTCAAACTCCTACGTAGCTGAAGTTGCCCTTGAACTTCTGATCCTCCAGACGCTAGCTCTCAAGCGCGGGGGTTATAAGCATGAGCCTCCACATCCAGGTTATGTGGTGCTGGGCATGAAATGCCAGTCTTTTCTGCAAATAAGATAGATACTCTACCAACTGAGTTCCAGCTCCATCAGGTTTTCTTGAGTGCTTTGAGGTGCTAAGTAGAAGCCTTGGGGTTCTGGACCCCCCTCTCTATCCCCCCCCCCCCACACAATACCAGAATTTGTTTGATCCTGTAATTTTTGGAAAGGATTTTCTTTTTAAAATCTGTTTCTGCTGTTCAAAAGCAAAGGTTCTAAAATTGTAGATATAGAGAAACAGAAACTTGCATCTAAAAAGGGATGGCCGGACTGTCATGAAATTAGCTGGAAAACTGCATTGTAGAATTAACAGGGATCTGAAGAAGGCTGCAGGCTCTCCTGCCCCTCCCCCAGGGTGACCTAGAATGCACACCTTCCTTCCCTACATACAAGTACCATTACAAAAACTCAGGCTTGCCTATTACCTTCCAATTACTGCTGGGACCGAAATGGAAATTTTGGCACTTCAGGGAATTGAAATTAATTGAAAGCAGATTTGAGTTAATTTCCACTTCAGTGTCCTTTGTTGAATGGGTCTTTAGTGCATATTTCTAATTTAGTAGAACAAGAACTATTCCTGTTGGGGGATGGGTGCCAAGGAAATATCTCCCCCGAAACTTAAACAATTCATGAGACAAAGCCTGCAAACATGATGAGAAAGGAAAGACTACATAACCTCTGTGGGTCCAGACACTGTGCAAAGCACTTGTGTTGGTTTTTGTTTTCTCCCTGTGTCAGCTAAAATCAGCATCGCCCGATAACGAAGAGTACTGGCTTGTCATCACGCATCACAGGTTTTGCTGTGGAGTCGGGGACACTGTGTTTGGTCATCATAGGGCACAGTGCTTGCTCCCAGTCATTTTATACAGACAGACTCACCTCGGAGCGTTAGGTGCTTGCCCTGACTACACAAGCCTCCCCGCCTCTTCTGGCGGTTAGTTTGCTAGTTTGATTGTTTCGTGCCTTCGCACTCTGAGGCACAGGAACACGGGTGACTATTCTAACTACCGTTAGAACAAATAGCCCTGCCGGATGAGTAAATAAAAAGAAATAAGAGCATGGATTATTTTATGAACTCTGCACCCGCTTGATATCTGTTGTTACTGAGTTTATGGTTGTTTTGTTTTATTTTGAGGGAGAAAAGATCTTGCTATGTAGATCCGGCTGGCCTGGAATTTAACATGTAACCCATATCGGCATCAAACTCAGAGCAACCCTCTTGCCTCAGCCTCCTGACCACTTTTTAGCTCTTTGAAGAAACAAATTGGGTGGAGCTTGACCAAAGTGATGAGGGACAAGAAGAGGAGAGAGGACGGTTGGGGCGCTGGGGCAGCTGGCAATGGTGCCTGCTACCATGCCTGAGGACCTGAGGTCCCGAGAACTAGTTCCATACATTTGTCCTCTGACCTTCACATTGTACCATGGCGCATGCTCCCACACGCACAAAAGGGGACCGTGACTGCCAGCTCAAAGAACAGGGAACCGTGCTGGTATGTACTTTCTTATGGATAATTTCTTTTGTTTGTGTGTTCTCAGACAGAGCCCCGTTAAGTAGCCCAGATTAGCCACAAACTTGGGATTCTTCCGACTCTGCCTGTCAAACCAACACAGCTGACACTAAGAACACGTGAAAAGCTGGGTGGTGAAATGGGCTGCCTTCTAGACATCCAAGAACTGGTTCCTTTAAAAGCCGAAGAGAAGTTAAACAGACCAACTGTCTATGGGAAGGACCAAAAAGAGGGTCACATGTCTGCAATCTCAACCCTCTGGAGGCTGGTGCAGAAGGATCTTTGAGTTCAAGGTCAGCCCAGGCGACTTTACAAGACTCTGAGAAAAGGAGGGGGAAGGGGGAGGACAGAGGAGGGGAGGGGAGGAAAGGACAGTCTGTTATCTATCCTTACAAATGAAGTTCAAATATCACAGGAAAATTTTAGAAATAGCAATGACTTGTCATGTAATCTACTGCAAATAAAACACATGTAAATCACTGAAGGCGTTTTAGGATTCTGATATTAAATCTACTTGAAGATGATAGATTCTCACACATCTTAAATAAAATACCATAAAATATATAACACTGTAATAAATATAATTTGCTCTAGAATATATTTATAAGTCTGTTCATGTAATTCAGTAATCAATATAATAAAAGAAAGCAAAAAGTATAATGTGATCCCTGGAAGTCATCTAATGGGAGAAAACAAATCTCACAATATGTAAGTACTCAGTGTTTAAAATAAGGGTGTCGAGGGCTGAAGAGATGGGTCAGCACTAGCCGGCTGCTCTTTCAGAGGACCCAGGTTCAATGACCAGCACCCACATGTGTAATGCCAGTTCCAGGTAATCTGACGCCTTTTCTGGCTTCTGTGGGCATCGGGCACAAAATGAGTTACATAGACATACATGCAGGCAAAGCACTCATACATGGGAAAGTTTTAATTAAATTAAAATTTTTAAATGAAGGTATCTCAAAAATAATGTAGCTTTTTTAATGCTTATGTCCAAAACTGAATCACCACCAAATATTCAGCAATTTCAAGCTGCAATGGAATCAATTAAAGGTGTGATAGGCCATGCTTACAATCCTAGCCTCTGGGAGCTGGGGGCAGGAGACTCTGGAGTTCAGAGCTAGCTATGGATACACACTGGGTTCTAGTCCAGCCTGGGCAACATCATGAGATTACGTTATTAATTAAAGTACATCCTGCCACCACAAAGACCAAACAGTAGAAGCCTCATCCTGAAGATGTCTGTGTGTTCAGATCAGCTTCCGACTTGATATTAAGTATGGATACAGTTAGAAATACGGTGCAATGGATGTTTCTTATTTAGGTTGATGGTTTGTTTATTTGTTTGTGACAGAATCCCACTACGTAACCCTGGCTAGTCTGGAACCTAAATAAGAAACATCCATTGCACCTTGGAAAGGCCATTTGCAAGGGACGAATGATAGCTGAAGACCCTTGGAGATATTCAGAAGGACAGTCCTAGCAAGGGAAGTTCCCTCCAGCAAGGGAAAACCTGTTTGCAGAGATGGGGGTGGGATGGGACGGAGGGTGGAGTGAAGATCAATTGGTTGTCCCTGGGAAATACTCCATCTGCTGAAGCAGAGACGTTGCAGGTCTTGCGAGTCCCAGTGAGGTGGCTGAGGCCATGCACTTTGTAAAATAGAGCATCAGACGCGAGGGCCTATTTTAAGTGAGAGGGAAAAGCAGGTTATCACTGCCTCTCCCGGGAGAAGGTTTTTCATCATTCCAATAAAATGACATCCAATTTGGATCTGCCTTTGGCACTTTGGGGGCTGCTAGGAATTAACAGTAAAGGGTAGTCTTCAGAATGACTGTGCTGTCCACCACTGTCCAGTGAGCAGACTCCGGAAGTTGGAAATCACAATGTTTTGAAAATGTTGGCTTTGGAAGCATGGGTCAGTCAGTGTACTGGAGGGTCAGTGATATTCTGTGGCCTCGTCCTTCAGAACCCTCATCCGCATGCCAAGTGCGGGCCGCCTAAAGATCTCAGTCCTCACGGGTCTCTGCCTGAACCCCAACCTCAGGCAGCTCAAGTCCTGTTCACCTCCAAAGGGCCGTTATCTCTCATGGCCTCTGAGAAGTGGATCGTGCAGAGTTTTGTTTGGTTTGTGAAACCAGGTCTCCAGAAGCCCAAGCTCTCTGCGAAGTGGGTGACAAACTTGGACTGAACTGGTGATCCCCTGCATCTGCTTCCTAAGTGCTAGGATCACAGGCGTACATCACCACTGTCTTTTTATGCAGTGCGGGGCATCAGACCTAGGGTTTAGCACACGCTTGACAAACATGCGACCAACTGTACCCTAACCCTACCTCAGTGGTTTTTCACTGTCACCTCCCCTGACTAAGCCAAATGCTAGCATCTAACTTACCATTATTAGAATCCAATGGCACAAACTTAAATATGAAAAAATGTTCTATTTATTATCTTAGTGTCAGCCAAGCTAGGCTAATCTCCAACTTGTTACATAGCCAAGAATACCCTTGAACTTCTGTTCTTCCTGCCTCCACCTCCTGAGTGCTAAAATTGTGGGTACGAAACCCTTCATCAAACATTTTCTTGGTCAATGACCAGTGTGTACATTCTTCATTGGTTTTATAATTTTATATTTTCATCTTGTTTCATGTATGATTCCCTGCTCTGCCCCCAGACTGATTCCTACTGAATCCAACCTGTTCTTTTTTAGACACTGGGTCACCAGGGTAGACTTGACCTGTGAGAAATACTCCTGGATGAGCCTCCCGAGAACTGAGAATATACACACCAGACTGTAACCAAATACCTAAGTATCTTACAGCTGGTTGGTTGTTTTGGGGAACAAAGAGAAGACAGCCCTTCCATCAAGAGTCCAGAACAAGGACAGACAAACTCTAACAAGTGGTCCTCTGACCCCTACTTGTGTGCTTTCCGCACTCCTTGCCCCATACAAATAAGTAATGACTGTAAGGAGCAAATGTAGGCCCAGACTGAACCAGGTGTGATGACACAGGACTGTAAGCACGGCACTTGGGAGGCTGAGGCGTAGTGAAAAGCTCCAGGTCACCCTTGGTTATGCAGTGAGACCTTTCCCCAGATAACTCCATAATATGTGGTGGCTAGATATGTTCGCATTCTTCAGCCGCTTGTTTTAATTTCCTTATTTGGAACAAATCAGAACACAAATAAATTAATAAACAATAGGACAGCTGGGCACAATAGGACATACCTGTGGGGTTACCTAAGTCCAGGAATTCAGGGCCAGCCTGGGAAACATAGTGATACCATGACTCTAAAAATAAATAAAGTACTCCATCCTCTCCCTCCACACCGAATTACGTATTTCTTGACTCTCAGATAGTTGGAAAGAAAACCTATTCTATATAACTTTTCAAAGAGTATTGCAAAACACAGAACACCCTCACTGGGAACGTGTCCTTAGGGCTGTCGAACGCACCTCAGGGAAATCACTCCCTCCGTAGATCACTCCAGTTTATCCTGTTCTAACATCACTGGAGAGAATCCTTTGTCTGAAAGCACGTAGTCTGACAGGGCTGCCCTTGTCATTTCCTGACTTTCATACTGTCTATGTTTTGTCTTTAAAAAGCCTTCCATTTTGCTTTGGGATAGTGTGACCTCTCAGCATTTTTATCAGGCTCCATAAAACCAGGCAAAAATGTTCCCCAAAGGGGCAGGAGGTGGGCATGACGCCTGTAACCCCAACACCTAAGACAAAGGTGCAGAAGGGACATGATGCCTGTAACCTAATACCTAAGAGGCTGATGTGGCTGCAAGCTTGAGGGCAGCCGGTCTACACGGCACATTCCTGACAGTCAGGCTATGCAGGGAGTCCTTGTCATAAAACAGAATAACCAAGGTTGTATTAATGCCCCACTCCTGGGAAGGACTGAGACTGAGTAGGACTTTGACTCCTCACACCGTGAGGCACAGTGAAAAGCCAGGAGCCTCCTCTGGTCTTCCACGTCCACCATCTATAGCATGAGGAGATGCTCAAAGGCCCCATGACTCTAAAACACTGAGGCTTGTTTAGCAGGGCATCTCCAGGAGTTACTCAGTGGCACAGGGATCTGTAATACCAAAGGCTCTTACCGTCAGTGCTCCAGTCAGTTCTCTCTGTCTCTGTCTCTGTCTCTGTCTCTCTATCTCTCTGTCTCCCCCCCCACCCCCCGCCTCTCTCCCCATCTCATTGACACTGTAATCCAAGCTGGTCATTCTAAGCAGCTCATAGTTCCTCTTTTCTAGCTCTTGTTGTTCTGGTTTGGTTTTAGCTGTTTTGTTCTGATTTTTGCATTCAGGTAAAAGTAGGAGAAACTGGATTGTTTGTTTGGTTGGTTGGTTTTTGTCATTGTTGTCTTTCTCCTCTTCCTCCTCTTCCTCCTCCTCTTCTGGTAACCAAATAGCCTAGGTATTTTTAAGTTTCTTTGCAACTGATGCTTGTACTGTTCTGTGGTCACCTCATGTCCACCCTCTTGGCATTCGATTGGTCATCTTTAGCCCGTTTGCCTTTGGATTTTCCAGCTCTGACACCAACACTGGCACTGAGCCGAGGCTCGGAGTCTTGATATGATCCTCACTAGCCTTTCACTCCACCAGTTATGAGCATTTGCCTCAGTCTGTCCGCCACCTACATTCTGACTTTTTCTCTCCTTTATCCTAGTCCCTGGACTCCTCCTCCTCAGCTTTCTCCAGCTCTCATCTCGGAAAACACACTCCCAAAGCCAAACTCTAAATCCAATAGGATCTGATCCTCTCTCTTTAGAAGCAGCAGAGAACACAACTGTAATCAAAACCATGGTTTTCTGCCATTGTCCCATGTAATGATCTCGTTTTCTTTTCTTTTTCTTTTTCTTTTTTTCAATTTGCCAGGCTGTGACTGTTTAATAACTGATCAGATTATAAAATACCATGGGCGACATCTTAATTCATCTGTCTAATAAGCCTGTTCTTCTGGTCTTCTCTGTTGCCAGCATCTCCACCTTCTTTCTGCAAAGTGAGTTGTCTTTTTCTTCAATCCACTTCGTGGGGAAGATAATTTGAAGGGCCACAGGAAGTTATTTGCTTCCTTGAAGCATTTCCAAACTGTACAGGTGTCCTGAATTAGGTCCTCCATGCACATGATGTCAAACCTACCAAGAGAGCAAGCAATCGGGAATTATCTGTCAAGGCGATCGCTTCTTATTGATCTTGCCATAGTGTGGATGAGCTCATTTACTGACTTCAGGTTGGGATAACACCGTGCGATGTTAATTGAATCCTCAGCATGTTAACTGAAGCCCTGTTGAGCTTAACAAAGGTGCCACTGAAGATCCATCAAAGACAAAAAGGCTGGAATACCTTTCAAACCTCTTGCTTACTCCATTGATATTTCAGATTCTGATGACTAATGCCAATTTCCGTTCTGCAGGCACATAGAAGTTTCTAGCCTTCCTTGCCATCCCAGCATCCGAATCTCAGCCCGGTACATCTGCCTCTACTCCTTGTGATAGTGCTTTTTGCCTTCTCATAGATGAGCTCCCTCCTTGCCTTCGGCAGTGTCTTCAGGGCAAACTTCTTCCTCGGGCTCTTCACCTTCAACTTCACATTTTCCTTAGGGTTTCTGGCAACCTTCTTTTTCTTGTCTGGTACAGTCTCCATGGTTCCAGCCAGGAAAGGAGAACACAATCTCGTTTTCTCAGCTGTCACAAACTTTCTGAAGGGTCTTCTCCCTTCTACTTTCCACGGTTCCATTCTGTGTCCTTACACAGACTAGAAGCTCAATAAAAGTGCATTGACAATGGATCTACCCACGCAGTCAACAGCATTTATCACTCAACTCTGCAAGTATACTAAGTGCTAACAATTATTTCAATGACCCATTATCTGAAAATCTGGCTATCACCAATCATGGGTGTAGAGGCTAAGGAAAAGAATGGCAAGATTATAACAGTAGGACAAAGGGTTTTTAACATATTCTGTCTGGGACTCAAAGATTATTTTTATAGTTCTATACTCATACAATGGGGTGCCATACCATAAACCCCACGAACTATGTATAGAAACTCCCAGTGTTTTAACTCAAAAGTCAGTCTTTTTCTTTATTCTCTTTGGAATGTACTCATTTGCTTGTTCATTTCCTTCTAACAGCTGGATGACTCTCTTGACTCCCTAGGATCTACTGTTCATCTGTTTGGGGAGCCGTTCTTCTGGCCTGCTCCTGATCTTCAAAACAAACTGCAAATAGTGGATAAGCTAAAAGTTGCCTGGTAAACTAAGCTCACAAAGCCATATCCCTCCGGCCATTTGAAAGCCGTCATCCTCCAACCCTCCTTTATATCATGTAGCTTAGGACCTTCCCTGGCCTGCTATGTAGAGACGAAACTCTATGTGTAAACTTGGATGTGACATTCACGTGAAAAAGATTTTTATTTGCTAAAATCTTTTGAATTTGGTCATTAAAGTTTTAAATGGTATTTTTTTAAAGACAGGTCTGCTGTAGACCAGGTTGGCTTTGAACTAACTGGGTAGCCCAGGATGATTCCACATCACCCATACAGGATGGGCCGTCACCTCTGCCTCTTTGAAACCTATTAAGTGTGCGGTGACTCCTATTCATAACGATTTAGAAAATCAGGAGCATAACACGTTTGGAAGATCATGGCGGTGTTAGGAGCATTTGGACTTGTAGAAAGAGGAGCTTGCTCTTTGACACTTCAGGAGCATAAAGGATGAGTAAAGTTGTACTCAAGCCCTTCTTTATCTCCACTAAAGCTGAGTTCCTCTGTCCTGACAACTTTAGAAACCACTGCATACTAGATGGTAAAAGACCTATGGTTTCTGTGTAAAAGTCACTTTAACTGAAATAGCTCCTGTATGTTTCTCTATTCAGTCTCCTCTGGCACTTAGTATCAAGTGTGGACGGTAAATACCAGTGTCTCGATGACCACCTTGGCTCCCCAGCTCTACCTCACCAGGGCTTCAACATTTGTTTACTCTGCACTCTGCAAGATCTCAATCAGGGTCCAGCATATATTCTGAAGAAAATGGTACTGAATGAATAAACTCATAAAGATCAACTCAACTTCAAAAAAAAAAAAAAAAAAAAAAAAAAAAAAAAAAAAACGTTTCCAATGATTTTACCAAATCCTAAGGTCCTACTTTGAAAAGAAATGAAAAAAATTTTTTCTCCAGATAGCCATTATAAGATCGAATGCTCCTCCTCAGTCTCACTGAGGAAGAGTCACCTGAGGTTTCAAGGATCTGGATTAAAATCCTAGGTCCTCCATCCTTTCTCTACGGTTGGCTCAGGTGGAATGTAAAATCAGGGGCCCATAATCTGAATACTGGCTGACCTCGGGAAATAGTTTAACCGCCCTAAGAGCCTCAATGGCTCAGGCTCTAGTGTGACTCTCCAGCAGTGGTGACCACTTTACTTCGAAGAAATTTTGCCTAGAACAAAGCTGAAAGGTCAGCCCTGCCTGAGGTCAACAGAGATAAGGGAGACACTGAAGGTTGGATTCTCCTGAGGAGCTAGATGCTATGCCTTACAGGTTAAAGGCCACACATTATACTTCTGTGGTCCAATGCACCAAGCTTAGGAATGAGCCTCCCAGGCACTGGTCACCACTGCAAGAGCAAGAAGATCACTAACGCACTAAGCCCTCTGGGCCATCCTGGTAGTCGGAGCCTGAGGAAGGCTGCTAAGTGGGCTCCATGAGTGGGCTCCAGGCAGCAGCTGGTACAGTTCTGCTGTTTCTGATAGGCAGCAATGGGACTGGTTGGATGGCTTCACTTCTGTAGTTCACTGAGTCTCTAGCTAAATGTTACAATAGTTGGTGTATGTGATGCAGATGCATAAGTAGCCATGACTCATGCATCTCACCAAACACGTGCATGTCTTGACCCTCATTCCTCCTATCTTCTCCCTGTTCCGTGCACGCTTAAAATGTATTTATTTTATGTGTATGAGTATTTTCCTACACTTTGTGTGCACACAATGCATACATGAGGTTATCAGATTGCCTGGAACTGGAATTACAGAGGGTTGTGAGCTACCTCCTGAGTGCTGGGAACCAAACCTGGGCCCTTTGCAAGTACAGCTAGTGCTCTTGCCTGCTGAGTCACCTCTGTAACCCAGATATATTTTCTTACAGAAGGCTATTTCTTATCCTTGCAGGCTCAATCCATCTACTCTTCTCCGGGAAGCCTGCCGGAACTCCGAGGCATAATTAACTACCCAAGCTGTCCTCTCCTATGTTCTCACACCACGGTGTCAGGGTCTCTAACCAGGAACCATCACAATACCATAAATCATGCTGGTAGGACCAGTCTTTACGTGTACCTACTGTACCTATCAGGTCCTGGGTTCTTTGGGGTTTTTTGAACTAGGTCTGGTTGTGAGCATCAGTAGCCATGGATTCACAACGCTTCTTCCTCAGCTTCTTAATTATACCACATAGCTTAATTATAGGCACCATATAGCTACCACAGAGCTTACACTTTTAATGTTTCCTTTTCATTTACTTTCAAAATACTTTTATTTAATCTTTGACAATTCCATACATGTCTATAATAAATTTTTATTATATTCACCCTCTTACACTCTCTCACTCTTTTGAAGTTTTTCATTGGTCAATTACAATTGTATTATATTGGCATAGTTTTAGATGCAGTGTAACATTATCATACATGAATATAATGTAGATTGGTTAAATCAAACTAATTAACATATTCACCATCTCATATATTCATCATTGTTTATTGAAGGAATATTTGAAATTAATCCTTAACAATTTTGAGATACACAGTATGTTGTTTACTGTGGTCCCTTTGCTGTTCAATTGGTCTTTTAAAAAAGTATAAAAATAAAACAAACCTCTGGTTCACCTGTCAGAAACCTGCTCACTTTGACCAACATCCCCCCGACTGTATGTCCTTACCACCCACCCCTAGGCTTAGCAAGCACCATGGTCCTCTGTAAGTTTGGCCTTTTAGATCCCAATCATAAGAGATTAGGTCGTGCAGTAATGCTTGTTTGATCTTGCCCATATCACAGAGCTGCCATTCTTATTATCCTAGAGCTGAAGCCTGAGGACAAAGCATCTTCTTCAAGACATTTTACTCACTTTTTAAGAAAACTCTTAATTACCATGTACTTTAGAAGCTTTGGTATTTGTTGTCTGTGTGAACATGTGTGTGCATGTGTGTGTAAGTGTGAGTATGTGTGTGCAAGTGTGAGCATGTGTGAGCATTGTGTGCATGTGTGTGCAAGTGTGAGCATGTATGTGCATTGTGAGCATGTGTGTGTGTGTGTGCAAGTGTGAGTATGTGTGTGCATGTGTGAGCGTGTGTGTGTGTGTGTGTGTGTGTGTGTGTGTGTGCATGGGTGTGCAAGTGTGAGCATGTGCCTGTGGAGGTCAAATGTTGACATCAGGAGCTCACTGGCTGCTGACAGTGTCTGGATCCTCCTGACCCCGCTGTCCAGCGCTGGGACTAGAGAGGAGCACCTCTACCTGGGCTCTAGTGTGGCTGCTGTGGGTGCAAATGTGTGCCTATGCTTGTAGAGCGAGCGCTATGCCCACTGAGCGTCTCTAGCCTGAAATGTTCAGACATTTTGAAATTCCCCTGCGTTTTGAAGATAAATGTATTTATGTCATTCATTCCTATTCCTGCCGCAAGGAGTGTCTCTCAGTGGATATTCGCCTTTATGTTTAATAATGTCTTTCCCTAAAGAAAACCACACAGAGTTTTATTTGCTCATATTAATAGCAAGGAGACCTGTTCTTTTTATTTCATAATTAATGGGTTGGAAAGAGAAAATGGAGTGGGGGGTGTAGAATCATTGACTTTTCACCTAAATTGTAAATTTTGTTTTTAAAAAAATTTTACTTTTTAAATATATAGACTGGAAGTCTTACACAGAACTACTATTTGCTAAAGACCAAATGCTCCTGTGTATTTAAAAAATATAAACACCAAGTATGGTAATCCCAGTATTCAGGAGACTGAGGCAGGTGGTTCAGGAGTTCAAGGTCAGCCTAGGAAACATGAAACTGTGTCTTAAACAAACAAAAAGACAACAAAAAAGGAAATAAAAGATGTATGAAATATACATATTAATATGTGAACTGTATACAAGGTTACTTTTTGAAGCCTTTATGGCACCTAAGAAAAATTTAAATTAATAATAATAATGTATTATTTAATCTAGCAAAACATCCTTGGGACTTTATGATGCCACCAGCAAGAAATAGAGGGTTAGACCAATATAAGAGGTTTAGTTAGGTATATTAGGTTAAGTACAGACAAACAAATGAACCAGGTAGGCCATTCTAGGTAAACTTTGCTTTACAAAGGAAATTACAAAAAGAATCATACAAGGACCACAGCTCATGCTGAACTGTGGAGGACCTGAGCCACTGTCCCCTTGCTGGCTGCAAATGACTCATCTGAGGCTGCAGGAGGGAGAGGAGCATGGTGAGCCAGCCACCTTCAAGGGCTGCCTTCAGCCTGATCGTGCACACACTCCTGAAGCCCGCAGCAAAACGCATAGTGTGAATTTGCGCCCCCTTACAGGACTAACTTCCCTCAGCTTCCTTTGTAAAGCAGCAGCCTTACAGCAAGGCCCACTTGATTTGGGCAATGTTTCTTTTACACAGCAGATTATTTACCCAGAAACCCCAGCCTAAGTTAAGGGAATTTATCTTCTTTTATCTTAACTTTTTAAATTTCTATCTTGTGTAGTTCTGGGGATTGGACCCTGGGCCTTGCACATGCTAGATAAGCCCTCTACCACTGAGATACAGCCTCAACCTTGGGATCCCAAGACACTCTGAGCCAGTCCTGGTGATTCCTGTCTATAGCCCCAGGCCTTTGGAGATGGAGGCATAGAGGAGATCTGGAGCTCAAGGTCATCTCTGGCTACACAGTTTTGAGGTTGGTTTGGGATAGCTAAGTCCCTGTCTCAAAAACCCAAAGCCAAGGCCAATGAGGCCAAGCCTGGTAAGGGACTCATATGGAGGAAGGAGAAAACTCACTTCCACCAATTAGCCCTCTGACTTCACGTACACCTTGGTGCATATCCAAAAACACAATTCTTAAAAAACAAAGGTGTCATGGCTCCATGTCCTCTCTGGCCTCTGGGCTCTGTTGATGCTACCCCCACCCCTCCCTCACTGGGGCCTTCCCTGGAACTGGGCCAGCTCCCAAACTTCAAGAGTCCTTCTCTCCTGGTTTCAACTACCTGTGCCACTGAAGCTGGGTTCTACTTTTGCTGTTCTTTTTGTTTGGTTTGGTTTGTTACAATAGGGTCTCATGAAGCTTAGGCTAGCCTTGAACTCCTGGACCTCTGCCTCCACTCCCCAGATGCTTCCATAACAGGCAAGTACCACCATACCTGGAGAATGCTACTTTTCCAGGTTGTTGTAACATCTGTTCACTTTCCTATGATGGTACTTTTATCAAATAATTGATTTAAATATTTTATACCTAGGAGATGAGGATTTCAAATAAATCGGTTGTCCACAAATCTCCTGAATTATAGGCAAATTTTAAGTAGATTCATTTCTTCTGGGGAAAGAGGATTTAGAGCTCACATCAGTCAACCAAAGGAGTTCAAAATTACTCCCTCAAAAATAAATGAGAAGCCACTGTACTAGATTACAGTCCCAGGAAACACCGTGAGCTGTTCTTTAGAGTTTCTGTCTGAAGGTGACCCATGTGGGCTGACTGAGAAGTGTTTAGATGTTTCTTATTTATTCTAGTAAGCGCACATCACAATCCACTCCTCCACTCATGGTTCTCTTTCCTCGGCCTCATGGCAGCCCTTTTGCCTCAGCTTCCCAAGCGCTGTGATTACAAGCATGTGTTCCCAGTCCATTGGATGAAAGCAAAGACAGGCTAGCATTTACGGCAAAATACTAAGTCTTAGACGGGTGGGGGGAGTGCGGTGGGCTCTCAAGCTTTATTTTCTCTTCTGCTTCATCACGTCTGTTTGTTTGCTTCTTGGGATGTTTTTGTTTGTACATTCGTTAATTTTTGGGGTGGCACACATGGCACTGCATACGTGTGAAGGTCAGAGGAAAACTTATAAGAGTTGGTTCTCTCCCTCTAACACATGGGTCATGGAGACTGAACTCAGGACATCGTCAGACTTGGTAGCAAGTGCTATCCACCAATGGACTCTCCGACCATGATGAGTACTTCATAGTTTTGAATTTTTCTAATGAGCTTTTAAACTTCGATTTTACAACTATTCATCTTAAATTACTTTATTATCTTATGTATATACCTATTTTGTCTGTATTTATGTTGTCTGCCACATGTGTGCAGTGCCCACAAAGTCCAGGAAATGGTGTCAGATCTCCTGGAATCATAGCTGGGTCCTCTGGACGAGCAGCCAGTGTTAACTGCTGAGCCCTCTATCTCTCCAGCTCCACATCCTCTACTTTTTAAAGACAGGTTCTCACTCTACATAGCTGATCTAGAATTCACTGTGTAGTCTAGGCTGGCCTTGAACTCCCAGAAATCTCCTGCCTCTGTTTTCTGAGTGCTGCTGGGCTTTCACACTGGCAGAACTTTTTCTAAGTATGTCAGACACACTTCAAATCTCAGCTCTTCCATTGTTAGTTCTGTGACTCTGGGGAGGTAAGTAACCTGTGGACTGGGCACATAGGTCAGTACTTGCTAAGCAAGCACAAGGATCTGGGTTCAGATACCTGGTATACCCCACAGCCATCTGTTACTCCAGTGCTAGGGATGGATGAAGACAGGCAGATCTTGGGAGCCTGCTGGCCAGCCAACCTAACTGAAGCTGGGAGAACCAGGTTCAGTGAGAGTCTCTGTCTCAAAAACTAAGGTAGAAAGTGATAGGGAAGAGGTCCCAAGTTGGCTTCTTGCTTACATATACGCACAGGCAAGTGCACCTGCACATGTGTGTGCTTGCACACACACATCCCACAGCCCATACACAAAATGAAAATTCAAAATTCAAATTCACTAACCTTGGTGAGCCCATTTCCTCAACTGCAAATGGGTATTATATAGCTGTTTAGTCTAGACCAAACGGTTATGATGTGACAAAGCCAGAATAAACAGGGACTCAGCATATTGATTAGTTCAGTGTTATCTTTCCAGAGGACTTTTTGTAATCCCAATAAATAGAACTCAACAGTTTGTTAATTAAAACAGTTCGTTCCTTGTCAATATTATTAGTAAGCATTCACACATATGGTAAGATCTGAAGTAGTATGGCTGGTTTACAGGGTGGCTATTATTTCTGGCTCCTACTTAGGAAAATTCTTGTTTGTTTAGTTGACAGTTTTCAACCAGAAGCTTATGAAATCCCTCCACTCCATTTTCTGTAGCATGCTTCTATTCCCAGAGGAGCAGTGCTCAGTATTACACTACCCAGTCTGTGCTCTCGCCAGAAACAAGACTGTGTGGTTTTCACTCACCTTGCGCCCCGTCTCCAGCAGGAGACATCACATCAGGTTTTGGAAGTCTTCTTCCTGATTACTCTAGAGGGTCTATAAAAGACAAAATGCTGTTGGCAATAACAACTACCTTACATTTTAGACCATCTTTTCCCCCATATAATTGTGTAATGTAAGCAGATTACATTTTTATTTCCCTGTTAAAACTCTCTAATTGTTCCAATCCATGATGAGAAAAAAATTAAGTCCTTGTGCTCCTTCCATTCATTCAGAGTTTATCCCTCTGGGGTGGTTGATGAAATAAATTCCTGTGCACCTAGGACTACAGCTAGACTACGGCATGAGCTGGGGGTGCTTTGCTCCGTCAAGAGTTCAGACCAGTTGGTCTGACTCTTAAAATCTGAAAGCCACAAGTCCAGGGCTGTTCCCTCAGTATCCCACACCGAAGAAAGTATCCCATACTAAAGTCTCGAGAAGCTACTTCAAGGGACATGTGAAATGGGTTTGTAAGGAGGTTTTTCATAGAGGGCTAATTGAGGTGATCTGCCATAAAAAATTAAGTACAAATTCACTTGGAAAACACTCTGTGATTTGTGTGTTCTTGCTAGCAGGGTGGCAGATTCAAGTCAGCTGATTCTTAAAGCTTTTGTCCTTTGAGGCTCTGGGACACTCACTCAACCCACATGAAAGAAGTGAGCAGGACAGCACACTCACCTGGCATGAGGGTTAGGGGCACGCAAGCTGGGAGGAAAGAGTAGGATGGGGACAGGGACATCATGACTCACTAAGTCACCTTCGTCATGTTGTCAAGTTCTGTCCTCAATCTCAGTGAATCTGTGTTTACTGCCAGCTCATCTTGTTCTTTTTACATTTTTCCTTTAACCTTACTATTCTTTTTCATAAGACAGTGGCTTCATACATGGTGCTGTACTTTATTCTACAGGCATAAACGTGGCAATGCCAAGCCTCATCGCACAGCTAGTTGGCACCCAGAACTGAGCCGTCTTCCCACAACCCCTTGTTCCATTAATAACTCCATTAAATGATTATATCCCCTCATGGTTACCTGTAGCCTTGCATAGGGATAGAAGAAATAGTGTGGCTTCCTGTTAGAAGAGAAAACATCCCCTCCTATCCCCACCTCTGTTTCCTGCTACTTGAATACCACTAGGTTGAGTGCGACCCTGATAATCTTTTTGTGCCAAGAATGAGCAATACAAGGGACCTGAGTCTCTCATCAGAGTGACTAATCCAACAGCTCTGCGCTGTGTGACTGGTTTTGCTTGCTTGTCTTTTTAGGAATATGAGAAAGAAGCGTCTTGTTTAAAGTCCTATTATCATGACTTTTCCCACCACGGACTGATGATCCCAATCCTTACTGGTAGCCACCTAGGAAATTATCTAGAAACAGGAACTGTTTTTAATTCTGGAACATTCCCTCAGAGACTGTACTTTCTGCTTATTGATGACAAATGACTCATACTTCAGTGCTCTCTCTGGCGTTCCTCTAGCCCCCTGCAGCCCCCTGCAGCCCCCTCAGCCCCCTCAGCCCCCTGCAGCCCCCTCAGCCCCCTCCAGCTCTCCCTTTTATCGTTTCCCTGCCTGTTGTTCCTAGTTTACCCTTTGAGCTCTTCATCTAGGAACTTCAGTCACTCTTAGGGGAAGAAAGTTTGGCCAAAATTAAGATTTCTGATTCTTTGTGGATTCTAGGAGAACAGTATTTGTTTAGCCCACGTAGTGTAAAAGGTAAGGGACGCTTTTTAAATGACGCTCCTGATGCAAGGAGCCTGCAGTCTAGCAGCAAAAATGAGTCACACAAACAACTCAGACCCACAGTGCAGTGCGAAAAGTGGAGTGAGCTCAGAGGACAAAGGATAAGCCCTTCTTCAAGGACACAAGCTTTGAGCTGAGTTTTGCAGGAAATAGTAAAACACTGGATCACAACAGAACTCGGTGCAGATCACAGGTGGAAGTGGGTGGGGACCCAAGAGAGCCAGTAAGTAGAGATTAAGTCTGGACCAACAGACTGGGGACAGATGGACGGCCATGAATACTTTCTTTGGAGACGAGACACAGTGAAGAGAGTAGTCACCGAGATTTTTAAGCACAGAAGCAACAGGTCAGGCTTTGGGTAGGCGGTGACTTAAGGACTATCCAGAGAAGCCAGCTGCAAAGAGCCTGGAAGGAGGCCCTAATAACTCCAGGGAAGATAGCCATGGCCTGAATTCTAAAAGCTACTATCAGGAAAGAAGGACACAGATGGAAGTGGCTGTCAACGGTTCCTACAGGAGCCGAATGTTTGCTTAAGAAAATGAGTTGGACTGTATCACAGATTCGGAAGTAGAAAATATAACTAGCAGATTTTAGACAATTAACCTGGAACTTAGAAACTAAAACTTGAACATTCAGTAATAATGGACTTGTGTACACAATATTAATAGAGCCTTAACTTTATTTTTGCCAGCCGTCATTTGGAAATGCTTTGGCTGTGCTAAGAGAAGGAAAGGTGGCCACAAACAACCCTTGTAGAGACAAGCAGTGCTGGGTGTGGCGGTGCACACTTACAACCCTGACACTCAGGAGGTTGAGAAAAGAAGGGCTATACAAGTGAGAAAGCGGCCTGGGCTGCACAAGGAGTTCGAGTCCAGGGTGGGCTACATAGAAAGAGCCTTCCTTACTCCCCCCTCAATACTAGAAAGAAATACAGTTAGGGCTGGGAGCATAATTTAAAATTTATATTTTAAATATAATATAATTTTAAATAAAATAAAATTTACTGAGTAAGTGCAGTACCCTGGGTTTATTCTCCAGCACTGGAAAAGAGGTGTGCGTGGGGGGGATAGATTCCAAAGAAATATGGCCATCAGTTAAATAGTGGCAGGGTATTTTTACATTACACACCTCTGTCTCTGTCTCTCTCTGTCTCTCTGTCTCTCTCTGTCTCTGTCTCTCTCTCTGTCTGTCTCTCTCTGTCTCTCTCTGTCTCTGTCTCTCTGTCTCTCTCTCTCTCTCTCTCTCTCTCTCTCTCTCTCTCTCTCTCTCTCTCTCTCTCGAAAATGGTCTTATTATATAATCCTGGCTAGCCTGAACAGAAGTCACTACATAGCTTGGGCTGGCCTTAAACATATGCTAACCCTGCCTTAGTTCCCCAAGCGCTCTGATTACAAGGATGCATCGCCAAGTTGGTTTAGGTCCTTCCACATCTCACAAGTTATTGCTATATACATCTTTCTGGACCATCTTTAATCATCCCAACTCCATAAGAAATTAGAGGGGAGGAGACTCTTTAGAGAGCATGAAAATTTTGTAACATTTGTTTCTTCGTTGTTCACTAAAACCATGCCAGCATAGAATAAGGCAACGTGGAAATGGCTTGGCATGAACCCTTAAATAGCTTTGAGTTAAGTAGGACCCAAAGACAATTCCAAGACAGGTATTGCCTCATCTCAGAAAAAGTCCCAGAGATGTCTTCAGGTGGACAAACTCAAGCATCTGAACAGCAGCAGCTTTTTACGTGTCTGACTATTCTAGGATGATCTCATCTTCATCACCAAGACAGGAACCAGTGAGACCCAACTCTCGGAGCTACGAAGCAGAAGAAAGTCCTGTACAATCCTGAGTGGTGTGCACTCTGTTTAGCTCATCATATTTGGGGCACTGAACCTTAGAAACAAAATGATTTTTTTTCTTCAGTGGTTCCTGGAGCTTTCTCCAGAGGCACGAGTGATTAATCAAGTCCCAGGGGCCTGACGGTGGCAGTGAGAGACACACAGTGAGAGATAAACTGGACTCCTGTCTTAAGCAAAGTGGGTGGCTGGGGGGAGGGGTCTAAAAGAGGACAGAATTCGTAATGTGACCCTACACCCGAAAATAGAATCATTCTCATAATGATTTTTACATTTTATAGAACTCCAAAAACTAAGGAAAACGTTAGACAAATTAATTATACTCCTGTCCTAAATTCTAAACCAACTGTTCTTTTAAAAGAGCGAAGGGAGGAAGGTGGAAGTTAAAGCAGAGGATCAGAAGTTCAAGGTGCTGGCTATCTATACAGCTGGATGTCAGCCTGGAATACACGAAACCTTGTCTCTACAGACAAACAAAATATCCCGTGTTCTTCATCTGCGGTGGGGGGCGGGAGGTGGGTTCTATGAACTTGGTTTCAAACTATCTACAAATCTGAAACTGAATGCAAAAATGTTTAATTTTACCTTTTTTTTTTTTTTTTTTTTAAAGATAGACTACTTTCCAAAGAGCCTTGAAAACCAGCTTTGCTCCCTTAAAAGGTAAGAATTACTTTTCTTACAAGAAGGAAGGAAGCAGGGACGTAGGTAAACAAGGATGCTCCCTGACCTTGCCTGGGGCTTACAGGTAGCTACTGGATGTGTACAGACTCTGGACAAGGGAAACCAGGAGAAAACAAGGAGGATCTGGGAGTCCTTTCACTTCACCCAAAGAAATCAAGCAAATGCATGTGAAGTATTTGCTTGGAACTTCTCTGTTAATGCTTAGCTTGAAAACAATTCCATTTTTATTTATAGTAAAAGTTAGTAACCGGGCCGGAAAGCTAAGGGGTCAGTGATTAAGAGCACTGGCTGTTCTCCAGAGGACCCAGGTTCAAGTTCCAGTACCCACATGGCAGCTCATAGCTGCCTGTTAACTCCAGGATCCGACACCCTCACACAGACATACATGAAGGCAAAACACCAATGCTCATAAAAGAAAAATAAACTATTTTTAAGTTAGTAACAGTGGTGGGGGTTGAGTTCAGTGGTAGAGTGTACACCTGGCATGTGTAACAATGTACAATGTACAATCTATAATCCCCAGCACTGAAAGAATAACAGTATGAGCTTCTTTCAAAAGCCTGAGTACTGACACAGGTTTAGCATTGTCCCTGCAGAGTCATGGTTATCAACAAAAATGTGAATACTAATTAGTTAGTGGAAACTGTTTTGGGATAAGAGTGCCAACACCCTTTCACAGAAATTTCTCATCATTTCTGTGGAATCCTTCCCAAGGAACCTTCAGTGGGACATCAGAATTCCGCATGACATGATTTTGTATTAGAAGGTAGGAGGACAAAGATAAGTCTGGACCTCCAGACAGCACTGCCCCAGCTGGAACACATACAATGCCAGTACTAACTGTTATGGAATCAAACACTTTCAAACAAGAACAGTAAGCTTCTGCGTGAAATCTGTTTTGTTTTGTCTTTTCACCACACCCCGAGCTCCCATGAACTGTTTGGAAATATTTCATAAATAAATTCCTCTGTGTAATGAGCTCATCTGTATACAGGCTCAGTCTATACAACTGTTACTGCTATACATAGAACGCTGAGCTCTGACCAAAAGTCCTCTACCCTTAATAAACTAACTGCCGTCCACCGTCCCTTTTCCTTTCAGCCTTTCATTATTCTTAATCCCAAAGAGGCACGCATGTGCTGGTTTAATGCTGCCTTGTAAGTTAAAGAATTCTCTCATCCTCTCTTCAAAACTGTTCTTAAATTTAACCCAGCTTCCATTAAATACGTGAATGTGAATAACCACTTCAGTCCCCAGACATCCACTAGCTGACAGCCTACAAAGGTAGATTCAAACATTAACACTAATCAAGAAAATGAACGAATGTTTTACAGATTGTAACTCCTGAAGTAAAAGCTACTTATTTGAATGTCTGCCTTAAATAAATGCTTCTCTATTTTGAACTTGGGTTAGTACAGCATACATAAATGTGGGTGGGTTTGTTCTCTTATAAAATATTTCCCCTTTTCATGGTTCTCCAGGCATGTACTTACCCCATGGTGCCTGCTGTGGTTAGCTCATCTCAGACCCAGGCGTCTCTGGATTCTGAAGTAACTTAAAGATTACAGAAGGAAGCTGTGGAGAGGATTGCCTTCCCTTGATAGGAGACTGTCATATGCTAACAGGCTTCTAAATGAGGGAAACTGGTGTCTCTTCTAATTACATAAGTTCCAGGTCAACTAATCAAATGAGTGAAGCTGAGGCTGCTTTCCAAGGGTGGGAGGAAGAGCATCCATCACTTCAGGGAGGACTCAGCCCTTAGAGAAACCAGGACTCCCACCCTGAAGAGTTACTACTACAAGACAAAGTTACACATTTGAAAAGTAAAGTGTATATCATGGTGCCATAAATACATTGAAGGAAACTGGAAGGAGAGCTTTAGCTGGTGACAGAACACAGCTCTCACTGGAGTACCTCTCAGACGCTCTGGTCTGACATGGTATGCCCTGGTTCCTGAGAGCATCCGCTCACCTCAATGTAACTTACTCAGTAGTTAGCTTCTAATAAATAGGAGTACAATAATAATACTGTTTAATTTAAGGCAATACTGGCTAACACTAAACAACACATCCAAAAATGTGTTGAGATAGAATTTCTTTGAGCACTATAGTTTTTTTTTAAATTAACAACAAAGCTATTACACAATATATACACAATTTTAAAGCGTCAAAAGATATTTAACTCAAATTTATATTAACACACTAAAGAACAAAAATATGTCAATAACATTGAGAAACACATTTACAATGTTTTAAATTAAATATGACACGTTACTAATTTCAATGCTTTTTTTTTCTTTTTGGTCAGTTTTGGAATAGAGTTTTAGCAAAAAAAAAAATCAGGTATTTAATGTGATTTTAAAACTATGGATGATATATACTATTTTGGTAATTTTTTTCCATTCAAATTTTATTTCACTTTTTAATTGTACATATTCATGGTAGCAGCATAATAATTCAGTAATGCAGCTCTGATATGTTTAAATATTATTTTATCTGGAAAACTAGCTTTCTAGGAGCCTGGGAATGTAACTTAAGATTTCTGAGCACAGACTCCATGATAACTACAGATTTGCATCTGAGAAATTGAGATATAATTCATACACAGTATACAAAACTGCTCCTTTGAATTGAATGGTTCAGTCTATCTTAACAAATCTACAGGATTAATTGTAGAATGTCAATGTCTATGGCTTACTCAGATCCACCCCACAATGCCCCTTCTCAATCCAGATTGGGATTTTTTGGTGGCTTTCTTTCCTTCTTCTTTCTTTCCCTCTTTCTTCTTCTTCTTTGTTGGGCAAGTATTCATGTAGACAAGACTGGTCAAGCATGACCCTCAACTCAGGATTCTCCTGCCTCTCCCGAGTTGAGGGTCATGTTGGGCATGAAGACATGGCCGCCTGGGCGGCTTTTCCAGGACTGTGCAAGCATCAACACCATCTGGCTCTTCAGCCTTTCTATCATGCCTGCCCTTGTTTTTGTTTTGTAATTTCTTAAAATTTGGGTGCTAGAGAGATTGCTCCGTGGCCAGAGTACTGACTGCTCTTCCAGAAGACGCAGCTTCAATTCCCAGCAACCACACCCAGAGGACCCAGGTCCATTTCCCAGCATCCATATAGTAGTTCACAGCTGTCTGTAGCTCAAGGATCCTACACTCTCATGCAGACAAAACACCAGTGCACATTTCATTAATTAGTTAATTTAACCAAAAATATTTCAAATGTATTGCTTAAGAGTTTCATATGCATGAACTATGTATTGTGAGTATATCCACCCCAGCCCATCTCCATTTCCCTCCTCCAACTTCCCCCACTCTCCCACCAAAGTCCCCCTTCAGCTTTATGTCCTTAAAAAAATTGTACTGAATTCAGTTAGTGCTGTATGTGGCTTTTTAAAAATGTGATTTATGGGGGTACAATTTAGTCCCCATTCCTGTGTGCCAAACACTTTACCAACTGGGCTGTTTCCCAAGCCCTGAATATCCTGGAACTAGCACTGTAGACCAGGCTGGCCACAAACCAACAGAGATCTACCTGCCTCTGTCTCCAGAGTGCTGGGATTAAAGGTGTACGTCACCACCATCTGGCTTCAGATGAACTATTTTTAAGAAAAGATATTTGCTTATTTAATTTTGTGTGTGATCATGGGTGTGTGCGTGTGAGGTGTGTGCATGCTCTTGCAGGTCCTCACAGAGGCCAGAAGAGGAGTCAAACATCTCAGAATGGAGTTACTGACTTTTGTGAGCCCCCTGATGTGGGATCTGAACTCTGGCAAGTGCTCTTTACTGCTGAGCCATCTCTCAGTTCAGATTAACGTTTTGACACGTGGCTGTTGCATAGGTCGCTCCGTAGGTCGCCTATCCCCTCTGTTGCTTGCTTTGTTATATGCAGGCTCTAGTTTGGTGTATGCTTCTTGTCTGTGCTTACATTGCTTGCCTGTGAGGCTTGGTGCCATGCCAAACCAAGACCACATACCACATGAGGTATACCCCTGACATACTTCAACATACAGAAGATGTTTCAACATATAAAATACAGCCAGTGTGATACAACATATTAACACAATAAAGGACTTAAAACACTCAGGGATGAAGAGACGGTTCAGCCCTCAAGATTCCTGATCTTGTAGAAGACCCAATTTCGGTTCCTAGCGCCAACTAGGTGGCTCAACACTGTCTATAACTGGCTCCAGAGGAATCTAATGTCTCCTTCTGGCCTCCATGGGTATCTCCCCAACCTCCCCTTCCTCATAAAATTAAACATAGATATTTTAAATCACATAATTGGCCTCATGTGGTGTTACAGGCCTTTAATCCCAGCACTCTGGAGGCAAAGGCAGATGGGTCTTTGTGAGTTTGAGGTCTATAGAGCAGCAAGGGCTACACACAGAAACCGTATCTTGAAAAAAACAAACAACAAAAAAATTAATCTGAAAATTTTACAGGGAACACTTAATAATTTGAGAATTTATACATATATATATAAACCAAGCTAGGTGTGACGATGCCCACATGTAATTCCTGAACTCAGGAAATGGAGACAAAGGATTGTGAGTTTGAAGGCAGCCTGGGCTGTGTAAGTTTCAGCCTAAGACACAGAGTAAATGCCTGTCTCAGAGAGACACAAATAGAAGGAAAGAAGGGGAAACAGATGCAAGGAGAAAACCAGGGCACTGTCCACAAGCTGACCTTCAGACACACACACACACACACACACACACACACACACACACACACACACACCATGAGCACATACATATGTGAATACACATATAAGCAAATAGATGTAAAAGAGAAAACAATGGACCAGGCGTGGTGGCATATACCTTTAGGCAGTAGATCTCTGTGAGTTCGAGGCCAGTCTGGTCTACATGATAGATATAGTAAAGATGGTTCAGAGATTAAGGGCACAGGTTCTTCTTACAGAGAAATCAGGTTCGAATCACACCACCAAATGTACCTCTATCCCAGCAGATCTAGCGCCAACCTGTGGCCTCCACAGGAACTGCATGCATACCACAATGCACAGGTACAAACAGGCAAAATGTCCATATACATAAAATAATAAAACTTTTTAAAAAGTAAGTTCCAGTTCAGCTAGGGATACATGTGATATCTGGTCACAAAAAGAAAATAAAAATAAATAAGAAAGAAAGAGGAAGAGAGGAGAGAAAAGAAACAAGAAAAAATATAACTCAATTAAAACCTGGACTAAGAACCTGAGTAGATGTTTTTTCAAAAAATAAACCAAAAGTCCTGTGAGCATGCAAAATGCTCAGTTCACAAATCTCTGGGAAACAAAAACCAAAACCACAATATTCTACCACCTTGTATATGTCAGGGTGGCTAACAGCGAAACTGCAAAACTATTCCATATGCTAACAAAATTAAAACCAAACCAACCGCACAGGACTGCTGCACAGTTGGCATGTGGGAGGCGGAGAGAGGACAAGCTTGGGCTGAGGACAGCCTGGGCTTTACGGTCAGGTGCTAAGCCATCTTAGACGGATCAACCAACTACTACCACCATCAACAACAAGAAAGACAATGCTGCTAAGGATGTGGAAAAAGTTGAACCCTCCTCACATACTGTGAGGAGGAACACGCTATGGAAAACCAGTATGGAGGGCCCTCAGAGACAAACTCAGAACAACTGTGTGGTCTAGCAATCCTACTGGGTACTTATAAACACGAGTTGAAATCAGCATCTCTAACAGGATTTGAGTGAACGTTCCTATGCTCACTGCAGCACGGTTCACAACAGCCAAGCTTAGACTGCCCAGTAAGAGAGGAAGAAACTGTCTATAAATATAACAGAATACTGCTCAGCTTTTTATGAAGGGAATTTTGTAATATGACACAGCTGACCTCTCAGGATATTATAAGGGCCAAATGTTGTGTCGTTTCTATAAAGCATGTAAAATATTCAAGTTCATAGAACCAAAGAGTAGACAGAGGGTGAAGCAGGAAGTGGCAATGACTAACCTCGGGGACGTGCTGTGCAGCATGGTGACTATCCAACCATGTCCCGCACCTAAGTTCTTGTATAAGAGACAGATTCATGTTAAGCTTTACCACAGCTGTAAATCAATTCAGTGGGACCAACTGATCGCATACTTATAAAGGATAACTCATGAAAAATGTTTTTCTTCCAAAATAAACCTAAAAGCACAAGCTGGAGGGCGGGATTGACAAAGCTGAGGTTCGGAGTTAGACACTGACTTAGCCACTGTTTGGATAACACTGCTCCATTTTAAAACATCCATAAACTCTGAATTGATTCACACAATTTATTTAAAGTTGTTTGCTAATGAAAAACAATTCAAGAGTTAGGGAGATGGCTCAGTGAGCAAAGGGCTTGCCTTGTAAACATAAAGGCCCTGATTCACTCTCCGGGCATGCTGGTATATGCCCATGACAGCAGTGTTCAGCTGGGGGTGGGCAGAGATCGGGGTAGCCTGGGGCTCACTGGCCAGCCAGCCAAATTAGCAGAAACAGTGAGCTCCAGGCTCACCGAGAAACAAAATGAGGTGAAAAGGTGGGATCTAGTGGCCAACACCTTTAATCCTAGCACTCAGGAGGAAGAAACAGGTAAATCTCTGGGAGTTTGAGGTCAGCCTGGTCTACATAGTGAGTTTTAGGCTAGCCATAGTTATATAGTGAGACCAAGTCTCTAAAAAACAAACAAACAAACAAACAAACAAAAAAAACGTGAAAAAATGATTGAAAAGGACTTTTTTTTTCTTTTTCAAAATGTGTAGCCATGGCTGTCCTGAAATTCATGAGATATTTCTGCCTACTACCACCTGGCCCAGAAAAGACATTTTGACATTAACTTCTGCCTTCCAAATGCACCTGCATAAGCATGCATGCACACACACACACACACACACACACACACACACACACACACACACACACGCATACAAGCACATATGCACATACATGCACATAAACACACATGAGCACACACACATACATATACATATTCACAAAAGCATAAGTGCACAACAGCTTTATTGGCAGACTTACAGAGGGGGGCAGGTCACTTTGCTGAAGGTTCAGTTGCTGTGCCCAAGGGGAGTTGCAGTGGCCACATTTCAGCATTAATGCAGCGAGTCTACATGTAGAGCTTTAGTTTCAGACCGGGAGCAGCCGTGAAGTGGAAGTTACCACTCCACTGCAGGCCTTGGGTATCAGTGTACTCTCCCTCACCTTCTACCCTGCAAAAGTAACAAGTAGGCTTGCTCATTAGTCAGGACTGGTCACGTACAGTCCAGACACAAACTATGTGGACTGCTATACCGCACCCACCTTCTAAGGCACTTTATCTTCTGCTTCCAATCCCTATTAAACACCAGAGTCCTGCTTTCATACTCTAGGAACACACACTATTTCAAACAAACACAGTCTCTACAAAAATACTGATGCTCATGATTTCAGAGCCAAATAAGCTCAACATGCTGTGCTTGGGTGATGTTCTTTTGATCCCACTACAGTGGTGAAAACACACTCACATATGAACAGGCTTTATCCCATAGTTTAGCTTTTCCTCCCTTTATTAAAGTAAGTGGAAATAGTTTATGTGAGTCCTTGTTACAAAAATGGAGTCCTGGAAATGTATCACACTGACTTCATAACAACTAGATACCATTTTGTGAAAGGAATATGTATAAATAAACTTTATTTTCTTTTTGAGACAGAGTCTCCTGTAGACAAGGTTGGCCTTAAACTTCCCGTGTAGCCAGGGATGCCATTGGACTTCTGAGCCTCCGCCCTCAACTGTCAGAACTCTCAGGTGCTTACAGGCATGAGCCGCCTGCCGTGCCCAGTTTTATGTGATGTGGGGTTTGAACCTAAGGCTTCATGCACACTGGACAAGCACGCTGTCTACAGAGCTGCATTCCCATCCTCATAATGAACTATGGTATGAAGTAAGGTCAACCTCACTATAAAACTAGGCTATGCTTCGTTTCCCGTTTATTTCTTCTGCAGTCATATGCTCAGAAAGGACAATAGTGGGCACGTTTCTAGTTTTAACATTATCTAATTTTGATTATACTTTAAAATCACCGTAATAAAATATTCATACACATCAGGTCAGGATGAAGTGAATTATTATGAAATTAACCACAGGAGTTATTTTAGGTAAAAATTATTCTTGGGCTAAATCTGTTAATTTAACAAATTTTCCACTTAACCTACACTAACAGAAACCACAGAGGCTGACATAGAAATTTAATAATCAGCCAGGCATAGTGGTGTATGCCTTTAATCCTAGCACTCGGGAGGCAGGGACAGGCAGATTTCTGAGTTCAAGGCCAGCCCAGTCTACAGGGTGAGTCCTGAGAAAGCCAGGACTGCACAGAGAAAGTCTGTGTTGGGAGGAGGCCATGTAATAATCTTTACCAAAAATGATATTGCATTTTGGAAGGCTATAATGGTTACAGCCTCCCTCTTACATTCCTCAGCCATTTGTGGAGATCAAATATGTCACAATGACTACTTAGAACTAATGAAATACATTACTTAACAAGCATGACTGAGAGAATCTTTAGAACGGTTACCTGTTTTCATTGAAATTCCCAGTGTACTTTGCCCCAGTTGGAAATGTGTAAGTCCCCAGCCCATGAAACATGTTGTTCTTAAACTGTCCTTCATACACAGCTCCTGAAAAATGTTCAAGTCTTCCAAAGCCATTCATCTGATTGTAAGAAAGGAAATGCTCAGAACCCAGATCACACTACATACACAATCTTCTCAGTAACATAGTCATTAACTTTGTCACTTCTTGTTTCCACAAGCGCAGACATTGCTTTCACTATCCCTGCCCACCCCCACCCCTGTCTGACGAGAAGGCTCTGTGGGTAAGAGTTCTTGCTCTCAAGCCTGAAGACCTAAGGCTGATCCCAGGGGCTCCTATGGTGGAGAGAGAAGCTTTTCATATATGCCATGGCACTCACACCTAAATAGACTTTGTGATTTGTTAAATGTGAATTTGTATTCAAGTAGACCTAGGTACACATTCTCACTTTGTCACCCACCATCTGTATAAGAAACCTGAGTCTTATTTATCTCCTCTATAAAAAGGGGGTTTTAATGGTGCCTTTCCTCATGAGGTTGTCAAGAAGATTAAATGGAAAAAAAATTAATGTTTGGCTTTACTGAATGAATGGAAGCCGAGAAGGATAATAATATTAGCTCTATCCATGAGATTAATATTGTGTAGAATAATAGATACTGAGTAAACACATTTATCTTCATTACAGGATCTAGTTTGAACACAGGTCTTACAACATAGCCCAGGAATCCGGGATCCTCCTGTCTTAGCCTCCTTCCTACACAATGAGGTCACAACTGAGTCAATAAACTAGCTTTAACAAATGCACTTTTGATGGTAATGAGATACTTGGAATCATTTAGCCCACACGATTATTTACCCACCACTAGAACTGAGGATGATAAGGATACCTTGTCATCTTTCCAGCTTCCTGTGTAGACAATCCCGTTAGGCGTGGTGTGGGTCCCTGTCCCATTTCTCTCACAGACCCCAGAGGCGGTTCTTGTGCAGTCACCATCTGGTAAGGAAGGAAGCCCGGAGCTCTGACCCAGAGCTCAGAAACAGGGACTGAGGGCTCGGTGGGTGTGACCGTTATGCAGAAGCC
Organism: Micromys minutus; assembly: GCF_963924665.1. Taxonomy (NCBI): domain Eukaryota; kingdom Metazoa; phylum Chordata; class Mammalia; order Rodentia; family Muridae; genus Micromys; species Micromys minutus. The sequence continues at coordinate 86,039,243 of NC_137972.1, read as the reverse complement.
AGTTCACAACTACCCTGCGCCCCAATTGTGGCTAGCCTTTTGTTTTCTGGCTTCCTAGGATGAAAACTAAGAGCCAGAGCAGATGACAGACTCCAAGGGCGTTTAAGGCATGCTATCTGTGTACCAGTTTTCACTTATATCCACTCATCTGTTAGGATGTCTGTTACTTACGTGGGATAATACGCCAATACACGCTTTATAAAATCAAGTTAAATTTCCTATATGAAAGGTCATTAAAATGCATACTTACCATATGTGTCTCCATTTGGAAATATAAATTTTACCTTGTACACTTCTGATGATGCTTTAAGAGATTGAAGAAAATAAAGGTAAGTTAAAATAGTTTATTATCTCAAGACCTACAGTAAATGTGCTTTCAGCAGTATTTAGATAAATTCTCTTCACACAGCCACAAGCACTTCCTCACTGGCATTTCTACTGTCTGCTGTACAGTCCTGAGAAATAAATGATCTTGCTTAGATCATCTATTTTCATTTATTTTCTAAGATTTTATTAGTATAAAATTAGCTTTTTGTCAAAGCTGGGTGGTGGTGTGTGCTTTAGCAATGCTTAGCAGATTACCAGATCTGCTTCCGGCGCCCACAGCAACCGTGATGTACTCTCAGTTGAGAGCACGGGAATCTGCTTAGGGTGGAAACAGAACGCAGCGGTGCATGCTCTAGCATTGGGCTGAGATAGCCCTGTCACTTTCTCTGGCCTTAGAAAAATGGCTCACACCTCAATTTTTTCCATTCATTGATTAAAAGGATGAACCTATGTAAGCTATGCAGGGCACTGTCTCTGTAGATACTAACTAGCTCAGATATGGCCTCCCTGCACAGCCTTTCTGGTTTCTTCTTATTCCAGGATTCAGGGTCCTATTAAAACAATGGTCATGTGTTTGTTCCCTATTACAGTCACCTAGACTAAAATAAGGGACCATAGATTGGCTAAATCTCCTCCCACCACCCCACTCAGTATTGAGTACTAACAGAAAATGCTTATCCACGGAATAAATGGGTCTTGAGACATAGTCATTAAATGCCTACTCCGCAGAACACTACTAAAGGCAACGAATCACACAAGAATTGGAGCAGTTCTCAACCACACTTCAAATTTCCACGTTTGATGAGCACAGTCTTGTACAGTTTTATCTTAAGGAAATTTCCCCCTTTTTGTTTTTAGTGATGGTTTTTGGCTGATATTCATGAGAGAGTAATACTTTGAACACTACTGAAAGGAAATCCTGTCTAAGAGAGTGTGGACTTCTTTTATAGAGCTGTGTCAAATGAGCCTTTGGGCCCTCTGCTGAAAAACCGAAGTCTCAAATGCCTTTTGCACCCTCTAGTGTTACAAATGTGGGGCAGCGCTGTATCGTGTGAATGTTAACATACCTTCTATCTGCTGCTTGATATGGATTGGTAGCCTTATCGAAAATGGTTTCAATATTACTCAGGATGTTTTCTTTCCACATAATTTGAAAGCTAAATAATACATACATACATCACACATACACACACACATATGAGTGTGTGTACATGTATATACTTATAGACGTGTGTGTGTGTGTGTGTGTGTGTGTGTGTGTGTGTATTGTGCCTAACGGTCACAGACCTGTGCTGTTTTTGTTTGCTGGTATTTGTTTTTAAGACGAGGCTGGATGTCTACAATTTTGTTCAGATGACTACAGGACCTGAAAAAGCTGTTGTTACCGATGCATAACATACTGCTATTATTGGTCTTTATACATATTTATAAATATATTTATATATACACGTTTAATTTTCATTTTTAAAAACTGTACTTGTGCTTCCAACTTTGGGGTGGGGAAGCACCCCGTTTTACCATGTTGTCATTGTACAGAAATCAGCAGCCATATTAGTCTAGAAACATGAAGCTTAGTTCCATTTGTACGGGGTTACCTCACTGTGTAAATAGGTAAAGCATTATCTGTGTGAGTTCGATTACAGAAACTAATAAAATATTCTCTAAATAAAGGGGTGACGTTTTCACATTCAAATCTCTGGTTTGTGTGAATTAGCAGGAACCTCTGCGATTGCTGGGGCACCGTACAGGAAACAAAACGGCGAACCGACGACAGACTCGGAGGCCCAGGCCATATCTCCGGATTCCCGGACACCATGCTGTCGGTGCCCCTCCACCCCAGTGTGGACGCGGCTGGTTCCCGGTCCATTGGCTCCAGGTGATGGCGCCCTTCCCTAGAGGCCTGGGAGGACGCGCACTCACTTGATGGAGACGTGTAGGACAGGCTTTCGTGACTTTGCGATTCCCCTAGGCTCGCCAGCTCGGCAGGCTGGAGAGAGCTGGGCGCTAGGACAGAGCGGGCCTCGGTTGCTGGGGCGACCGGGCGACCTCTCACCCGGAAGCAAACATGCCAGGAACCAATCGGAAGACGCCTGGGCGGGGCGGCTGCTGCGGGTGAGGTCCAAGAGGGAGGCCGAACCCAGCCCGGACCCCGACCCTGGGTGCCGCCTCCTGAGCTCCGCGGCCAGCGACGCTACGAGCCAGGTACGGCCTGACGTGGCGTGTGCGGGGCCGCGCGGGTTCGGGGTTGCCAGGCCCATCTGCCGCCTCCCCTCTGCAGTGCTCGTATCCGAGGACCATCCTGCTCCTATGGTTCTGCTTGTCAGTCCCGGGCCAGTGAACCGGGACCAACAGGATCCTGGGGACCCCAGGATCTGCACTCGAGGTCGTCCACGCCAGAGGCTCCGAGCAGGGTTGGATAGGAGGGGCGCCAGCCCCGTTTCCTGTCTGTGTCTCTGTGTCGACCCCAGGGGCCATTTGGGGAGAGGGTTGGAGAAGATGAATGTCGAAGAAAGGAACCTTGCATGACTAGGTATCAGAATGGAGCTGCGTGATGTATAGTGGTCAGAGGTTTGCCTGGGAGGCAAGAGGAGTGGGTTCAGTTTTCATCACCTCGGCTTGATGCTGCTGTACGTGGGAGCCAAACTTGGGTGTGAAACAAAGGATCCTTTTAGAGCCAAACTTAGATCCAGTGTCTATTGGTAAAAAAGATGAAATCTTTGCAGGCTAGCTAGATAGTGGGATTCCCCACCCCGTGGATTATACAACCTAATTTGTATTCTACAGAAAACGTCTGGGAAATGTGGTGTCGAATGGCGCTATAATCGGTAAATTTTGGTTCAGATTTTTTTGTGAAAAATCACAGCTCAAGTTGAAAAATGTAACCTTTTCTGTGTTTGTGTGAGGCACCTTGTTTTGAAATAAGTACAGAATCTTGCCTTTAAAAAAAAAAAAGAAATTTCTCAGTGAAGGAATTGACCCCAGCTAGGTGGTTTGGGTGGCGAGATGTTTTTGACTTCTGTATGTTTTCCTTTCTTCCGACATTAAAAAACAAAAAAACAACAACAAAACGGATATGCAGCTGGGCGTGGTGGTGCATGCCTTTGGAGGCAAAGGCAGATGGATCTCTTTAAGTTTGAGGCCAACCTGGTCTACAAAGGAGTTCCAGGACAGCCAGTGCTGTTACACAGAGAAACCCTGTCTGTAAAGACAAGAGGGGGAAGTGTGTGTGTGTGTGTGTGTATGTGTGTGTGTGTGTGCAGTTATTGATGCACAGCATTAGAGAATCTAATTTGTGCCATTCCTTCAGTCACATGATGGCATTATGGTTTCGTGAGTTTTATGTATATATAATGCTGTCTTTAGAGAACTTGTAGTTTGAACTTATGTTCTTACCTAGTGAGGATCTGGGGTCAGAGAGAAGTTGAAATAATTGAGGATTTTTGTATTGGTTGTTGTTTGTTTGTTGATGGTTTTGTTTTCTAAGACAGAGTTTCTCTATGTAACCCTGGCTGGCTTGGAACTCCATAGACAAGGTTGGATTCCAGCTCACAGATCTACCTGCCTCCCAAATGCTGTGACTAAAGACCTATGCCACCACTGCCTGCTAAGTTTTAAATTTTAAATTGAACAAGAACATTATTTGTCTTTTGTTTGGTTTCTAAATGGTGTTTGACCATTTTGGTAGGGAGGGGTCCTACTCTCCAAGGAGAAAGTATCTGTCTTACTCAAGGTTTCTATTCCTGCACAAAACATCATGACAAAGAAGCAAGTTGGGGAGGAAAGGGTTTATTCAGCTTACACTTCCACATTGCTGTTCATCACCAAAGGAAGTGAGGACTGAAACTCAAGCAGGTCAGGAAGCAGGAGCTGATGCAGAGGCCATGGAGGGATGTTACTTACTGGCTTGCTTCCCCTCACATGCTTTCTTATAGAACCCAAGACCACCATCCCAGGGATGATACCACCCGCCCTCCCACCCTTGACTGAGAAAATACCTTTCAGCTGGATCTCATAGAAGCATTTCCTCAAGGGAGGCTCCTTTCTCTATGATAACTCCAGCTTGTGTCAAATTGACACACAACATCAGCTAGTACAGTGACTTTCCAGAGCTAGCTAATGAACAATTCACAGCAAACCTGCCATTTATATGAAAAGTAACCAGTCTTGGATCAGATCCCAAACCACACCCTTTATCTACCATTTACACTGCAGCTGATACTGATCACAGCCTGGCACCACAGTTAAGGAGGGAGGATGGGGTGGGGGAAGGATCATCAGTTATCAAAAAGTTTGCTGAAAGCTTTACTTAAACACACACACAGCATTTCACCAAAGCCAGATTACTCTATTAAGTACAAATTTTCAGCTCTATTTACACAAACCAGAAGCAACACTTACGTCTCAGGAGCTAGCATTCTGTCCCAAAGTCTCCCTGGCACAGACACTTCACCCTGCCCCTCCTAGCGAAAGCCAGTGGAGTTTCAATGTAATGTGACACGGTACATCTTCTTCCCCAAAGTTTTTAAGCCACTGCATTTCTTTTCTCTAATCTGAGTAACTATAATAGTTTCCTAACTGAAACTGTTATTTTCTTCATGTGCACTCTGGCCTCATCCCAACACCTGCCCAGGGCTCTGATTGATGTTCTGAGCTTGAAACCTTTGCATCTGTCACTGCAGTTGCTTAGAATGTTCTTTTCACAAATATTTTATGGCTCACTTTCTCCATTTATTCATATATCCACTCATAGGTTATCCGGAGAGGCATTCACCAACTACTCTGTAATAGCCTTGTCTTTTAAAATAATTTTTATATTTTTTGAAATTAAAATTTTATCTCCCCAACATCCTTTTCTTCTCTCTGTCCCTCCCTTGTACCTCCCTTCTTTTCTCTTGTATTCATGGTCTCCTTTTATTGTTGTTACATACATACATGCATGTATGCATGCATATAATATATATGCTCCTAAATATGTAAATACAACCTGCTCAGTCTGTGTAATGTTACTTGTGTATATATGATCTCAGAGCTGACGGTTTTGAATAAGCAGTTGAGGGGCTCTTCCCTGAGGAAAACCATCTCCCTGTTCTCAGCGTTCTCCCACTGCGTGGAGTTCCTTATCTAGGTTGAAGCAAACCAGTCTCATAGTAAACTTCCAGTCCTTTACAATCAATTCCTTTGTCCCTTTTGTAATGCTCCCTAATCTACAGTTCAGGAGTTGTGTTGTAGGTGGGTCAGTTGGGACTGGACACCACACAATCTCTGTTCTCAGCATTTTGATCAGTTGTAAATTTCTGCAGTGGTTGTGTCTGTTGTAAAGAGAGGCCTTTTTTTTTTTTTTTTTTTTTTTTGATGAGGGATGAGAACTGATAGATTTCAGAGCTCAGAGTAAAGTGACAGGAGGCAGAAAGGGAGTCTGCCCTCAGCAGGTGAAAGCAGTCATTTCAAACCTCAAAGGACAGACACTCTTCCCCAGACACAGAAAGCGTGTCTGTGAGAGGAAAGGGAATACTTGGAGTTGAGAGAGAGGCTTGGGGATGAGGAAGTTACTGCAGCTTCCAGGGTCTGTGTATGAGCTTCTCCTTCCTGGTATCGTCGGCTCAATGGAGTCAGCCTATCTTGGAGGACTGACTGTCTCAGCAAATCATTTCCTTTCTGTGGCTCATTGATAATGGTTTGAACTAGGTCAGCTGTAACCTCATTCACATTCTGTTTTAACACAAGCCACTCCATCAAGAACTACACATAACCTGTGCCTATAAAGATTTATACAGCAGTTAGAAATTATGTTAATTTCATAAAGTAGCAGTTGAAAGTTCTCCTCTAAGATCTGTGACTTCGGTAGCCCTGAGTAGTTAGCTTGGTCTTCAGTACCAGGCATGATTTCGCCTTTGTTGATCAGGCTTTAATTCCAGTGAGAGAGCTGTTGGTTACCACCAAGGTGTGCATGCCACTAGTACACCTTTAGGGCCATCGAGCCATGCTGGCTGTTTTGGTTCATAGATGTTAAGGCTGGGTAAAAGTACTGTTCACTTCCTTCTCTAGGAAGCTTACATGATGCTTTCTGGTACCATGAAAGAAAGCTAGTCCTCAGAGAGGAGGTTTTCAGGCCAAATCCAGCTCAGGTGCTCTGGGCCCTGTGTTTGAAGTGCATGCATGATGTCTTTAGCAAAGGGATTTACTTTCCAAAAACCATAAAATTGTGGCAAAAACCATAAATAGTTTGGACATTATTTGTCCTTCAAAAAACTCTTATTGAAATTGATTACCAGTATTGGGAGTTGGATTCTTTAATGGTGGTTAGATAATTAGCAGAGATTAATACCTCAAGGGAGAGAAACTAGTCTCAAGAGATAGTTACTATAAAGCAAGGCAGTCCCTTGTGTTTTGACTCTTCCTTAAGCTTTCTCCTCTTATCTGTCCTGCCAAGATCCAGTACAAAGACTGACTGTCATCTGCTCAGATACTATGTGCTTTCTACTTCCTAACCTTCAGAACTGTAAACCCAAATAAAATGTTAGTCTTTATAAATTACTCAATCTTGGGTATTCTGTTACAGCAGAGGAAAACAGACTAAGACAGTCCTAATTGATTATATCTGTTTATTATCTACCATATCCTCTGGAAAGTAAGCTTCTTCACAAGGCATGGATTTTGTCTTAGGTGTTAAATCCTCAAGATCTGACACATAAACTTTCAGTTAATATTTATAGGATAAATAAATTAATTTGTGAATCTTAATTCTTACATAAATTATTCATTAACCTTCCTTCATACCCCAGTACATGTTTATCTCCTGCTTTCTGCAAGATGTTTCATATGCTAGAGGTATAATAGCCATCAAAATAGACATAGTTGCTGCCTCTAAAGCACTTTCTAGGTGTAGGAAAGGAAGATAAAAAAACTCAGTACATATATAAAGCCATGAAGGATCTTGAAGAAAAGGTACCAAGAGATCTGGTTTTACTTTCCATGTATTTGTGGGTTAAACAATTTTGTGCCTGCTTTTAATTTCTAATTTCATTTCATTTTAATAACAGAGCATGTTTTGTATTATTTCTGTCTTCTGAAAAGGTATTGGGGTAGCCAGGTATCAGGGCTGGAAAGGCAGAGGCATGGGGGTCTCTGTGAGTTCAAAGACAGCCAACAATTGAGTTAAAGAACAGCTAAGCCTGTGAAATGCTATCTCCAAAAACCAACAACAAAAAGTAGTGAGGTTTGTTTTACATGCTAGCAATACCGTGTATCCTAGACAATATTCCTTATGTAATTGAATAGCTATTTTGTCGTGGGATGGTATGTCTGTTAAGTCTGTGCTGGTACTTACGACTTTTCAGCTAGATGTGGTGGTGCACACCTTTAATTCCAGCACTCAGGAGGCAAAGGCAAGCAGTACTCTGTGTTTGAATTTGAGGCCAACCTGTTCTGCAGATAATATACTAAGACATCCAGAACTATACTGAGAAACCCTATCTGGGGGCGGGGGGAGGGAGAAGAAGAAGAAGAAAAAGACTTCTTTCCTAAATGCTCCTGAACTTGTTCTACCATTATGGAAAGTGGGTGCTAATATTACTGAATTGTATATTTCCCCATTTCTTATAGTTGTTGCTTTGTGAATTTGGGTGTTTTACTATTAGGCACACACCTGCTTATAATTGTATAGCATTCTTGTCAGTTGGCCCTTTTATTGTCATGATGTCCTTTTCGATCTAAAATAACATTTTTGTTGTAGTCTATTCTGTCCGATATTCATATAGCGAATCTACCTTTCCTTAGTTTCAGATTGGCACGTAATGTATCTGGAACATAAGTTCTCAAATATTTACCTCATCTTTTCCATTCTTTTGTTTTCATCTTTGAATTTATATGTTATCCCTTTTTTAGAAAAATGAGCCTTACAGTCTTTTGACGGGATTGTTATACCACTCATGTTTACGGCTGTTACTGAGACGGTGGGAGTTCTGTGCACCATTGCACTCTAGGTGTTGTTAGGAACACTCCTTGCGTTTGTTCCTCTGTTCCTAGTCTAGTCTGGTGCTTTCTTTTTTAACTAACCATTAACTATTTCCTAGCGTATTTTGATGAACTCTCTGGAGCAGCTGTTCTCAACTGGTGGGTCAGGATACCCCTACAGGGATCACATATCAAATACGCTGCATATCAGATATTTATGCTGTGATTCATAACAGTGGCAAAATTGCAGTTATGAGCTAACAACAAAATAATTTTATGATTGGGGTCACCACAATGAGGAGGTTTATGAAAGTGTTTCAGCTTTAGGGAGGTGGAGAACTACTACTCTAGAATTTATTGTATACATCTCTTTGTTTTGTTTTCCAAGACAGGGTTTCTCTGTGTAGTCCTGGCTGTCCTGGAACTCACTCTGTAGACCAGGTTGGCCTCAAACTCACAGAGCCTGGCTTTGCCTCTTGGGATTAAAGGCATGTGTGCATTTAACTCCCCCCATGTCTCTGTCGTACATTCTTAGTTAATAAATCTGGGGCTAGACAGGTAAGAACACTGGCTGCTCCTCCAGATTTCCTGAATTTAATTCTCAGCACCCTCATCGTGGCTCTCAACCATCTGTAATGAGATCTATGTCCTCTTCTGTCATGCAACTGTACATGCATATACATAATATAAATAAACAAATATTAAAAATAAATGTGTGTCAGAGAAACTTACTAAATATTAGTCCTAAGGTAATTTGTCGTGTGTGTGTGTGTGTGTTTGTGTGTTTGTGTGTGTGTGTAACATAAATTTAGCCATTCTGCCACTAACCTGGCCCATTTAAAATGTGTATTTTTTAAAATTTCTATAAAGTAGGCTTTATCCATAACTTGGATCAAAAGATGGCTACTATATTTTTGGTTTATGGTATCTATATTAATATTTTGTCTTTCAGGTGAAAATGAGTTCTTCAGTAAGAAGAAAAGGCAAGCCAGGCAAAGGGGATGGAAAGGGATCTTCTAGAGGAGGAAGAGGAGGCAAAGGTCACATGAATAAATCTCATGGGGGTGGAGGCGGCGGCGGAGGTGGCAGTGGTGGTGGCGGCGGTGGCGGCAGCAGTAGAAAGGCCTCAAATAGAATTTGGGATGATGGCGATGACTTTTGCGTCTTCACTGAATCCAAGCGCCCGTCCAGGTCATTGTGCACTCCCTTACATGTTATTTATGTGTGTGTTTATATGTGGATGCTCTGGTGTGCATGTGAAGGTCAAAGGACAGCATGTAGGAATTGGATTTCTTCTGTGTGG